>NC_089278.1:33791781-34391781 GCF_963678975.1 Dysidea avara
CCTTTTTTTTTGATTTATTTATTATTTTTATATTATTTATTTATTGTTTTTTGGTCTCACCTTACCAAACCAGAGACAATGTAGTGTCTCAGTTCATTTTCTCCCCTGGTCAGCCCTCCCTCATGTCAACTACGTCCTCCACCACTGGGCTAAGTAGCCAGTCCTTTGTGTGGAGCACGAAATTTTGAAAATAAATTTTGCATCTCATAAGATAATAAATTCGATAGTTATTTCTGTGATCACAACAATTGTGCTTCCGGTTTTATGGTGGACCTAGGAATGGAATACTACAATAAGCATTTCACAATGGTGGGAGGATTGATGTAAAAGTTGATTTTTCAGATTGTGGACCCTAATAATGATGTAGCATCTAAAACAACTATGTACACCTCATGTACACAATTGTTCTATTAATAGTGCATTGTGTTTTTGGAATCTGTTGAATAAACAATTTGTGTGAGATCACTGAGATATTGTATTGATCATCACTGAATGATTATACCACAAAGTAAAAGACCTGCATGGGTGGATGTCTTCTAAAAAGTAATTTAGAACTTAGGCTATTTAAATTTTTAATATTTCATTATAACAAAATAAAGAAGTCAGACTTTCTGAGATTGAATCTGATGGTATTTTGTTGCCATTTTGAAAATAAACGGGCTTACAAAATTACACTTTTTGAAATTGAATTTAAGGACATTTTTGAGAGTTAAGCTTGCCATTTAGCAAGAAATCTGGGCTCTCGGATACTGACATCACTGTAGGTTGTATCATGAACCATGATAGTATTTCATAATAGAGATCACCTATGTTTTTTCCAAAATCTAAATAGCTAGAACACTCACCTAAACAGTACTTTAGAAATTTCTTCCAACCTCAACAGAAGTCTTAGAAGTAGAATTTTGGGTCCACTAGCAAATGTGAAGTAGCAGTACTTTTTAAAGAACTGAAGTCTGTTATTTGAGTCATTTTGTTCATCTTATTATTTTTCCACAGGGCTAGAGCAAAATGTGAGTGCTTTTTGGGGGATAAAAACTACATAACTTACCTTCTTATGTCTTTATTGTATAGTACAAACTACATTCAGTGGTAAGGAAACAATGCACTGGTGTTTGTTAACTCTAATAATACAAACTGACTACTTAACAGCTACTGTACATGATGACTATACATGTTTAGTACTGTGTAATACCAAGCACCACCAGCACCTATTATTATCATCCATAAATAGATTTATAAAAAGTAAACAAACTAGTGTAAAAATTAAAACATGGGAATGGAGATCACTGAAAAAAGTAAAGAAACAAGAGTCAAACGAACCAGCATGTTAAACACAGAGAGATCTTTATTGACTCAAATCAACATTTATACAGATTAAATTATTTATAGATAAACTACTGTTTTTTCCTTAGTTTCTACCATATCCATTGTGTCCAAATAGAGATCTCTGTGTGTTTAACATGCTGGCTTGTTTAACTCTTGTTTCTTTACTGTTTTCTATTCCCATTTTTAATTTTTAAATTATATTAATAAGTATCCAATCTATTCACATTAACATGTTCATTTGGAAACTTTATATCATTACCTATATCATACATTACGATAGTACTGTATCATACTGTATAGTAGGAACTACAAAGGAGTAGGCATGGCCCATGAAAAACATCAACCAAAAGCCAGTGTGATGATGATAAAGCAGTGTTTGTTAGGTAAAATTAAGCCCAAACAATCCTTAATCAGATCAACCCAAAATGCTTTGCTATGAAATTAGTTTTTATATGGAATTTTCTAGTGACTGACTGACTAACTGAGTAGTGATTTAATATCGTGCACTATTCCAACTTGTTTCAGTACTTTTTAGCGATGTGCTATATACTCTAGTTGAAAATTCCAATTTGTTTTGCCGGTGTACTTGTGGATATCAGAATTTGTTAACTCTGATAGCATTAGCTAACTACTGTACTTAACAGCTAATGTACATGATGACTGACTTGATATACATGTTTAGCACTGTGTAACATTGAGCATCACTAGCACCTCTCACTATCACATTAGCTATCCATAATTGAATATATTTAAAAATACAAACTAGTATGAAAATAATTTAAAGTAAAGAAACAAGAGTCAAACAAGCTTAAGTAACATAACTACAAGTATAAGGAAAAATTAAGAATTTTAAGTTCAATTAGGAATCAAAAGTAGTGAGGTTGCCTACAACTGAAGATATACTAGTGGACATTTTTAATCTCTACTTCAGTCTGTGCCCAAGACTGAATTAGGGATTATTATATCTTCAGATGTAGGTTACCTCCCTTGTTTCACTACTTTTTTAATTTCTATGATCCCTTAGACGGAGCTAGAGCATTTTGCTATCCTCACTATCCTACGAATTGAAAAATGTTGGGCTGAAGGTGAGAACTAGTGCTATCACACGTTTCCAAATACAGACCCACCCCTATCATAAAGTTACCACTCTGCATGAAAATAACCACTCTACAAGCAAGCTTACCTATCTAGGCCTTTAGTAAACTCTGTATGCATAACAATTCAATAGCACTGATTAAAACATTAAACTCACATAACTGAAATTCTCCATGGTATCTCTAGGATTATTTGTCCATTCATCACAACCAGAATGTACTAGCTGCTGATCCACGATCGAATGTTTAGACATACATATATAATATATCCAGTGGTTGCACCGATGTTGGCTTGGGTGATTGATCGGCCTGTACAGGCTATCAACCTGATATGGATGGCAAGTGTTGCATGTTAGCTGTGGCACAGGGCATTCAGGCTTTGCCTGAAATGTATGCCCTCGGGCAGTCGGGCATACATTTCAGAGAAAGCCCACATGCCCTTGTACAACTATTACATATCCAAGTAAAAAGGCTGTGGGCACTTTAATGCATGTTATGCTGACACTTCATTTTGATTGCCAACGTTGCACATTTGGTGTTTAACATGGTACGTCATAACACTCACAGCATGGTAGTTATATTGTCAGAGCAATACCTACCATATTGTAGCAGTAAATTTAGCTTCACTGAGATATAATATATACAAATCGCAAGGGTAGTGTAGGAAAAATATCCCCTAGATCTCCCTTTGGGAACCATGCATATTTTACACTGAGCAGGGAAACTTTTCACATGTGGCAATGTTAAAGTGAACCTCAACCACTGTGTGTGTCCTGTATGTACATGACAGATAAATTATTTGTATAATATTAGCTATGAGTTGTGGTCAGTAACAATACTGTATTTCGTATTTCATGCTGCTATTTCAGTACGTAATTACACTATTCATACGTAGTATAGTGCTACACAACCCTCAGATCTGTTACACTTGTAATAAGATTTGCTACAGCTAGTATGTCATGCAACCCAATAGGAGTGCAACTAAAATGTAAACATACTATTATGGTATAGTTTATGTGGCAAAATAAGATGATGAATAAAGAATAACTTTTAAGCACGGGAATAGAGATTGCTAATAATTAAAGGAAACAAGAATCAAACAAATCGGCATGTTAAACCACTATAGAACTATAATTCAGCATGTCAAGCATTTCTAAAACTGGTATAACACTTAAAATACAGTATCTATCTTTGGACTCAATGAATTTGGTGATACGATCAATGTTTCATTACTAATTATAATCCAACAAGTGAATGTGTTACAATATAATACTCTCATTAGCAGCATACAGTACGATAGTACTGTATAGTAGGGACATTGAAGGTGTGGGCGTGGCCCACAATACAAAAAAGCCCAAAAAACTGCCTCAATTTTCCCTCACAATGATATGACAATATTGATTGGATAAAATCAAACTCAAAAATGCCTTTAGATTGACCCAAAACGTTTTCTACAGAATTTAAAAAAAAGTTTATTTGATGGAATTTTCTACTGCCTGCCTGATGCATTCAGTCAAGCGTAGCAGAAAACTGGCTACAACTACAGCCCTACTTTCACAGAAATGTTTCAAATTCACTTAGGAAAAAACCTTTGGCATATTTATGAGCATACAATGCTTGCACTATTGTCGTACCTTTTATCCTTCTTTACCAGGGTTCTCCATTGTTAGTATAGGGCTTCCATCCATGGGTGTACACGTATATATGTCATGCAATATTACACAATTACTACTGCATAACGTGTACGTTCTCGCCCATGTGTTGAAGACATAGCACTGCTGAGCAAGGTGTTGAGAGTGAGCTATTCAGTGAGCTAAGCTGAGAGTGAGCTATTCGATACTAAAGTGTATAACCGGCAAAGTTGATTGCTTGCGTTTCTTAATGCATTCTCGTTTGCTGCGACCAACATCGTTTACTAGCTGCTATTCTTGTAAAGATTTTGTCACGTAATTGCGTTAGTAGCTGAAGGATTCATGCTATTCTTGTTAAAGATTTCGTTAAGCAATTCCTGTATAGCAAAATAGTAGTTAGCTGACAGATTTCACTGTTGTATATTGATTGCTTTGTGTGTCCTCCTTGATGGGTAATCTGGAGCTTTAATGCCTTCAAAAGAAGCGGCGCGGAGGAATAAAAGGAAGGGGAAAAAAAGGAATATTATGGACAGGATAGTTAACTCGACCTGATCAACGTTAACGTTGTCTTAGGTATATCAGGCGATGGAAATTGCCTATTTAGAGCTATGTGTTACATTATCACTAGCTCTGAAGATCAACACTTTGAAATTCAAAGTGCTATTATAACTCATATTTTGTCTATTCCTGCATGAGCTACTGAATGGCATTGGAGCAGATGGTCATCGCAACCACTTGGAATTATATAATGGTGGCTGTAGTAGTGTGGAGGATTACCTTGAACAAACTGGAATGTTGAATGAACGTGTACTGGCCCTTTTACTTCAAACAGTGATCTATTCTTTAAAAGCTGGTGAGTTTTGGTTGGCTGTGTTTCCTTGTAGCGTTGATAGGACTATTCCAAAAGATGTAAGTGGTAAATCCATGTACATATGCTACACAGAAAATCATTTTGAAGTTGTTACTGCTGTATGGAGGAGGTAACTATACCTGTAGTGAATTATTTAAATCTATATTTCAATAAATTCCTTTTGTCTTTTGCCTTAGAAAGACTTGTACTTAATTTCAACCATTGATATAAACTATTAATTGTATTATTTTCATTGCACGTAATGGAACTGTTAATTACCACTTAAGTAGTACAAAATATACAAATATTGGCTTATAGAATTACATCAAGGGTTAATAATATTAACTCTTGGTTACATCTTCAGAAAAATTGGTCAGTCAAGTAGAACACCCCAGGATCAAAGAATACTTTCAACAAAGTAGCATCTCTGATTTAAAGAATGAGCTTCAAACCAATAGTACTAGTTCTTTATCACTATTGAATATTCTAATGCTGTTGTATTGATATCCTGTCTTTTGCTTCATCATCATCCTGGCTGGTAGCATGCTTTCTCTTTCATGACTTTGTGTTCTTCATGTGTGAGCTAAACAAAAAATTTATATATTTAGCTAAGTGCTAAATATAAACAAAGTTATACAAAAGTGGTGAGTGAACCTTGTGTCAAACTACAGTAGATAACTTGCTGAACTTTTAAGTTAATACAATTTAGCAATAAAATGTGGCAGTGTGTTAATATACATTTAACTAATCAGCTAAGATTTGCTCACTACTTGCATATACAGCTGCGATTAACACTGCCACTAAATGTGATATTGTGAAAAGGGGTCTTCCACACACATCCAATTTGACAATTCATAACTCCAAACAGATTGAACAAAGTAATGACTTAAATCTGGTCAATAGTCAGCACCAACATACGTATATAGCTAAGCAGCAAATTTCATCAATTTATAAATTGATGAAAATTTCAGGGCTACAGCTCCTACGCTATAATAAGTTATAGTCTGATAATTGGATATGTATTGAAGACCCATATTTTCAAAAATCTGGTAAATACAAGGTGCTTAGTTGTCATAAACTTGCAAAAAAAGTTCACAAACAAATTGGAATTTTAATTAAAGTAGGGACAATATAGTGCTACAATAAAAAGTACTAAAACAAGCTGGATCATGAAACAAGCTGGTATGAAGTATGTAGTATGTATAATGTCCAATTGCTGTAAAATAATAAGAAGCAAAATTAATATCCCTACTGTGCCGTGGAGATTGAAATGCGCAGTAGGAATATTTGCTTCTTATTGGTTTACGGAAATTGGACATTAGATACTACTCCAATCCAACTAGTTCCATGATCCAGCTTGTTTCAGTACTTTTTATTGTAACACTATAATAATTTATTGTCCCTACTTTAATTTAAAATACCAATTTAGGCAGTTGCATTTGATTAATCTCACAATTTAAGTTTGCAAAGCAGCAAAAGATTAATCATTCATATCAGTTTTGAAATGTTTGACATGCTGAATTATAGTTCTATAGTGGTTTAACATGCTGACTTGTTTGACTATTGTTTCTTCAAAGCAATTTCTATACCAGTGCTTAAAAGTTACTCCTTAGCAATTATATAACTTCACCATCTAGATACTCTTAATACTTTAGTACTATTCATCTTGGGTTGCATGAGACACACTAGCTATAGCTAATCTTATTACAAGTGTAACAGAAGATTTGAGGGCTGTGTAACACATAATTATAAATAGTGTAATTACATACCGAAAACACAAGAGCAAAATATCCAGAACATTATGCGCATGTACATACTATAAATAAGTATACATGTCAGTCATGGACATTCACAGTAGAGGCTGTGCAGTTTTGAAAATTGGACAGAGTTCTTGTTTGTAGGTAAGTGAATGGAAAGTTATCTATATAATTATTATCTAATCAAAAACACCAAGCTGTGAAAAAAGGTGCGGCCCTTAAAAAGTCCATGGTGAAAAAAGATGTGAAATCCAAGTAGCAGCCAAGAAATGGCTGTGATGGTATGTTAATGGAAAAAGGTCATGGTGAAAAAAGATGTGAAATCCAAGGTGGTGGGTGGCCAAGAAATGGCTGTGATGGTAGGTTAATGATGAAAATTTTAATAACAACAATTCAGGTGAATTTTGTGCCACATGGTCTTGGCACTAAATTCACCTGAATTGTCGTTATTAAATTTTTTACCATTAGCCTACCATCACAGCCATTTCTTGGCTGCCACCTTGGGTTTCACATCTTTTTTCACCATAGCCTTGTTAAGGGCAGCATCTTTTTTTACAGCTTGGGTGTTTTTGATTAGATATCACTTCTTTTTGTATTTGTATACACCAAAGCCGTCTTATTGTCGGCTTTGGTGTTATTTTAACCTGTGTTTTTTCCTTTACTACAGAGAAAGAAGAAAGACATACAAGCAGACTTTTCTATATTAACAACAGTATTTTTATTTTATCAGTGATTATACAGAATTACATGCCATTTCTTTTTACAGGAGCAGCTGATCTCCACTGGGTGACTTGAAATGTAGTTGAACCCACTACATGGTGACATAAGATGTAGCTGAACTCACTACGGGATGATTTGTTTGTAGCTGAACTCTTTACATGGTGACTTCTTTTTAGTTGATTTCTCTACAGGGTGACTTGTTTAAAGCTGAACTCTCTACAGGGTGATTTGTATGTAGCTGAACTCTCTACAGGGTAAGCTGACCTCTCTACAGGGTGACTAGTTTGTAGCTGAATTCTCTCTACAAGGTGATTTGTATGTAGCTGAACTCTCTACAGGGTAACTTGTTTCCAGCTGATCTCTTCGTAGGGTGACATGTTTCTAGCTAATCTCTCAACAGGGTAACTTGTTTCTAACTGATCTCTCCACAGGGAAATTTTTGTAGCTGATCTCTCTACAGCGTGATTTGTTTGTAGTTGAACTCTCTACAGGGTGACTTGTTTCTAGCTGATCTAACGCGGTGATTTGTTTGCAACTGAACTCTGCTTTAACTGATCTCTCTGATTTGTAGCTAAACTCTCTACAGGGTGCTTTGTTTAATTGTAGCTGAACTCTCTACATGATGACTTGATCTCTCTACAGGGTGACCTGATCTCTCTACAGGGTGATTTGTTTGCAGCTGGACTCTCTACATTTTTTTCTAGTTGATATCTCTACAGTGTGATTTGTTTCTAACTGATCTTTCTACAGGGTGACTTGTTTCTTGCTGATCTCTCTACAGGGTAAATTATTTCCAGCTGATCTCTCTACAGGGTGATTTGTTTGTAGCTGAACTCTCGACAGGGTAACTTGTTTCTCTCTCCAGGGTAACTTGAACTCTCTACAGGGTGATTTGTTTGTAGCTGAACTCTCTATACTACAGGGTAACTGTTTCTAGCTGATCTCTCTACACTGTGATTTGTTTGTTTCGGTTCTCTCTACAGAGTGATTTTTTTTGTAGCTGAACTCTCTATATGGTGACTTATTTATAGCGGGTCTCTCAACAGGGTGACTTGTTCCTAGCTAATCTAAAAAAGGTGATTTGTAACTCTCTGCATGGTGCCATTGTTCTAGCTGATCTTTCTACAAGGTGACTTATTTCTAGCTAATGTCATAGCTGACCTCTTTAGAGTGTGATTTGTTTGCAGCTGATCTCTCTACAGGATGATTTGTTTGTAGCTGAACTCACTGCAGGGTAATTTGGTTGTAGTTGAACTCTCTACAGACTAACTTTTTTCTAGCTGATCTCTCTACAGTGTGATTTTTTTTGCAGCTGAACTCTCTTTTTCTAGCTGATCTTTCTCTTTTTGTAGCTGATCTCTCTACAGGGTGGCTCATTTGTAGTTGACAAATAAGCAAAATTTCAAGATCATGTGTAATTGCATCCATGAGTTATTGAAACGCATTCATACTATAGCTGATCCTTCTACAGGGTAACTTGTTTCCAGCTGATCTCTCTACAGAGTGACTTGCTTCTAGTTGATCTAACAAGGTAATCTGAACTTTCTACAGGGTGACTGGTTTCTAGCTGATCTCTCTACACTGTGATTTGTTTGTTTCGGTTCTCTCTACAGAGTGATTTTTTTTTGTAGCTGAACTCTCTACAGGGTGACTTGTTTCTAACTGATCTCTCTTTAGGGTAAATTATTTCTAGCTGATCACTCAATATACTGGGTGACTTGCTTCTAGCTGATCTCTCCACAGGGTGAATTTCTTGTAGCTGAACTCTCTACAGGGTAATGTAACTTGTTTCTAACATTATCTCTCTTCAGGGTGACTTGAACTTTCTACATGGTGACTTAGTTCTAGGTGATCTCTCTGCAGGGTAGACCATTTCTAGTTAACCTCTCTACTTGTGTCTAGCTGATCTATCTACAGGGTGATTTGTTTGTAGCCAAATTTTCTACAGGGTAATTTGTTTGTAGTTGAACTCTCTATAGGGTGATTTGTTTGTGGCTGAACTACATATCTAGGGTGATTTGTTTGTAGCAGAACTCTCTACAGGGTGACTTGTTTGTAGCTGATCTTTCTACAGGGTTTCTTGTTTCCACTAGCTGAATTGTTTTTAGCTGAACTTTCTACTAAGAGATTTGTTTGTAACTGAACTCTCAACAGGGTGATTTGTAATGTAGTTGGACACACTACAGGGTGACTTGATCAAGCTGATCTCTCTACAGGGTGCCTTGTTTCCAGCTGATCTCTCTACAGATTTTTGCTAGTTGATTTCTCTACAGCATGATTTGTTCTAGCTGACCATTCTACAGGCTGACTTGTTTCTAGCTGAACTCTCTGATCTTTCTACAGGGTGACTTGTTTCTAACTTATCCTTCTACGGGCTGATTTATTTCAAGTTGGTCTTTGTATAGGGTGATTTGAAATGTAGCCAATCTCACTACGTATACAGGGTGACTTGTTTCTACGTAGCTAGCTGATCTCTCTACAGGGTGACTGGTAGCTGATTTCTCTACAGAGTGCCTCCTTTTTGGCTAAATTCTCATTTTGTTTTGAGCTGATCTCTCTACAGGGTTGCTTGTTTCTAGCTGATCACAATACAGGGTGACTTGAAAACTAGTTGAATTTTGCATCGTAACTTGTTTCAGCCTGATCTCTCTACAGAGTGATTTGTTTCTAGCTGATCTCTCTACAGGGTGATATGTTTCTTAACTGAATGCTGTACAAGGTGATTTACTGATCAGTCTACTGAGAGATTTGTTTGTAGCTAAACTCTCCCCAGGGTGACCTGAAATGCAGTTGGAATCTGTGCAGGGTGATTTTATCAAGCTGATCTCTCCACAAGGTACCTTGTTTCCAGCTGATTTCTCTACAGAGTGATTTTTTTCTAGCTAATCTCGCTACAGCGAGATTTGATCTTTCTACAGGGTAACAGTTTCAAGCTGATCTCTCTACAGGGTGACTTGTTTGTAGCTGAAATCTCTACTGTGTGACTTGCTTGTAGATGACTCTCTGGATGATAATTTGCTTTTACAGTATATAGCTGAACTCTATATGGGGTGGCCTGTTTGTAGCTGAACTCTTACAGGTGACTTGTTTGTACTGCAGCTGAATTCTCTACTGAACTCTCAACTGGGTGACTTATTGTAGCTGAACTAACTACAGGTGACTTGTTTGTACTGCAGCTGAATTCTCTACTGAATGACTACTGAACTCTCAACTGGGTGACCTATTTGTAGCTGAACTATCTACAGGTGACTTGTTTGTAGCTGAATTCTCTACCAAATTACTAGCTTGTTTATAGCTGAAGGGTGACTTGTTTGTAGCTGAATTCTCTACTGTATAGGTGGCTGAACTAGTTATTGGATGACTTGTTTGTAGCTGAACTCTCTACAGGTGACTTTTGTAGCTGGCCATGGACTCCCTACTGGAGGACTTGTTTGTAGTTGAACTCTCTATACAGGTAACTAGTTTGTAGCTGAACTCTCTAGAGGGGGATTTGTTTGTAACTGAACACCATACAGGGTGACTTATTTGAAGCTGAATCTCTACAGTGTGAAGTTCTGTAGCTCAACTCTCTACTGTACGACTTGTTTGTAGCTGAACTCTCTACAGATAACTTGTTTGTAGCTGAATTCTCTAATGAGTGACTTGCTTGTAGCTGAATTCTCTACAGGATGGCCTGTTTGCAACTGAACTCTCTACAGGTAACTTCTGTGTAGCTGAATTCTGACTTTCTTGTAGCTGAACTCTCTACAGGATGGCTTGCTTGCAGCTGAACTCTCCACAGGGTGATTGTTTATAGCTGAACACTCTACTGATAACTTATTTCTAGCTGAATTCTCTACCAATCTACAGGGAGGTTTATTTGTAGCTAAACTCTACATAGGCTGATTTGTTTGTAGCAGAATGCTGTACAAGGTGATTTGTTTGTAGCTGAACTCTCCACAGGGTGATTTGCTTGTAGTTGAACTCTCTACTAGTGATTTGTTT
This sequence comes from Dysidea avara, assembly GCF_963678975.1. NCBI lineage: Eukaryota > Metazoa > Porifera > Demospongiae > Dictyoceratida > Dysideidae > Dysidea > Dysidea avara. Next base: position 33,803,144 of record NC_089278.1, read on the forward strand.
GTTGCTGAATTCTCTAATGGCTGGTAACTAGCTTGCAGCTGAACTTCACAGGGTAAATTGTTTGTAGCTGAACTCTCTACAGGGTGATTTTTTTTGTAGCTAAACTCTCTGCTGGTGAATTGTTTGTAGCTGAATTTTCTAACATATAACTAGCTTGTAGCTGAACTTTGCAGGGCGAATTATTTGTAGCTGAACAGGTGATTTGTTTGTAGCTGAACTCTCCACAGGGTGATTTGTTTGCAAGTGAACTCTCTATTGGGTGACCTGTTTGCAGGTGAACTCTCTACTGGGTGACCTGAACTATTTACAGGTGACTTGTTTCTAGCTGAATTCTCTACCGAGTGACTAGCTTGTAGCTGAACTCACTTTTTGTAGCTGAACTCTCTACTGGGTGACCTGTCTTTAGGTGAACTCTACAGGTGACTTCTTTTTGGCTGATCTCAACTCTCCACAGGTTGATTTGTTTGCAGCTGAATTCTCTACAGACTGTACAGAGTTACTTGTTTGTAGCTGAAATCTCCACAGAGTAATTTGTTTTTAGCTGAGTTCTCTACTGTGTGACTTGTTTGTTTGTAGCTGAACTCTCTCTACTGGGGGACCTATTTGTAGTTTAACTCTCTACAGGTTACTAGTTTCTAGCTGATCTCTGTATTATATGGTGGCTTTTTGTATATAGCTGAACTCTCCACAGGATAACTTTTTGCAGCTGAACTCTCTACTGCGGGGCCTGTTTGTAGCTGAACTCTCTACAGTCTACTTGTTTCTAACTGCATGATTTCTCTATATAGGGTGGCTTTTTGTAACTGAATACTCCACAGGGTGATTTGTTTGTAGCTGAGCTCTCTATACTGGGTAACTTTTTTTGCAGCTGAACTCTTATAGATAACTTGTTTTAGCTGAACTCTCTGCTGGGTGACTTGTTATGTAGCTGAACTCTCTAAACAGTGACTTGTTACCTCGCTTGTTACGTAGCTGAACGCTCTAAGTACTAACGATGCTGAATGCTCTAATAGGGTGACTGCTCTATTAGAGTATCTCGATCTAGCTTTTGCTACAAGTAGTTCGCTTTCGAATCAAAACTAAGTGGTTTGCAATCCGATTCTTCTGTACTACTGCAAAGACTTTCTATGATGATTATTCCAGCTACATACCGATTTTCAACGCATTGCTCTAAGTGGTTTGCCTGGTAGGCGTGAAACTTTTTATTCATAAATAGTTTCGATCGCGTAATTGTGACACAGGTTGGGTTTTGTGTCATATATCTCAATGGTCTTTATCTGGATTCTACAAAGACACTCCTACGATGGTTACTCCATCTACACCGTAATGTTCAACTCATTCCTCCAAGGAGTTTACCCTATGGGCGTGACAGAAGTTCGACCTTATTTTACGCAAATAATCGGTCATAACTCCGTGAAAGTTCACCGGATTCCTACCAAAGTTGGTACTGAGATTCGCCTTAATGTATACTTCAGCTTGATCGGAGTGCGAGTTTGGCAGATTTTGTAAAGTGTGCGAAAAGAAGGAGTAAAAGAAAAAAACGAAGAAAAATACGTCTAACTTTGGCCGCTCGTATCTCGGAAATGGCAGGAGCGATTTTCCTCAAATTTGGAATGTAGACTCCCCTACCTAGCCGGCACTTCTATAGCAAATTTGTATTCAATCGGATAAGGGATCACGGAGCTACAAAGGTGTGAAAATCACATTTTCTTTCTCCCTGTTAGGCCACTTCAACTACATCTTTTGTTTCTCGGGCCCGACCGACCCTGTATTTTTCAGCATAAAATAATTATGTTAATCACGTGATCACCTTGCAAAGAGTGATAACACCACGAAGGAGTTGCAAATTTATCTTTAAGCTCTCAAAAAGTAAATATCCCAACATATAGCTGCCTACTCACAAGTGATACAGCAACCGTAATGTAGCTTAGCCACCGTTTGACTCGCAATACCACTCTTCAGCTAGCAAAATAGCCTATTTTTATTTTTATTTTACCGACCTACCGACTTTTATTTGGCTGAATTTCGCCCGAGAAACAAAAGATTTAGTTGAAGTGGCCTTAATATACTCACAGTGTGGCGCGCCGGCTTCTTGGGCCGTACGACACACTCAACCGTGTGTCTTGATTATTTTAAATCCCTATGGGGTATTGTGCTAGTATAAAAAGTTATTGGGGAGGAAAGAAGTTGAGATACGTTATGTTTCTGATTTTACTTGATAGTCAGAAAATTTAAGTTTGGTGATTAGCTATGCACTTGTCAATTTCATACCCCCCCACATGCACACCCCAGGTGGGGATTTGACATTGCTTCTTGTCTCCACCCCTGGGAAAATTCACAGTTATCCAATTCACTGACCGATTTTCGGTAGTTGCATTTCTAAACAATAAAATCGCACTTGCTATAATTTTACTAGCTACAGGGCAGGTTTATTACTAGTCGCATGCGCTTAGTCATCCTTGAGGTGTTGTCAAATCCCCTACTATGGGGGTGGGGACATAGTGGGGATTTGACAGCCGATTTTGCCCCAGTAGTGGGGAATTTGACACCACGATTTGTCAAATCCCCTGTATTCCCCCACCCCCGGGGGGGGTGGGGCATGAAATTGACAAGTGTATTAGCTCTGCTATTGATGAAGGATGGTGATGGTTAGTAGTTTTGTGGAACAATTAAATACAAATAAGAAGACTGGTCTGCTCTGTTCCTTTGTTTGTCTTGTAGAGTTGGCCAGTACCTTTTAATGTTGTAATTTAAATAGTTTATACTATAATGATAATTTCTTCACAGTAAGTTGTTAGTAGCAAAGTGGCTCATGCAGCCCTTTGTTGAATCTTTATAATTATTATCTTTATCATATAGTATAGTACCACTGTATAGAATGGATTGTGAAAGTTTATCGGTTTCCGCTAAATAATGGCCTGCCTCAGGCCACGATGCCTTCACAGTGCCATAGCAGCATTTGTTAGGCATACCAAATGTGCCTTTATAGTGAAGCCAAAAATCTTCAAGTTGCAGCATACTGGTTAGCTACATACCTAACTAACTAACTGGCTACAGAGTAGTGTATCACAAAAATAGATAACATTATATAACATTATGTATGGGCTTGATTTTTACACTGTTAAACATCACTTCAGCATGATAGAGGAATTTAGGCATATCACAGTATTTACAATGCTCGTGTCATGGATTGGGCAGAACACACCCAAAAGCCAGAGATCTGCAGATCACACATCCCATGAACTGATTAGATTTTATAGCAAGTAAGCTTGCAATAGAGGTTACAAGAGCCTGCTATACTTCAGACATTTGAATGGAACAGCTTTTACAAAAGCAGGTTTCAATCACACATGAAATCCGCTGTATACTATTGGTATACTGTTTGCAGGAAACATGCAAAGAAAGTGCAAGAAGTGTAATACCAATTACTATGTTGATAGCAGCAGAGGTGTCAGGATACAGGTGTTAAGTTCAGGTCAACAAAGTTCAAGCTCTTCAACTGTATTATTACCCATCATACGGTATACTCCATCTCCTTCTATCCCTATTGCCCACTTTGGAGATTCTAGTAGTTCACACGAGGATGAGTCCAAATTACCATTTATTGAGAAGTCTCCAGCTTCCCTTTTATGGGATGACACATTTGATTTTGCCAGTGCAAGTCACTGGTAGACCTTAGAATTATCATGTTGGGAAACTTGCGCCATCCATATTTGAATGGCTTTATTTATAAAAATTTGGAAAACTGTCAGCTATTTTTGAAAATACACAAAATTAAAGCTGAGAAGCCTTTAGCTTAATTCCTGCAGGCTTGCAATTAACTAGTGAGCTCGCTACATGTGTATTAACTAGTAGCTAGGTTTGAATGAAATGCAATCAGACCAGCTATAGCATATCGTGGCAGGTATGTAGCTGTAGACAAGATTCAGTTTATGGTGACAATGAAGCTAAAATGGGTCATCACATCCACACATGATGTGCCCAAATAGTCATACAGAAAGCATCGTGTTGTGAGAGCTCCACTAATAGAGCTAGCGACATAGCACTTCACAGTTTCATTCTAATAGAAAGGATAGTATTGTGCTGTCCACCTCAATTTAGGAGGGTGGCGTGTCAGACACTATGATGTTTTTGAAAACATTTATGTTTGCAAGTTTATATTATATGGTAGTTGTATGAATAGCTGCAGGTGTATACTTATCTATGCCTAAACAGTCAAGCTATGAAGAAAAGGTGCAGTGCCCCAAAAAAGTCCAGAGTGAAAAAGATGTGAAATCCAATGTGATGGCCAAAAAAATGGCTGTGGCGGTAGGTTATAATGACAAAAAATTAAAAAATAATTAAGGTGAATTTGTGTTTCCTTTCCCAAGTTTCATTAGGATCAGGGAATAAATTAACCTGAATTGTCATTATTAAAAATTGTGACTGGGCCTGCAAAAACAGGGCATGTGGGCACATGATTTTTGCCTACTTTTTCAATTTTCCTTGACTCATAACTTTTTATACCATAATGCTATGGCAATGAACTTGTTAGCCCTTAGTAAGCATTTAATTGGCCGTATGATGCAAGTTACAGAATGCAAATATTCTGGTCCACTACTGAGATATGACCTGTAGTCTGATGGGATGTAGTTTTTGCTCACATGCCCTGTTTTCACAGGCCTAGTCACAATTTTACCATTTACCTACCATTACAGCCTTGTCTTGGCCACCACCTTGGATTCCACCCTGGTATTTGCAGAAAGGAGGAAGAGGTCAAGAGCTGATTTCTGTTGTGGATCCATTTTTGCTTGTAATGATACATTTTTAAAATAATTAATACTGTATGAAAATTATCACATAAACACTCTCTTCTACAGGTGGCTTGTAGCAGATACCTCTACAAGGACACTTTTTGTAGCTATACTCTCTACAGGGTGGCTTCCAATTTACAATAGAAGTCTTCCTGTAGAGAGTTCAGTTACAAGTCACTCTGCAGAGAGTTCAGCTGCAAACAATTTATCCTATATACTACAATGAAGGGTGAATTGTTTATAGCTGAATTTTACAGCTGACTTGTTTTTAGCTGAATTCTCCACAAAGTGATCTGAACTCTCTGCTGGGTTACTTATCGTAGCTGAATTCTCTGCTACATGACTTGTTTGTAGCTGAACTCCCTACTAGATGACTTTTAACTGAAGTCTACAGGTGACTTGTCTGTAGCTGAACTCTCTACTGGGTGGCTTTAGCTGAATTCTACTGGTGACTTGTTTGTAACTGAACTCTCTACTAGGTGACTTTTAGCTGAAGTCTACAGGTGACTTGTTTGTAGTTGAATTTTCTGCCTGGTGACCTGTTTGTAGCTGAAATCCCTACAGGGTGACTTGTTTGTAGCTGAACTCTGTGCAGGGTGACTTGTTTATTACTGAACTGTCCACAGGGTGATTTGTTTGTAGCTGAGCTCTACAGCTGACTTGTTTGTGGCTGAACTCTCCACAGGGTGATTTGTTTGTTGCTGAGATCTCCACAGGGTGATATAATTTGTAGCTGAAATTTCTACAGGGTGACTTGTTTGTAGCTGAACTCTCTACGGAACTTTGATCTGTTTGTAGCTGAACTCGCTACAGAGTGACTTGTTTATTACTGAACTCTCCATGAGGTGATTTGTTTGCAGCTGAGCTCTCAACAAGGTGACTTGTTTGTAGCTGAACACTCTTTGTAGCTGAAGCCTATATTGTGTAGATTCATCCACAAACAATTCACCCACTACAAACACATCACCCTGTGGGGAGTTCAGCTGCAAAAAAGTCACCTGGTCAGCTACAAACAAGTCAGCAGTAGAGTTTAGCTACAAAAGGTCACCCAGTAGATTGCTCAGCCATAAAACAAATCACCCTGTATAGAGTTAAGCTATAAACAAATCACCCTGTGGAGAGTTCAGCTACAAACAAGTCACATAGTCGAGAATTCAGCTACAAACATGTCAGCAGTAGAGTTCAGCTACAAAAAGTACCCTGTAGAGTGTTCAGCTACAAACAAGTCACCTTGTAGAGAGTTCAGCTACAAACAAGACACCCTGTAGAGAGTTCAGCTGCAAACAAATCACTCTGTAGAGAGACAGGGCTTATGATAAGAATTCAAGTGTCTGGACAAAGTTCCTGCAGTTGGTTGGACAAACATGAAGTTGGTTGGACTAGTCGAACAAACATGTTGTGCTGCCAAGTAGCCTGAGTGTTGTTTGTCATGCCACAAAACTGTTGTATAGCTACTTTTATGGGGCATCTGGATCCAGTGGAATGAAATGGTGGAATGGAATGGTGGTAATTAGAAAATTTCACTTAGTGGTCACCTTTTATAAGACCGCCTTCTAACAAAGACCACCTCTTTATAAAGATCATTTTACTTTAATGTCTAAATTGTTGTTTTTGAGTGCATCCCTGTAGGATGGTCTTATCGATGAATTGTGTACAACATGTTATGCTCAGAGTGAGTGATTTATGTATACCCCCATACAACTGTACAAAAAACATGTGTCCATGAAACTAAGCAACTACAGGAGCTAATATATGGTGAGGCCAAGAAATGAATGTTATTACTGGCAACTAATTATAATTTATAAAATCTATATAGCATTGGTCCTTTATCATTGACCTGTACAGTCTGACTGCATTCCTAGTTAATTCCCTTTTAACTCTCATTGGTTAGTAAATTGGTACCTTTTTCAATAGTCATTGTAGAGGAGAAAAATGTGGCTAAATAACTAGCCAATTAGAGTTACAGGAAATTAATTAGGAAAGGGGACCAAACTTTTATAAATTATAGATAGTTGTTGGTATTATCATTCATTACTTGGCCTCATCAGATATTAGCTCCTTTAGTCGTCAGTTACTTTTTTTTAGTTTCATGGACACGTCGTTTAGTACAGCCAGACTGTTTTTGCATGGGGTATTGCTGTATTACAAACCAGGTATCACTCAGACTTTTCTAGGCATGTAGCACACAACTGATCAATAAGACCATCCTATGGGGATACACTCAAGATAGCAGCAATTTAAACATTAAAGTAAAATGGTCTTTATAAAGAGGTGGTCTTTGTTAGAAGGCGGTCTTTATAAAAGAGGTGACCACTAAGTGAAATTACCTAATTACTGTTCCATTCCACGATTCCAGTCCATTCCACCATTCCATTCCACTGAATCCAGATGCCCACTTTTATGAGGTTTCAATACACCAGAGGGTTGGCAGGGTGTATCCATTCACTGGACTGGATTACTGGACTGGACTACTGGACTCACATAAAATTTGCTCAAACACATTTTTTCAACAGGGTTGGCATTGGTATATTTGTGGACCCTACCTTGGTTTGCAAGAATGTAGTATCTCCTAGCAACCAACTGGTAGTTATTGGTAGTAGTCTTGCACAGCTCAGACAGTAGGCTTCCCCTTACACTTTGAAAAGACACAATGTCCTGTCAAATCAAATTATTGTTGGAAAATGGGCTATTTGTCAGGAATTTGCCCATAAGCCCTGAGGTAATTTGTTTGCAGCTGAACTCTCTACAGGGCAACTTTTTTTTTGTAGCTGAACTCTCTACAGAATGACTTATTTGTAGTTGAAATCTCTACAGGGTGACTTGTTTATTTATTTATTTATTAATGCTTTACAGCACAAGTGCTGAAGGTCTGTAGGACACCTGGTCCTACAGCCTGCTCAAAGACTTTAGCTACTTAAGATGTGTTTGAAAAGTTGGAGAAAGGAGAAAAAATCCATGACTGGACCTAGGTAGCCTCGATTGTAGCTGAACTCTCTGCAGGGTGATTTGGTTATTACTTGAACTCTGCAGGGTGAAGCTGAACATTCTACTGGGTGACATTTTGTAGCTGAACACTTGTTTGTAGAAAATGTTCCACAGGGTGATTTGTTTGTAGCTAAAGTCTCTACAGGGTGACTTGTTTGTAGCTAAAGTCTCTACAGGGTGACTTGTTTGTGGCTGAACTCTCCATAGGGTGATTTGTTTGTAAATAAAATCTCTACAGCATGACTTGTTTGTAGCTGAGCACTCGAATTCTACAGGTGACTTTTTTGTATCCGAGCCCTCTATCAGGTGACTTGTTTGTAGCTGAACTTTCCACAGGGTGATTTGTTTGTAACTAACTGCAGCTGAATTCTCTACAGGGTGGTTTGTTTGTTGCTACAGGATGACTTGCAACATACGTAGCTGAACACAGCTTTGTTTAGGAGGGGCTGGGGTGTAGCTAGGCTCATCCAGAGGATGACATGTCTTGGGGGAGGGGGGGGGTCTGGGGACATGCTCCCCAGGGAAATTTTGAAAATAGGCCCTCTGAGATTGAATCTGGGAGTGATTTTATAGCAGTTTATCAGAATATGATTAATATAAGTTTGACTGTTGTATTAAGGTGACTGCTCTATTAGGGTATCTCAATATTGAGCCATTTATATTAGTAATCCAGTGGATCTATGGAGGGGTCCGGGAGCATTCCACCCTCATTGAAGGTGGTATTAGGGTGACTGCTCTATTAGGGTATACTGATCTTAATTCATATAGAAATTAATAGAATTTATACTGGAATTGCAGGTAGCTAAGCATTTGCATAGTTAGTTATTTGGCATAATACAATCAGCACAATTGTTATAGATAATTTTAGGGGGGCTAAGCCCATCCATAATCTTTTTGACAGGGGCTACAGCTCTCCTTTTCCTCCGCCTCTACTGAACACTCTACAGGGTAACTTGTTTATTATAGTTGAATTCTATTCTCTACAGGGTGACTTTCAATATAGCTGAATTCTCTGTAGAGTGACTAGTTGTATAGCTGAACTATCTACAGTAGGGGTGTGCAATAATGAATTTTTTTTTATTATTGCAGTAATACACCTCATTATCACGATTATCACAATACTTGACTACACACGTAAATACCAATTGGACACTGTAAATGTCTCTATAAATTTATCACTGTACCACTCATTATACATTTGTGCTTGCTTTATATAGCTATATCTGGAAGCCAGTATCATGACAAAAGATTTAAAATATTTGTTAGAATTGTACCTAAAATTGTTACTTCAGGTTGGCCACATGTAGTTTACAGTAGTACCCAAAACTTTACTATTATCATGATAAAAGTGATGATGATAGTTTTTACAATAGTGATAATAACGTTTCATGATAATCAATTATTCACGATTATTGGACAGCACTAATCTACATGGTGAATTGCTTGTAGCTGAACTCTCTACATGGTGACCAAGATGTTGACTTGATTGTAGCTGAAGGATCTAGATTGTATTATTATGTAGCTGAACTTTCTAATAGGGTGACTGATCTATTACAATGTATCTCAATCGAGTTTTCGTAATCTACTGTAACTCAGTGGTTTCTAATCTGACTCCTTGTAAACCACTGAAATGCATTTCTAAAATAATTAATCTACCTATACATCTAGTTTCAGCTCACTCCATTAACTAATTTGCCTGATAGACGTGGCATATACTTTTATTGAAAATTCTATTGCTCTTGTTTTTTTTTGTAGTTGCTTTGTGTTGTCCTGCATACTTAATTGTCCTTGTAACTGTATGTGTTTTACGTTACTCCAGCAAGGAGGAATGGCTTTGTTGATTGTTGAGAGGTTAAAATAATCAATCAATCAATCAAAAAAATCTATTAATTGATTGTGTTTTTACGCATGGTTGGCATTTTTGTTATAAATCCATGATTTTAGTGCAATTTCTTTTAAACGTTTGTGCTATTGCAGTTACGTATTTGGTGTTCATAATGTACATTTTATGTCAAAAGTGAGAATAAACACCTTACTAGAATATATGTTAGTTATTGCCTAGGACAAAACTTAACTACCGTACAGTTCCAGTAAGCTCTTCACTAGGATATCATATTATAATATGTGTATGTCTCCATGTAGCTATAGCCTGGTCAGTCATAAATATAGGATAACAACATGATGAGCATCTGGCTTATGTATATCATCTTGTGTAGTCAGTACATTGATGTTGAATTATCATACAAGGAGATTGCAGTTGTCAATGATGACTTAAATGTATTTAGTGCAAGTGGTGGATTGGGTAGTTGCACTAATTTGTGTGATGCAGTTGGTGATAATTATGAATGCTACTCTTTCAAAGATGCATTGAAATGCTTGAATGTTCTGAAAGACAACATAATTGTGAATTTAACAGTTCCTTATTTTGAATTAAACTCCCAAGTTAGCTTAACAATGCTGAATAATGTCATTATAACTGGTCAAAGTAACTATACTGAAGTTGACTGCAAAACATCTGGATCATTGATGTGTAATCACTGCAGGAATATTACAGTAAAAAATATCAAATGGAGATACTGTGGCCGTATTGGTGTATCTGGTATTCTTCATACAACTCTAAGGAATGGAGTAAAATATGATAAACCTTACAATACAGTTCACTTTACAGTATATGGTTTACACTTCACCTCCTGTTTTAATTCAATAGTTTATAACTGCATGTTTGTTAATTCTATGGTTCACATATATGAAGCATCAGGAACTGTTAATATTGAACATGCATACTTTCTGGATGATCTTGAAAACCCTGGATTTGGAGGGTTGTTTATTGAAAACGTGACGTTAGCTTTGACAATTAATATCATTAGCAGTCTATTTGGTGGTCCAAAATCTCCTAGATCTAGGCCTAAATTGTTTGCAGTGAAAGTTAGAAGATCTCCTAAGCTAAATATTTTAATTAATGACACTAAATTTATTGATCAATATTATGCATATGGTCCGTTTTATAACTATGGCTTCAGCATGGTGTATATAAACATCACTGCCGACCCCAACATACAAGAGAAGGTAACATCAAACGTAACGCTTATGAATGTAGCATTTGAGTCAAATACAGTGTATGGGATAGATTCTATTATTTTATCAGTTGTATCACTTATGAAATATCCAAATTCTATTGTTCAAGTAAAATCTTGTGTATTCATCAACAACAACCATGCTGCTAGCATTCCAAATACAATAGTCTTTTTAGATTCCTACCAAGTAAATGTTGAAAATTCAAGATTTCAGCACAACATTGGAAAACTTGTTTTATCATCTCAAAGCATAAATTGTAAAAATATAACATTTTTAAACAATTCCATGTATGGTGGTTCTTTGGTCTTTACTGAATATCGTAGCCCACCATTTGATCATTATTCTTCTGAGCTTTATTTAATGTTTGATCAGCTGACATTAATAAACAATACATTGTTGTCTGAACAAGATGCTGGTCTTCTTACAATAACAAATCCTGTACGGCTCACTGCTTCAAATATGTCATTTAAATATAATATCTTGACTGGAGGAAGAGCTCTTTATTTTTCTGGTATGAAACAGGAGTGTTTTGCTCTGATCGGTATTAATTATTATAACAAAGTTTTAATTAGAAACGCCACTTTTGAAAGTAACAGTGGTGGAGATCATGGAGCAGCAATATACATGTCAAATTCAGTATGTAATTGTGATTGGTCATTTGATATTGAACATAGCACATTTAATAACACAAGGAATATTGATAGTGTGATATTTTATAGTGAACCTGTGTGTGGTCGCCAAAGAGATATAACAATTAAAGATTGCAAATTTGTGAGCAATTTTGGTACAGCACTTCATCTTGTGAATTCAGGATTAAACATTTTAGGAAGCAGTAATTTGTTTGAAAACAACATTGCTGATCATGGTGCGGCCTTGTATTTGGATCAGAATTCAAGAGTAATATTTAGCGAAAAATCTGAAATTATTTTTAATGGAAATGATGCACTGAAATATGGAGGAGCAATATTTTGTAATCTACCAGTGAGAAATAATTGTTATAAGAATCTCAGTATGGCTTTTCTGGTATTAAGTAATAGTAACAACACAAAAATACAGTTTAACGGCAATGAAGCAGGTTTAGCCGGAGATGAAATTTACCTTAGTGTACCAGAGCAGTGTGACAAAATATTTCCTTATGAGCCAGCACATATCTTTAATGACTATATAATCACTTCACCAACAGAACTAAGACTATATCCTCCTGTACATTTAGTGCATGATTCCATTGAGGCAGAAGGGAGTGCCAGTGATCTTATAACAATTCCTACTTATTCTATCAGTAATATCATGCTTGGTCAAGATTTTGGTATACCTGCATGTGTAAGAGATCGTAGTGGTGAGCCAGCTGGGTCAGTGATGTTTTCAATCGAATCTGTTGATGTCGGTGAGAATTATTCATTAGGTGGAAACATTTTACATCAAATAGATTGTAAAGGAATCGACAACCTTCAAATTGTGGGAGGGCCACTTACTTCTGACCAAAATGTAACATTCACATTTGTGCTACGTTCTTTTTATGACAGTACATATATGTGGAAACCAATTGAAGTAAGAGTGATCATTGAAATAACACCCTGTTATTCAGGGTTTCGTTACAATGTTGAAGATGAAAAGTGTACTTGTTACACTACAGATAATATTGTATCATGTTCAGGTAGTAATGCTACAATCACAAGAGGCTACTGGTTTGGTGTTGTTAATGATCAACCTACTGTAACAACTTGTCCAGTAAATTACTGTAATTTTGAAAGATGTGATACAAGTACTGGAATCTGTCCTTTGTTACCATCACAAGATGACCAGTGTCGCAAGCACAGATCAGGAACAGCTTGTGGAAGTTGTAAAAAGGGCTATACTTTACCTTTTGATTCAGTTGACTGTGTTGAGGCTAACAAATGTACTGTATGGCATACAGTTCTTGTAGTAACCATGACATGTCTTTACTGGATATTAACTATTGCATCTGTGTTTTCAATGATGTATTTTAAAGTTGGAATTGGCTACTTGTACAGCATAACATTTTATTACAGTGTAATAGATATTCTATTAGGACAAGCTTCATCTACTTCTGATCACTTGTATGGAACAGTGACAATTGTATCTAGCCTAGCCAGACTGACTCCACAGTTTCTGGGACAACTTTGTTTTGTAAAAGGATTGAGTGGAATTGATCAACAATTTATGCATTTCATGAACCCATTAGCTATTTTATTGATTTTACTGCTCCTCAGTGTATCAACAAGGTTCTCCCTAAGGCTATCACTGTTGGTTAGTAGAGGGGTTATCCATGTCATTTGCTTTCTGCTACTACTATCATATACTTCAATAGCATCAACTTCATTGTTGCTGCTGAGACCACTAACATTTACTGGAATCAACAACATTTACACTTACCCATCCCCTGATTTGATGTACTTTCATGGACGTCATTTGGTGTACAGTTTAGTGGCTATCGCATTAGGACTACTGATTACAATTGGACTACCACATGTACTGCTGCTGGAGCCATTTCTCAACCACAAAATAAATTTCATAAGAATTAAACCATTATTGGATCAATTTCAAGGTTGCTACAAGGACAAATTTCGTTCTTTTGCATCATATTACATGATATGTCGATTACTGATCCTTGTCATAGACAACACAAACACTACAAATATTTTCATTGTGATATACTTGAAACTTGTTGTGCTTGTAATAATAACATTAATACACATCACAGTAAGACCGTATGCTAACAAATTGTTAAATATTGTAGACAGTTCTGTTCTCCTCACTATGATATTGGTTATTGTGCTGCAGTCAACTGAAGCTTCCAATGGATTCACATCCACTACAGTAACTGGAGTAGTCTATACTTTAGTATCATTACCACTGTTGATTTTACTGGTGTTGGTGATGCCATACATGAACAAGGAGTATATTAAACGGTTTGTGATGCACTGTGTGTCTGCTTTGAGGTCTGGATCTAAAAAAGCAGAACCAGAGATGGATATTGAAATGCCTCATGTAAGCAATGAGTACCAAGTTACTGTTGATCAAGCATTAAGGGATGCTACAGCCACAACTGTGGTGTAAGTTGTTGCATGTGTTATAATTACAATAAGTGTAATATTTTAATAATGTGCTTATATTACAGGTGTGTGGAAGAACGAAGATCAAATCAATTTCGTGATTCTTTGCTAGAATTGATTACAGACTGATTAAACCTCTTGTACATTCCACATTTGCATTTAGAATAACCCCATGTTTAACACTTGCACTTTTGCTGCAATTATATGCATTATATGTACTTGTATATATAGTTTATATGTAAGTTGAAATGCCTAGAGTTAATAATATTGTCAGTTCAGCTAATAGAACCAAATAAGTATAGAATAACAGTAAAGTACGACTACTCTGTTTAGAAGTTTTTAAGGTAATAAAGTTCTAAAGTTCTTGGCCACACCTAGATAGCTAGCTAGATGATAGCAACTCATTAAGTTCTAACTGTTAGTAACTTACCATGCATGTTACAATCAAACCATTTTTTGCACATGTAACATTCAAATAGGACTTAAAGTTTTTGACATGGTAGGAAAACATCTAAGCAACCATTATTGCTCTAAGTCTGTAGTTGCTGCACTCTGTGTTCTTAGTGAAGTAGAGAAAATGAAAAGTATAAATAGAGTGGAACCTCAGTTATCCGAACCCCTTGGGACCAGGGGTGGTCCATAAGTCTGAAAAGTCCATATCTCTGAAACTGTATAAATAACCTTAAAATAACATAAAGAATTTTTTTTAAATATCAATATTTCAACTACCCTAATAGAACAGTCACTACTCCAATAGAGCAGTCATTTCCGTAATTCAGTTTAGCCGAGAATCCGGACAAGTGGGATCCGGATAACTGAGATTCCACTGTAGCATGGAGAAAATTTAAATTTAATTGCATAGCTTGTGAAACATTAATGTTATAGGACAGTGTGTACCAAATATCCATGGGGTGCTAAGTGGACACATACCACTAATAGGTAAATGCGAATAATAGATGCAACAGTCACAACTGAATACATCAAATATGGTATGCAAATATACCCTGACCTGGAGCAAGAAGCTTGAGGATTGTGGGTTACACATAGAATTATAGTACACACAATGTGGCTCAGTTGAAACCCTGCCCCCCTAGCATAACCCTGAACTGGAGCAAGAAGCTTGAGGATTGTGGGTTACACATAGAATTATAGCACACACAATGTGGCTCAGTTGAGACCCTGCCCCCCTTACACAACTAGCATAACATTTTCGGTGACCAGGTTTGTGGGATAGGCACACTGGCAGGGCCACCAAGGGCAAGGGGCAGAAAATAAAAGTATCTTTTGTCATAATACAGATTCTATTAATAGCCGAAGGACACATAGTACAATGTCAATTTAGCGCTGGACTGAAGTTTTAAAACAGATCATTTATAGACCTTAAGCATAGCAAATTGCCAAAATCTTTTAGAAAAGGAAAATACTACCATTTATTCCAATTACAACATACCATGTAGACCACAAAACAAATAAGGCATTCCACTTCATTGCATTTAGCCAATTGTGCATCATTGAGAAAACATGTAGGATGTTTCATACCGTTCATTAATGTTCTCCACTGCATTAACCATAAGGCCACTTATTGTCAATTTTATGTTCCAGGTAGAATGTTAATTAGCTGAAACCAATGGCTTATTATTCTTACGTTCACTTGACTGTTTTATTAGAATTAGCTGAATGCTCTATTAGAGTATCTCAATCTTTTTATTAAAGTCCCTTCTCCTGACATTAGTTTATATGCAACCATTAAACAGTATTGAGATGATAAAATAACAGTGGAAACTCACAATAATGCTCAAATTTAGGCAGTGGGACATAGTGGCCTGATCTATAAAACTGTGTTAGTCATGCTACATAAAAACTAAACATTATTTCATTTGCCATATATAGCAATAAGACATCCGTCAGTTGAAAATATTATGGGCTTATGTATAGTACCATAAGTGGCGTCAATTAGAGAAAATCATAATTACTATGTAATTGGTTATGGTATAAAGATTAACAACCTAAACTAATAGCTTTCTTTCCCTTTGCTTGTGGCATGTGACTTGTAGCAATAATAAATGTATGTAAAGTCCCTATAATATTATGGTAAAGCACTGCTCTGAGTGCTCTACGTCAAAATGTAGCATGCAAAAGAGTGGGTGACAGATAAATATAGCACAAGACAAAGCAACTGTTTAATTTTTAGTGCTATATTTGACATATAGCAGCACAAGCCTTAACTGTAGGTATACAGAACCATCAACTTTCGGTACACACAAGATACGAAACAATTAGAGAAACTCATGGATTACTCCTGAAATTGATTCCAATTAATTCATCGGTTGCTCTTAGTATATACTTCTTCATACTTTCATTTTGATTCTGCACCAATAGTTGAAGAATTGTGTAGTGCTTTACGGACTTTCTTTCTGCAAAAAGAATATCTGTATTAGCTCAGTAGAATAACCATTTTTTTCCTGTGTTGCACCTGCACTATTATTGGATGAGTCTAGTCTGTCTCTGTAATGGCTAAGTCTTCAGCCTACAATATGTATACAAAGCTCATTGTATTATAAAAGGATAATCTGTGGTATATCCACTACAATATTTTTGATCAGTGACCCACAAAAGATAGAGGAATAGTGTCTAAAATATAGATGACACAAATACTATCATTTTCATGCATGACAATGGTTTTTTTATTTTAAATATTTTGTTGAAACATCTGGTATCAATATGGTACAATCATTATATTCAGAATCAACTAGACTGGTTTCTGGACTGAATTATTTGATTCATTGTAATAAGGATGTTAGTTTCTTGTAATGAACTAGTAGAACTATCCTGTTGTCCATATCTCCTATTGTAGTTGTCCAGTGTAGCCCTGTATAATTTGTCAATTAGCATCCATTACAGGTACCACATGAACTCACTGAATAAATGGAATTCTTTCATTCTCAGACTGATGTTTTTTCATCCACTGAACATACTCTTTCTCAGACCATCCCTGAACCTGTGATAATACATCATCAATTGTACTACATATCTGATGAACAAAAGACAGAACATTAGCTACTATATACCATGATGAAGTGAAAGGAAAAATTATAGAGTGAGTGAGGTACTGTGCGTGTCCATGTGTGCAGAGGTGTCAGAAATAGTTTGTAGCAGTTTGGTCAATGCAGTGAAAACATAAGAGTCAACATTATATTAAAGTTTTGTTTATCCTTTGGTTGCATCACGCAATGCATCGCAATTAGATCAAAGCACACAAAATGTATAATGAAACCTTGTAGCTGCAAATAGATTTACATGTATACTATAAATTAGTACCATAAATTTTCCTAGGTTGTACCTCAGGCTGAATGCATCAAGTTTCTGTGTCTGATTCGAAGATCTGAAAGAGTTGCAATAGGTACCATAACACTACCATTGTTAATAAATGAGAGCAGCTGCTAGTAGTGGTAATTGATGATGGCAAATCCTTATAACTTAGGACTACAGACAAATGAATGCATGACATTAATTTGCCAAGAGCCGAAAGAGAACAAAGAGATAAACTCTATCCTATTGAGATTGCTGAGAGTCCAAGGTGAAGATACACTACATTGCATACAAGGATGACAGTGATGAACAGTGTGAGTTCAGTGACAATTATATTATATACCATCCCTGAAACTCCAGCAGTCAACACAAGCACAGCAAAAGTACACTGTGGTACCAAATCTGTTATGCTACAGTGACCATACCCTTCCTCTTTGGTGAAGGTGTGGGTACTGCCAGTCTAGCAACTGCTAAAGATGCGTAATTCAAACAAATGACTAACCAGAAATTATACACAGAAGTATCTTCTCAACTGCATTATAGACTGTCTATCATGTTTTCTGACATAAATTGTTAAGAGAAAGTCTCAAGGCTGCCTTTCGTTTCCGTTTGCTTAAGTATGGGATACACCCCCTTTTCCCCTCAAAGAATTTCATTATTCTTGGTAGCGTAAGAGGTTGGACACACCATTTTCGGTTGTTTTATGCTCGTATAACCCATTGTGAAAGACATTCACATCTTCAGCAATTCGCTTCACCCGAATTTCAAACCAGCACAAATCAACTGCCTTAAACTAAAGCTACCTGTCTATGGCTTTCACTTCTCACGTACAGGCTGCTCAAAGTTTATGTGGGTGTGGAAAGACAAACAAATATACAAATGAGCACACAAACACACACATGTTCTGTGTGCAATTAAAGCATACAACAATTGTATGTGACTGTTTCAACAAAATCCCACCTAGTTTGCACAAGCATCCATTTTGAGAAAAACGAAATACTGGTGAAATTATACATGCTACAAAGAAAAAACATTCCATTATTCAGGAAGCCAATCTCAATTAAACCTATACACCATCATATTCGCCTGCTCATGGAGAGTTGAAAAATCTTTTTTCGTTGCTGTAGCCCTGACAGTGTGTATGTCATGTGTGATTGTTTGTAATGCAGTACACATAAAACAAGATTGTTGTAATCTCTTCAATAAAAACTGCCTTTATAAGTGTATATGTAAGTGACTACAGGGATAATACCATACCTTCATTGATTGGCCAATCTATGGTGAACAGTTTAAGCCAAATTCCAATGCTGTAAAGTGAGGTTATGGCTCCAAATGTCGGAAATGAAAGCACTTGTAACTTATTTTCAGTATAGTTGCTGTACAAATTGAGTTATTTGCTCTTCCTACTGTCTAGCACTGTAATTCCAAAACTACTAACTATAATAGCCAAAACTTTGATGTTCCATTCCTTGGACACTGCAGAATTGTGCAGATAATGCCGAGAAAATACAAAACAGAAGTTGTGCAAACTACCTGATTTTACTGTAACATTTTAAATAAAATAGTTTCTTTATGCCCATAACATGTTCAACCACTACAATACCACCAAATTAACAAGAATTGCATTTTCACTAACCTTATATGGTGATTTAAGTGTCACAGGACCTCTACAGAACAAATGGTTGAGTACATAACTGTATGGGAGGTCACTACCAACTCCAGTAGATGTGTCCATAAGGTTTTCTGGTGCCAAGAACAACAACCTCCTGAAATGTATTTTGTGATAAACAAAAGCTGTCCACATCATGGTTCACTCAAAATAATCATAGAACATTGGTCCCTTATCAAGCATGTCTGTATGCTTATGGAGTGTGAATGTGTGTGCATATGTGCATGTGTGTGCGCGTGCGTGCGTGTGTGTGTGTGCTCCAAATCTGAAGCAGCCTACTCAAGGAGTGAACACATTTTCTGTTAAGCTACAGTCCATTTCTAGTTGGTTACTTGTTTAAAGTCCAAATACACCAGACGCACAACTGACCTTAAAGCTCTCAACATCTTGTATGGTTGACCAAGCCTAGCAACATCACCATGACAGAACAGACCAAGCACCAACTCCAATTGAGCAAGGTCCATTGCCAGTCTCATCTTTCCTCCTTCTCCCAGTGGACGAACAAGACACACATGAGCCACAAATGATTCCATCACTTGTGAACTAACAACCAACAACCTACCAGACAACAAAAACGACAAGTACTATATTATTGAATAAGTATGATAGCTACTGTAGGTGTATACTGAAGATATACTGAACAACAGCAGCCAAGCTGCTTTGCAGAATAAATGGTTTTGAACAAGACACTGATAATAGTAGCCATGGTGCTCATAATCAAGTACACGTACATACCCAAATATGATATACAATTTTAATAGACCCACTTACTGTTCAGTCACTATAGTGTGACACTGAAACCTTGCCAAATGCTCGTTGGATATCCGTGAGGCAAATTTCTAATAGATGAAATGATAATATAAGAAAGCAAAAGTCTCAACAATGAATTCACCACAACAACTCACATGCATTTCTTGCATGTAGGCTGAACATGGTGGATCAGGCACATTTGGTATGGGACTATATTAGATAAACAGAATATGTTAAATAACAGTAACATTGTATGTACGTGTGACAGAATTTATCACTGTGTATTAGTGCTGTTCGATAATCGCGAATAATCGATTATCGTGAAGTCATTATCGTTATCGTGAATAATCGATTATTGTGAAAAGTCATCTTCGAGAAAATTTTCATTATTGCATTATTGTGATAATAGGAAATTTCCAGATACTTCTGTAAACTACATGTGGCCAACCTGAAATGAGAAAATGTTACAATTCCAGGTATAATTCCAACTAATACTATTAATTTTGTCATAATATTAAATGGTTTAAATGGTTTCCATTTATAGCTATAAGCAAGCATAACTGCATAAGTGATAATTTATTAGAGACATTTACAGTATCTAATCAGTATTTGTGTGCAGTCAAGTATCGTGATAATCGTGATAATGAGATACATTATCATGATAGTAAAAATTTAATTATCACACACATAGGCGGTGGAGACGGGGGGAGGGGGGCGGACACTGTTTGCAAGAAAAGATCGAGATACTATAATAGTACAGTCAGGATCTGGATACTCTAATAGAGCAGTCACAGTATTCAGAGAAGCAGTGTAGCAAATTACTTAGCTACGTATGTGTAGTTATAAATAAGGAGATGTAATTGGTGGAGAGCAACTATTGTCAGCAAGTTGTGACCTTTTTTTATGGTCTTCAACTTATAGCTGGCCTGGCCCCCTCACTCTTTGGCCTCCTCCACCGCCTCTGATCACACACCCTAATGTGTATACATAAAACAACAACTATATAGTGCAAAGGGTGCAGTACTGTAAACTTGTATTTCAATCATGTATACACTGTACACTATAGGACAATACATTGATATACAATGTACAAGTGTATATAATGTACCCTGAAAAATTCTCCTCATGCATACGAGATATCATCTCTTCCAATACACTGGATATTTTGGTCAAAAAATTAGACAAAATGGTATTTCGCTGCTGCTCCACTACCTGAAATAAAATCAAAAAACACGTCCTAGTAAATATTACATAAAGTAGATACCTCCATGGAGCTATGTATGACAGTCAACACTGGTTGTGTGAGTTCTGACTGTGTCAACATCTCCTGCACAACAGAACAAAAACAACAAATATCATTTAGCAATAGTAATCAAACAGTACAGTAGTACTGCAAACAGTATGGTAGTACTGTCTAAGTAGGGATCCCACTTAAAATAATGCGTCCTGCCTAAAATTCTGCCTTTAAAATCATCCTATAAACATTTTATGCGACAAAAATCACCTTTATGAAATAATATTAGTCAATCTAACATCAAATATAGCATTAAAACAGCCAGATATACAATTTAATTTAAAAAATCGCCCAACTTTAAATTACTTAAAGCGCTTATGCTACTGTTAAAGATACTGGACATCTGGTAGATGACTGTAACTTCATGATAGGTTCAAGACCGCGCTCATTAACGATCTTGGTTGATCAATAACAATCAAGCATGGAGACCACACCTCTTAACAATCTATTTAGTTGAACATGATGACCACACCCCTTATATACATCATACCATATACAACAATATACCCTATAGTAAGCTAATAGCTTGCAGGTACTGTAATGTGTATCAGCTAGGGAGCACATGGGAATTTTAACTACTGTGTTTACTTGGTTAAATGCTGCACCTACTATTAGCCTAATGTCAAAAATCAATG
This sequence comes from Dysidea avara, assembly GCF_963678975.1. Lineage (NCBI taxonomy): Eukaryota > Metazoa > Porifera > Demospongiae > Dictyoceratida > Dysideidae > Dysidea > Dysidea avara. Next base: position 33,824,728 of record NC_089278.1, read on the forward strand.
AAAGGTAGTTATTAATCGAGAGGGGTGTTTATGGCATAATGTACCACTCTGCGTGGGAAGTTCAAAGGCACCGCCAGTGCCATAATTTGTATATTGCATTGCTGCAGACCGCAGCGAGTGCATTATAACTTATAACGCACTGGTTGCGGTTTTGTAGACCACAACGAAACGAGTGCATTATAAGTTATAATGCACTGACCGAAGTGCAATATACAGATATTGCACTGGCTGCGGTTTTGTGCAGCATAGCACAAGTGCCGGTGGTGAAGACCACTACGACACTTCACCTAATAGGTGGAAAGACACTTCACAGTAGGGCTGAGCGATACTGCCATTTTAGTATCACGATCGATACTAAAGCCACTATTCATTATACTGAATAGTTCACGATACTTACAAATAAGTCAATCATAGCTGGTGCTACATAGCATATTGCTCAGCATTCCTGCAGGAAGTCCTTATAGGTGATAACAAACTAGCCACGATCATCATTGTTTACAGTAACAGTTATTGTAACACATGCTTTGAGGTTGTTATGGTGTTCACACCTCTCTACAGGGGAAACCAGATGGGTGGACTTAAATCATTTACAAGGATTCTTAGCCTAGTACTGCATAACAAATGGATTTTCAATGAGAATAATGTACAGGCATGGTATCACGATAGTTAATAACAAAATATCGCGATATCGATACTTTCAAAATATCACGATATATCGCTAAAACGGTAGTATCGCTCAGCCCTACTTCACAGATCACTGGAATTCTTTTATAGCCTGACATGTAAAGGTCGATTGTGGGCCATAACGTCACCAATACGAATAATGTTTACAAGCAGCCAATGGCGATCGAAAAAGCCAACGCGGGTGGCCACAACTCTAGTCTACACACACACATATATAAACGTACTTATACACCTTACTAGTCTGGTGCCATCTTAGCCCAGATTAAACTGTAGTCCACTTCGACAATGACTCAATAAAACAAATATATTCTAAATAATACTAACCTTTATGTTCGATTGTAGTAACCAGTTTTGTCATGCCACCAGATTCGAGTTTAGCCAGTGTGAATAGTAAGAATTAGACTAGCATCGTTTAGTAGTTAGGTTTTGTTTACTTAAACCGTCTATTTAGCTGCTTTTTTCGCTCGAAAGAATCACTATGGTGATTAGTCTGGTGCTTAGTCTATATGGCATGCTGAGCACTACATGATGAGAGTTGAACAGCGAATGCAGGTTAGTGATATAACCCATAGCGTACTAGCTTTCAATATCTCAGGTGGCTGTAGTACTGCAGGGGGAACGTCATCGCAACGTCCGGCTTGGTTACCCACAATCGATGTCAGAAACCTGGCCTTTATAAGTGTTACAGCTGTCTTGCGAGACTCTCCCCACCTATTAGGTGAGTGGTACATAACAGTTATACAACGTGCACTCGTGCTCTGCCTGTATAAACGCACCTGCCTTCGGGCCTGATGGCCCTCAGGCTCGTGCGTTTATATCAGGCAGAGCACTCGTGGCCGTTGTATAACTATATAAAGTAAAGTAACTATAAAGTGTAGCGACTATTCAGTATATCAAGTAAAAACTGTTGCAACAAGAGCACGTAGTTACAGTGCTAATGTATTTTAGTATCATGTGCACTAAAGGGAACAGCAGATGAAAGGCATGGCCTCCAGTCACATAATGTAGAACGACTAGTGCTCTTTCCTTACTGATAATATCAACAAATAACATAGCCTGCTTCACCTTTCTAACCCAAGGACAAGCAAATAACTCCTTAGATCAATCAAGGACTATACCGGATTCAAATAATAGCTGCAACATTCATTCAAGGGCAGTGTTTATGCTTTATTTTAAAAGTGCAGTGTGGCCACTATCCAAATGCGGCGACTATTAAAGGTACAGTGTTTAACCAAAGAAATATGGTATGTATACTTCTGTCTGGAGAAAAAAAAAACTATTCAAATGAAGTATCACACATGTGTGTTCTAATGGAATTAAAATTGTTATAATTTGTACATACTGTATGTATATTACAGTGGGAAATTCATTACCGTGGAACCTCAATTATCCGAAGTAATTGGGGGGAAAGGGTGCTTATATAATCGAACAATACGTAAATTGAACTTCCATACATTTATATACAGAGCTTTGCTCAACTACTCTAATAAAGCATACACTTGTTAACAAAATACCCTAATTGAGCAGTTGATTTGGTGTTCAGATAATCGAGAGTTTGGTTAACTGGTGTTCGGATAATCGAGGTTCCACTGTATATGACACAGCTAATCCAAACCATTTGTACACAGTCTAATACAACAGATGGATCATACACAGTGTCATATTCATACCTCTTTTATAGCAATCACAAACGTGTGTAGTGAGTTAGCAATGTGTGTGTTGCGTAGTTGAGCAGAATTGGGAGGACCTGACACTTGTATGGCATCACTACCAGTAGCAATCTGTAATGACGTACACCTTAATTACACAAGTGATATATGCATGCTATCCTCATATTAGAGCACAGTATAGTCTGTACATGAGTCCATTAGCTAAACATTACAGTGAAACTGTATTAAGGACGCCTTGGGACTGACCAAAAGTGTCCTGATTAACAGGTTTCACTGTATGTAAGTGTATATTGTACTTAACTGTGGTTGATAATGGTAATTGAATGCGACTGAAACAAAACTCCGATAGAAGGCCCAGCTATATGAGAGAAGAAATGCTAGAAGTTTGTCATTGGTGAAATTTCACATACTGTATAAGAGTTCACAATATTATGGAGTCTTGCTACAATAAACAGGTAGTAATAAACCCTTGCTCCAAACAAAGCATTAACCCAGAAGCTGGACTACAAATGTGTCTATACAAGTGGTGACAGTGGATCATACCATCCCAAGAGAACGAATCCATAATGTACATACTGTTTCTTTATTATGTGCATATACCCAACAATGATACAGTGAAGTCTGTGTGTTGGTTAGTGTCCAATATATCGGACTTTGGCTATCAAACAGTTAAAACCAACCGAGAATTCTTTTATCCAATGAGTAGAAATGACTGTTCTATTAGAGTATTTGTCTAAGGTGTGCTTTCTGATAGAGTACGTAATTGAACAATGAGTTTTGAATTTTCAATTATCTGAATGCACTCAGGATAAAAAGAGCAGGATCACTGTACTTTGTACACAAAAAATATAACTACGCACTTAACATTAATAAATTACATTATTCAATCTTATTAAACTGTGCTGAAGATGTTCTTGATTATGTACATACATACTACACCCAAAACACTACACACTAATACCCCTCATGTTCTCTATTATAATTTACTCATTCTATGCATTCAAGTTGTTTGTGTGAGTGTGTGACTGAGAACATTGATTGTTCAATCAAAATACATTATGTGCTATTACGGTATTCTAAAATCATTCTGTGTCATTCTGTGCTACACTTACCAGCTCTTCACATTTCATAGTAAACACCTTGATAGCTTTCTCAACATTGCGCACAAGTATCATGGCCAGCGGACGACTGTTCCCTGCAGCATTGAGTTCACTGGAGTGAAAATCAGAATCAATATAAACTTACAGAGCAACAACACTTAAACAGTGTATAATACATTTTGGAATTAGAGTACAACAAATTACTACATGCACGGTATGCTGTTTCTTCAATAAACCTACAAAGTACTACTTCAATGCTGTACACCACAATTTTCGTAAAAATAAATTTGTAAACTTCTAAAGAACTTATTTTTATGAAAACAAAATGCATTGAGTTTACATTTTCATTGCACGTGGATACGAACACAACACACAGTGATGGCAGCTACTGGAGGAGGAATCAAATTTTGATGAGGGTTTTTACTGTATTTATCTCAAGACAAATAGTGGACACTGATGTGAGGTGAAATACTCCCTCGTACTCGTGGTGCTCAGGATATTTTGCTGTGAAAGACTAGGTACAACAAAAATTGGTAAGTGAACAAGCCAGCAAATAGCAACGGACTTGGATTTGTGCATACATACAGGCTACAATACTATTGAAAAATAGGCATGGCTGCACGTACTGTATGTCTGCAGACTCTAATCCCTGATAAGTAGGCATGGCCTATGAAAAAAGCTAGGCTGTAGCAGACATGGGGCCAAGTACATTTAAAAGTACTTAAGTAAAGTACAAGTACTTTTGAGTTTTTGAAGTATAAGTACAAGTACTCCAACTGAAATCACAAGAGTACTTAAGTAAAGTACAAGTACATACTGAAAGTACTTAGGTAAAGTACAAGTACAGTACATTTTCCTATAGCAACAGCCGTGCATAATAACTTAAGCTTGAGGTACAAACATGCAAGGTACAGTTTTTATATTCACAGAACTATTACACTGCATAATAATCATTTCTAGGTCTACTACACTCGGATTTAAATTCTTTTCCTGCAATGCTAAATAACCACTTAATTAGGATAAATAATACAAGCACTATTTTACCACAATGGAAAGGGAAGGATGGTGTCTGACGTAGAAGGATACTGTGCACTATAAACGATAATTTCTTACCACCAATTCAACAAACTCCTCATTACAGTAGTCTTAGCCTTACAGTCTCCTTCAGATAAAACTTCAGGAATTGCAAAATATTTCATGACAGCAGGTAGTTTCAGGTTTTTGTCAACCATTCTCTTCAACTCCCAATTTAAACGACAGCATTGCTTTTATTATATAAACCAGAATTCCTATTAAACAGCTGCTTGTGGCTACATGATACATAATAAGGTTGTACAAAGTACCAAGAGGTTGAAAACTACAACTTCATCAAATTTATTTTTATTGACGCTCACTGTGTACAAACTACAATGTTTGCAGTACTTAAAAGTACTTTAAGTACTCAAGTACTTGGCAAAAGTACTTGAGTATAAGTACAAGTACATTGCGGTAATTAAGAAAGTATTTAAGTAAAGTACAAGTACTTTCAAACTTGTACTTAAGTGTACTTAAGTATAAGTACTCATGTACTTGGCCCCATGTCTGGGCTGTAGACCTAGTGTCAACACTGTTGAAGGTAACAATAGTCCATTCAATTACTCTAGTAATGTCTAAAGATAAACTTGGAGAACTATAAAATGTGCAGTACATGACTTTACCTTCACATATACTGATGTACTTCCAGTCCCTAATGCAGCCCCACAATTACACATATACTGTATAACTCCAAACTTTTGTAGTTAAACAATTTGTAATTTTCATAACTACGTATAGCAATCCTGCAAATTTCTTAAGAAAATTTGATGAGCACTGAATAATTCGGTATTGTGCACAAGGCGCTGCTCAAGATGAAATGAAAAGTGTATCATTACACTGAGTTTAATGTACCTATTCAAACAAATGTCGAGAGCACTGTGATTTATATGTTCGCAGTACAAAGTATTTACGCAAGTACAACACAAGTTGCTAAAACACTAATATAACTGACCTCAAGAAGGTTTTAGTTAGTGGCACCAGTTCGGCCTTTCCAGGTAGAGCCTTTCCTGCTGGAGTGAACATCTGGTTGACAGCATCAAAGAGACGAGTTAGTGATTTAGATAGATAAGCTTTCTCAAATGGTGCAAACACTTGCAGTAACATCTGTTCATAACTATAGGAAGGAATGGATTAGCTAATACAGACAGCAGTCACAATATATTCTTATGTACAGTAGAATATGGTCTTCTACGATGCAATACAAAAATCTTATTAGGTCAGAAATGAGCATGCCAGCTGAAGTAGCATTGAAGAATTGTAACTCTGAGAATAGCAAGCATGCCTTTTAAAGGTGAAATTGCAAAGAGTCTTGAGTCTACAACATCCCTTCTCAATGACACGATTTTTTGCCTTCAGCTGAAAGTAGGGATGTCAAACCCACAAAAATTACAGAATTTCTTCTCCTGTAAATTTCATTTAAAAGTGGCACAATGAATTGCATGTCTTGCAGACAGTTTATCCACTAGATTTTTTTTATTTCATAGCACTTGATAAACTGGTCAAAGTAGTAGTCCTCTGGTGAGTTTCCTTGTGATGACAGTAGCCAGGTGCATGTATAAGCCCCAATGTTAGATTCCTGCTTAGAAAATGTATGGAAGATAGCAGGATAATTTTGTCGATCGCCATGTACAACAGCATTCCAGTTAATCGATTGGTTGGTTTTCAGTCAGTGCAAGACACAACTTGAACACCTGTATTAGTTTCCTGATAATACCACGCAATTGATAATACAAAGTGACGTCCATATGTCTATTGTCATACTTTTAAAAATCCGTTTGACATTGCTACTGAAAGGAAAGAAGTTTAAAGTTTTATCACAGTCACAGTAGTGTGGTGTTCCCAATAGCAACAGGATTTCTCATTGGTTATAATACAGGAAACAGACATCAATCATATTGTACAAGTATAAGAAAAAATTTTAAATTTTAAATCAGATTAGGGACAGTGTATAATGCTGCAATAAAAAGTACTGGATTGGAGTAGTACGTAATGTCCAAATACTATAAAACAATAAGAAGTGAATATTCCTACTGTGCATTGAGTGTTGCACAGTAGGGATATACACTTCTTATTGTTTACAGTATTTGGATATTACGTACTACTCCGATCCAGTACTTTTTACTGCAGCATTATACACTGTCCCTAATCTGATTGATTTAAAATTTTATCTTATACTTGTTTGTGAATGGACGTGGCTACCATATGTCTACAGACTGTAATTTACGTAACTAGGCGTGGAAACAGAGCTATGCTATGACGTGTAGTAACACGTCCACATTTAATTTAGCACGTGGGGTCAGACCTGAATAATCTGTAAAGCAGGACCTGGATGACCAGACTCGGTTTAACATTGTTACTAAATAAACTATATTTATTGACTTACACATTGCTATATAGTTCGCCGTGAGTTGCTCTCTCTGATCGATATCAACAGCGAGTGACATACGCATGTGTTTTTGGTGCAACCAAGAGTTAATAATAGTAGGGAGGGAGAGTGTCTAACGCTCAATAGGCCTGTATAAAATGAGCGCGTAGAGCACCCCGCTTATTATCGTATACCTTTGTAATTTCCTATAGTGTTGATGACCGCAATAAACACGTTATGTCACATTTTGTATGGCCTTGCAAAATCGATAGTTGGTGAGAAAGCAGTGATGCGAAGATGGCTACTCCAGTGAGTGATGGAAGAACCAGAGAGAAATCGTTTATAACTTTCATCTGGCACTTTTTCTTAGGTTGGGATTCTTCAGGCTGTGTTTCATCGGTGCCGCTTCTTTTCCTTGCCATTGCTTTCGTCTGACACTTCTTCTTGGTTACTTCCAGCTCATCACTCCTCGACTGACGCTTCTTCTTGGGCCTTACCTCGGGACGTGGCTGAACGGTTGATTCGTGATGCAATTCTACCTGTGCTTCTGAGCGTGCTTCTGAGCGTGCTTCATCTCAGCTTTCCTCATTGATCTTCTCTGACGCTTCTTGCTAGGCTGAACTGTTTCTGCTTCAATTTCGGTCAGTACCGTGGGCTGTTCATCACAAATCGACATGTTTGATTGCACACGCTGCCTTGCACATTGCTCACGAGACTGATTCGTGAACAGCTAATAGTATCGATAACGTCCTTCTGCGGCGTGCCTCATTTCACATCTCCCTTCATGCAATCAACACGTCTGGCCAAGAAGCCAGATTGTCTTACGCGCTCATTTTATACAGGCCTATTGAGCGTTAGACACTCTCCCTCCCTACTATTATTAACTCTTGGTGCAACTGGCAACCACATGTATTCGAATAGTTTGATGCAATATACACTGGTATGGAAGCCGTACTGTAGTCTATTAACACTCAGCGATAGAACCTTGACTGATGGCCATGGTAAAGAAGGATAAAAGGTAAGACAATAGCGCAAGCATTGTATGCTTATCAATATGACAAAGGTTTTTTCTTAAGCAAACTAGAAACGTTCCTGCGAAAAAATTAGGGTTGCAGCTGTACTTTTCCGCTACGTTTAACTGAAGGCGTTAGGCAGGCAGGTAGTAGAAAATTCTGTTGAATAATTTCTTTTTCTAAATTCTGTAGCAACTTGACGCAAACATTTTGGGTCAATCTGAAGACACTTTTGGGCTTGGTTTTACCAAACCAATACTGTCATGTCGTTGTGAGGAAAAATCGTGGCAGGTTTTTGGGTTATATTATATCACGGATTGCCCCCACACCTTCGATGTCCCTAATATACAGTACTATCGTACTGTACGATGTAATATATGTAACTAGTCAATTACGGAAAAAAAACAACACATTGTTTACCGATTAAACTCATTAACTCCATTGTCACTGCCTCCAGTTGTATAAGTGTTTGTGGTAGTAGTAGTAGCAGAACGATGGCCTGAGGATGTCAACTGACGATGTATGTACTCTGGCAAGTAAGTGAACAGTCGGACCAGCTTTGGGTAATCCCCTTCAAACAGCTGATTGAGATGTGTGGAGGCTGCATGGCAGAGTGATGATATATAAGACACAACTTCATATCTAATACATGCACTATTATTGTGTTTTATTAGGTACGCAGACAAGTTTGCAAAATTAACTAACTGAATTAATATATGGCAGTCTCCTATAGGGAGACACAGATGACTATACACTGCACATGTACAATACATACTCCTACAATATAACACACCTCTGGCAGTAGTGGCAAACTCCACTGTCAACATGTCCACAATATTAGTCCAAAAGTTTGTCAACAACTCAAAAACTTCTGTCTATATATATTGAGTGAAAACAGTCAAATATATGCAACTTGTGTACAAGTACACATACACAAACAATACACACATTTACACACAGCAAGTACAATATAAATGTGTAAAGTCCACCAGTAATGTACTGTAATTCATAGAGTATCTCGCTGAAACTCAAAGAGTTCCATATGAGAAAATGAGCAATTGCACCGAGTTGAAGAAAGATACTACTAATAGTATAGCATAACAATTACTGGCCAGTTGTTGAAAGTGTCAGGAATTTTGAACTAGAGGAAGGCCAATGGTATCCCAATAAAAGTACTGAAACAAGCTGGACTGGAGTAGTACGTAATGTTCAAAATTACTGTAAAACAATAAGAAGCAAATATCCTTGTGCTGTAGAATCTCCACAGCAGACAGCACAGAAGGGATATTCACTACTTATTGTTTTAGGATACTACTCCAACCTAATCCCATTACATATGAAATACATGTTCTCTGTGTGCTGGTGTTACTACTTGGCATGGCAATAATTACAAGTATTGCATGGTTACCTTACTGCCATAATCGCAAGTAGAAATACCAGTACCGCCCAACCCTACATGCATGAAGTACTGTCTACTAGGTAGCTTGTGGCATCACACATGCACATCAGTGAATAATGATTTGTATGTGTGCTGTTGTTAAAGACTTGTTAGCTATCCAGCTTGTTTCAGTACTTTTTATTGGAGTGCTTAATTTTTGTTTGTGAACTTTTTTCTTGTAAATTCATGATTACTAATATCATTTTTAGAACTATACAATCTATGCTAATACCTTCACATACCACAATTGTGCAACAAATAAACAGCTAGTATTGGTCACAGCAAGAAGAAAGAAAAAAAATGTATTCAGAAATGCAAACAGTCAGCAAAACTTAGCACAAGAACAAATTATGTTGCATGGCAAACTTAGCATTACATTAGTGCAACACAGGTGAATGTTTAATACAATATATTACAAAATTTATTTAGTGCACAATTATGGGTCTACAGTGTTTAAATGAGACACAGATAGTAGTGTTGCACCAGTAATCGGTTCAATAATCGGTATTGGGTTTTGATTAAATTAAAGCTGATGTTAATCTCCACTGTGCTGTGTAGTATAATTATGTGGGGGAGGCTAGACATAAGTAATTTGGTATTTTAATGAAGTTATGTGTTATGATGGTATAGGTGACTATAAGCCCATAACAAATAGGCCATGCCCAACAGTAAATTGAGGTTTTAGGTTTCTATGTAGTACCAGCCAGTAGTAGAAAAAAAGGTTTACCCATGAGTAACTTTTCTTGTGGTATACATCTAACTTTACATTGTAGCCTAGAAGGAGCTGTATATCAGTAGTCATGTCACTAATATGAGTCATTTAATAATAATGAGGATGAGTGTTAGTGTTATTAGTGTATATTGGATCGGTTATCGGCTAATTCTGTTGCTTAATATTGGTTATCGGAATAATCGGCTAATTTGGATATCGGTGCAACACTAACAGACAGATAGTTCAAAGCTTCTATAGAATGGTCAGCACAGTTTCTCAGTTAGCAAATATGCAGAAAATGCAATAATAGTGCACAAACGGTATTGTGGTATTCTCAAAATAGGTGAGGTACTCAGTATAGTAATATTGAAATACTGCCCAGCCCTACATACATGTACGCTTTGTGCGTACTATTCTACAAGCAGTCCACGTCTTGGTGGCAGGCGAAATCTCAATTACAATGGAGAACAGCTTGTGTGTACTCCAATATATTGGTGCGATAATCCTGTGTAACATATATGCGAAGCCCCGACTGATGGCTATGCTAATGAAGCATAAAAGGAATAGCACACACATTGTATGTTTATCAATAACATGCCAAAGGTTCCTCTTAAGTAAATTTGAAACACTTCTGTGAAAGAAGTAGAAGTTTCCTGCAACTGAATGAGGCAGGCAAAAGAAATTCTGTCACAAAAAAAATTAACTCCAACGGAAACATTTCAGGTTGATCTGAAGGCACTTTCGGACTTGATTTTACCAAACCAATAGCGTCACATCATTATGAGGGAAATCGAGGCAAGTTTTGAGTGATATTTTATCATGGGCTATGACCAAACTTCATCCCTACTATACAGTACTACCGTACTATATGATAAAGTATTAAAACTTAGCATAGCTACCCAGGTTCATTTATAACTCTGTCCTGCCTTGAAAATCTACTTGTAAAGATTAATGTACTGTAATAATCAATATCACTGGAAGTACATAGAGCAAACACTTCTTACTTGTTTGATGGTGTCAATGAGGCTGACTTGAGTCACAGGATCTCTCTTCTTCTCCAAGACAACTCTCAAGTGATTTACCTTCCAACACAAACAACAACACATTGTAGGCATGGGGTAAACTGTACTGCTACATGTATACTATTATTTCAACCACTACTGTGAATTCTTCCACTATATATCCACACACCACTATTTTAACTGTTCCCCCAAGACTAACCAATAACGGTAATTCTCTGCTGAATATGCTCCAAATATTAAAGAGAAAATGGATGGGATTATAGTATGTAGTCTCAAATACCACAATCTAAAATACCATAATCTAAAATGTCTGGATACAAGCACTTTCTCACTAACATCACTACTTGTTACAGTCACATACACACAATATTGTGTGCACACTAGTGCTGAAATGATTATTTGGTTAAAGTGGTCCCTCGATTATCCAGCCATTGATTAACCGAACTTTCGGTTACCTGAACACTGCTCTATTAGAGTATTTTATATTAAGGTGTGAGTTCTATTAGAGTAATTGAGCAAGGCTCTGTATATAAATGAATGGGTTTTGATTATCCAAACTTTTTTGATTATCTGAACACACCCAGGGCCCAATGAGTTCAGATAACCGAGGGACCACTGTATTTGACTATTCGGTTGGCATGACACTAACGGATTCGTTAACACACTATTCAAATAATCGTTAGCACTTTGTACACAGTATCCAGATGGAAAAGCCAGCCTTGAAACTTAAGATTGTGAATGAAGTGATGTATCCATGCTGTAAAAATCTATTTTAGAAAAGATAATAGAAACAGCTCTTTAGACTTTACCTTGCTCCCTAACAAAAGGTTTCAGCGTTTATTCAATAGAAGTATAAGCTTAAAGAATAATCGAATATTTGGTCATTTTGTTCACAACTATTCGAATAGTAAAAATTGCTATTTGTTTCAGCACTAGTGCACACACATGTTCTTTATTATTACGTACTTGTCCATATACTTTACAAATGTAGTCAGTCAGTTTCTCAATTCTGGTCCACAGTGCTGCTTTCCAGCTAGCACTGGTGCCAATGGAAGGGAATGGAGACCTCCCTGGACCTGCTAAACCTGTACGATACAAGTACAACTGGTTAATAGACTTTCAGATTTCATTCAATCTTCAACTACAGGAACATATATGGCTACCGCAGAGTGTGGTTGTTAGACATATTCACTTACAAAACTTGGCAAAAATGTATTATGGTCATTTGCGCCCTAGAAAAAGTCTTATTATGAGTAATATGGGATGGTATGATTTGCAGTCACTATGTGTGCTTATAACAACCAGACGATATAGTACATCATTAATAACACCACCTCATTGTAGTGACCATTTTAAGAAACTCCCAAAATATGTAGTTAAATTAAAAATCAATAATTTTCAGTGCTAAAGGTAGCTTTCGCTATATACAGTGATATGCATCTGTTTGGTATCAACACTTAGCTATCGCAAATGTTATCAGATACATTTGTGTACACTAAGTGAATTTTCTAGTACAATTTTCTACATATACACATGTCTGTATCACCATATATAGTTCCTTGCGGTACTTGTACTATGTACATGTACAGTAGCAGCACACAACAGCGGTATACATACCTTCAGTTAGTGTGGCCGGGTTGAGGGCATCCTGTGTCTGTTGTTGTACATTGTTACTACATCCCTTAACTGTCACTAGGAGGGTGTTGGTTAGGGTACCAAGGTTGTGGAACACTTGTACAGCCACGCCCACCTGAGTGGGGTTCTGCAGCAACAGAGTGAAAGTTGCATGTGATCTCCACGCGTACAGACATTACTTATACTGCATGTATGTACTGTGTGTGTGTGTGTGTGCGTGTGTGTGTGTGTGTATGTGTGGTGTGCAAGTATATGCTCATACATAAACACATTATAGAATACATGTGTGAGTATACTTAACACACAAATGTCAAAAACTTTTACACAATGCTTGTTTGTGTTCTAGCTTATATAAGCAAAAATGTACAAGAGCCCTAAATCTATGCACCATGCACATTTACATGTACATTACACACATATACACACACGCTGTACACAGAGAAGAGTCTACAAAATCATTCACAAGCTCTACTCTATGTGCATGCCACCACAACAAATATAATCAGTATGGAAAGACATGGACAACATTGTAGTCACATACCGCATATTCCATTCCTTGTTGTAACATCTTCTTAGCTTGTGTTTCAACATCACGTCTAGTCCTGTTTAGCCATGGCTTCTCATTATCCACTACCTGAATGGTACACAACACATACCTTGTACACTATCCTATAGCAAATAGAGGTGGACCAACACCACTTTTTACCGATACTTCCGATACAAGTATTCATACTCAAATTATCTACCAATACTGATTCCAATACTAAGCATTGAAGCCTATACAAGTTTATTACAGAAATTTCACTGTTGTGATACATAGTTAGCTGTTAAAATATCACAGTAATCTTGCAGTTTGATTGAGAAGTGACGATCTCAGTTCAATCAAGTTTCAAAATATTCATTGTACAAACAGCTAAACATGATAAACATCATTTTGGAATACTAATTGCTTGATTTAAGGTAGTTTTCTTGTAAGCTTATTGATTAGGTAATTAATTGCATGGGCGACTGATAATTCTACAGTGTTTGTTAAAGCCTTGCAACCAAACCTTTTCATGAAAAAGCAAGCCAAGTAGTCATAAACTTATTTCTTTGAGGAACAACTACACTGTCATTTAATTACAAAGGATTCACATGTTCTAATATATTAGAATACACATGAGAGCAATTGTAGCAATACTTGGAAAAGAGTAACAAAGGCTTCGTTTTCACTACTTTGTTAGCCCAATTAAGTTGTTAACTACTGGAAACTTTATGGTTTAATAAAAGTGGTGAGTGTCTACCAGTGGTACGTATCTGTACCTTAATTTGTATTACCGATACCGATCCGATGGTATTGGTCCACCTTTAATAACAAAACTAACATTAGCATATACGTAATTATAACTATGCATGTCTAAGGCTATAGAATCTTCCCCATAACTGTTAGGTTTCCTTTACTGCTGCTATCAGTATGAGCTAACGCCACATTATGTATGTTGTATAATGAACAGTTACTTTGAGATACATCACCAACACCATGTTGCTGCACATGTGAACACTTTACAGCTCTTTTCATTCGACACAACAATAGTAAGTCAGTAAAACATGACAATGTAAAAGCTACTAAACTGCTCACCTCAATGCCTTTCAGGTCTCCACTCTGATTGAGCTGATCTAGTAAAAATAATATACAAGAAATTCTTGGCACTGCTATTGTGTCTGTATAACACTTATGTATTTCATAATTCAGCACTTACCGATCTCGCTAAATGTTTGTGCCACTTTTGTGATCTCCCTTGATCCTCCTTGCACTTGAGATCGGAGTCTCTTGATGAGGTACAACATGCGGACAACTCGACGTAGCAAGTCACAAGCAGCCTTGTGAAACAACACACATGTACATGTGGATATTAATTCTCTTAACTGTATCACTCACTCATTCATTCATACACTCACACAGTAGCGCACACATTCAGATACTACAGTACATATACACAACACCACAGATACTCTCAAACAATATACACCAACAAACATGTGATTTTGTGGACGTATGTACAGTATATCACATGCTACACAAACTTATCACACCCCAAACATACAGAACATTGAAACAAATCTTACCTGTAATCTTGCTAGTTGGGTAGTCCTGGCAACAATCTTGTGGTAAGGATCAGATATTCGACTATTAATCCTACAAACGGTACACCAATACAATAGACATAGTACCCAGCCAGTAGTTGTTAACCTGTCTAGAGAGGTGTTCAATGAGTTCACCCTGGTCCCCATCATCTTCAGAACAGCTGCAACCACATTGTGATATGTAGTAAGGAAGTGAACTACTGTGTATGTGTGTGAAGGATATTGAATGAGTGTGCCTACATGGATACACATAAGTGTATTCTATTAAGCAGTGTTCATACATGTGTAAGTGAAAGTAAATTGAACTTTCAAACTTATCTCTTCTTACTAAGAGGAATCACTCAGCTTCCAACACTTCATAAATTGAATTACAGTGTCTCACACATTCATCTCAGCTTAATCACGTGCCCATAGATAATATACATCTCATACTGGATTGGAAACTAAGTGCCACCTTCATTTTACGTCCATTATACTGTACACAGTACCCAGAGTACATTTTATAAATACCTGTTTATGAGTAGTAGACATATATACCGCTATGGAATATATGGTTTGGCCTATTCATAGTGGGTGTATTGATGTGTACAAGTGCGAAAAGTCGATATGAGAGGCGGGAATTGCGTACTTGACTAAATCACACAGTATTAGTAAGTAATAAACATCAGCCTGAAACTGGGCTTGTTTGTCCCATCATTTCCACAAACATATGCAAATACTTTTTTATATGGAAAGTACCTATACCAGCAGTAGGCCAATCACCACCCAAGAAATGTTGTATAGCAGAGTCTTACCAAAAAACTCAGGCGCAATACACGGACAGTCACGTAATTTTGTATTATGGGGACTATACATGTGCCAGGTAGGAGTGTCTATTATCTATATGTCCAAATTGACTATGCGCAGTAACAACAACACACCTTCTAATGATTCAATTCCTGTAGCTTGGGACAGTAAATCTTCATGGTTTGTATAAATCTGTGAAATAATCAGGAAAATAATATAAATACTAACGAAATACATTCGTAAATATTAAACGGTCTCGAAACACGTACCTGTGCACGTATTTCTTCGTTCAGATCTATGATGCCTTGACCTAGTTTCTTCAATGTTTCCCCAACCACTTGGTTTTGAATAGCTCTGGTAGCGAACACCTTACTGTCGAACTTTTCCTCCAACAAAGGTTGAAGTCCGTCTAAAATTACAGAATGATTTTTTATTAAGTACAAATCTCATAAAGCGCACTTTCTGTACATATCTCCACCACTACATCTTCCTCGTTATCCATCCTCGAGAACTACTTTAGTAAACGGGAAGTCCTGATTCGTAACCTCGTCCGTTCTATGGTGCATTCTTAGTAGGCACGTGAGCCAATTTCTCTGTAAGAGAGCCTGGGAGGGTTTTGCGATTTGGGGACTCACGCTAACATGTAAGTTTAATCTACGTGACAAGAGTATACATACTTAGTATATGTTTGTGTGTACAGTATGCATACGAGGTAACCAGCACGATGTCGAGGCACGTGATGATATTTGATACCTATCAATGAGGCAAGGTCCCCATACACCTACTAGGGATTTGACATCTATCACTCCTGGGGTTTTTGACGGTTTGCTTAACCAAAAATTAAGAATCCTGCATCTAACAATTTTAACCACTTGTAACTAAGTATGTAGATGTTAGTGTATAGTTATTATTTAATGTATGTTAGGCTATCAGTGTAGGTCACTGGTAGACCCTCAGAATTATTATTCTGTAAAGCATTATTATTAATAGGTAAATCAAACCCCCCTGTTGATGTGGGGACATAGGGGGGTTTTGACACTAGACTTTGTCCAATCCCCTATATTGCCCCACCCTACCCGGGGATGGGGCATGACATTGATAGGTGCATTACACCAGCCAAAACCTGGACTGGATTCCGGAAATCAGGCTATTTCACCATAAACTACACTTCCACGTTCAGTATCATTATTACACACTAGGCAGTTTCTTGATACGGTATACTCTAATTGAATGTTCAAAATGATGATGTTCTTAGTGCTTGTTTCCTGCCTGCTGTTACTGGTAAGCCAGCCTTTGGTCCCTTAAAAAGCGAGTTGTTATCTTTACCTGCTTGCCTGGGTGGCTTGGGTTCCTTTACCCATTTTTTCACATCATGTTCTATATTACAATCCCTCTTGTTGATCAGCTGCTGAAATTGTTCCCTTAATATTTACGATCAAATGTTTCGATGAGGCAAGGTCTTCATGCCGTGATGCCTTGAGTGCAATAGCTAAGTCTTTCCCTGATCACCTTTCACCTTCTTTACGATGCGTTTTGCGGCTGCTTCTGAATGTGGCACATCCTGTTGGTTAACTACCCTCCCCATTACTATTGCTGAACATGGATTTGCTATGCCTCAGGGTGAGTTTAGAGATGCTCTTTGTCTACGTTTTGACCTCAGGCTTGTGTGTGTGACAAGTTTTTTACTGTGCAACATAATATACATACATTCAGCTGTTCTTGTGGTGGTTTTCCACAATGAATTACACAATCTAACAGCTGAACTTCTTAGTGAAGTGTGCACTGATGTTGGCATTGAGCCTGCTCTCCAGCCTCTGGATAGCGAGCCTCTACAGTATGCCACTGCTAATCGTGAGGATGGTGCACGACTTGATGTAGTAGCCCGGGACTTTTGGGTCCAAATTGGCAGCATTTTTTTTTAACATTAGGATGTTTAACCCATTTCCAAGCTCCTATTCACGTTCTCCATTGTCCCAGTGCTATGTATCTAATGAGCAAGAGAAGAGACGTGCTTATGATCAGTGTTGGGCAAGTTACTTTGTAAAAGTAACTAGTTACATATTACATATTACTTGCAACTGAACTATTTAGTTATAGTTAGTACCCATAAAATAAAGTAACTATAATAATATTACATATTATATTACTTTGTGTCCCCAGCCTTAAGCTGTCACGTGTGAAACTACCACTTTATCACGTGACATGATTGCGTTGTTGGACAATGTGCAAATCTTGGTTATAAGTAAGAAGCTGGTGAATAAGCTTCATTCAATAGGCCTTGTTACTTTGTTGTGGCTAGGCGTTACTCAGAGGATAACTAACGAGATTAGTAACTTCATTACTTGTCGTAATAATATTATGTAATATTAGACTCGTTACAGTAACTATATTACTTAGGTAACGCATTACATTTGTAAGTAAAGTAACTTGAGTTATATTACCTGTTTTTATAGCGTATTTCGTTATATTACTTAGTTACCACAAAAGTAATAATATTACGTAACGCGTTACTCGCATTACTCCCAACACTGCTTATGATGAGAGGTTGAGAGAGTTTGCTTCTCTCCTCTATTTTTTTTCTGTTTGTGGAGGCATGGGACTGACTGCAATTACAGTGTATAAGAAACTAGCTTCCATGTTGGTTGACAAGCAGGAAATGAATTACAGTCGCTGTTTGTACCAAGAGTTCATGAAGGCAGGCTTAATGCTGATGCCTTCGAATAGCTTTGTTCCACTAGTAGTTGCTGGTGTTATCCAGCTGTCCAGCACTTGACAGCCAGTGCTGGGGGTGGTGGCAAGGGAATTCCATCTAATCCCAAAAAATGCATATACTGAAAGTGGGAATGGGAGGATAGGCCTTGCAGTAGGGAAGGTTGGTCAGGGAGGTACAGGTATTGTTGGAAGCTTTCAGAATTAAACATTCAGAGTTTTTACTGCCAAAACCATTGGCACATAGTGAGGCACACACTAGGTAGATGTGGAAAGATAGACTATTGGTACTACAAAGTGAGTTAGTAGGGTGAAAGTACATAACATACTTGTGCCGTGGCAACTAATTTTGCTTAGGGAAGGTTTTCACAATGGAACGCTCGATACTTTTTGCCCTCACTCTTTCCCAGATATCAAAGCTGTAGCAACTCTTTGCCAGACCACACCTTAGGTCACAAAGTACGATTCCTTTGCAATAGCATTTAAAATTTTTTTATAGTGTAGAGCTTGTATCCTTTTTTCCCTCAAAAATGGCATCTTTTTGCATGGACGTGATTTTATAGAGTGCCATGCTCTAGAATCACAACATGTCTACACTAGACATCATTATCTACAATGAAACATGTAACTCTGTGGCATTACTGGAGTTAATTTGTCTGTTGGACACCTTTCATCATCTTGAATCTGCAAGACTGCAAACAATCTAAAGAAGAATATCTTTATATCTAGGAATCCCATCATGTTATCACAGCATTGAGCTTCGAGCTTCATGTTCTGGGCCACTATTTACCATCATCATCAATAGCACTGTATAACACCATGAATTTCTTTGATCAAAGTCACACTGTAGGAAGCTTCTTGATGAAGCTGCAGGGATTGCAATCTCAAAGATATTTCTGGCTAGGACTGTCTAGAATTGTCTAACAATTAATTTTATGCTTTTTATTGTAATTTTCATTGCCACACCCATTTTTCAGCATTTGCCATATTTGGTTGTGTGAGTCCGAGGACACATTACTTTATTTATAAGTGAATTGGTTCATGCTTTTACATCAATACTGATGGTTCTTCTCTCTATCTATGACTTGCACAAGTCGCCAATGTTGGCTAGTAGGGATGCATCGATAATCAGCTCACTGATCAGATCGGTTGCCAATATGACATTTTCCCTATTGGTAATCAGCACAAACGCTCACGAACTGATATTACCTATGTTTGTATGGCAAATACCATTATTTGCATTACAGTAATAAAAAATCCTTTTTGCTCAGTAAAAACAAATAGAAACCTATAATATATAGCACTAAGCTATGAGAAGCCATACGAGTGTGCATGCAAGCATGGTTGTTATTGTTAATATTCTTACCTAGGCCTTCTGAATACAGTATAGCTGTTACACTAAGAATAAAGAAACTGCATCACAGGATGAAAACAATCTGCTGTATAGCTAGCTGGCCATTTTGATAACTAATCGAAATACGGAGTAATCTGGACAAGCCAATGTGGGTGCATTAATTAAATTTTTGTGGTGTATAAGTGTAATAGAGCCCACATCACCATAGGTAACCGGGTATATTTATGCTTTACAGTTGGTTTTTTTTTTCAATACTAAAGATGCAGTAGCTACACCTGTGTTTACATCTTACGCAAATATCAAATCGGTATAATTGGTATCGGCTTTCTAAGGTACAGATTAATTGGATATCGATACAAATGAAAATCCTTATCGGTACATCTCCATTGGCTAGCATGGTACTTACTATGCATTTCTTCAACATGTAATATAGTGGTTAAAGAATGAATCATGAAAATTGATGATGCAATGGTCAATTCTAGTCCGAGATAACACGTAACGAAAATATTAGTTGCACACATTTGTTGTTCTAGTCCAAGGGGTCCACAACTCCCTTGACATTTTGCATAGTCCTTTTAAGATCTTGTTGAAATCTCAGCTAAGTTTGAAATATGAAGTCTTGAAAATAGTAAAACTCCATATATACTTTCATATACGTAATAGCATGTGTGCAAGATTGAGGTGAAACACAGGTTACTTACTGCAAGGTAAATGCAAATCATATGGCATAATGATACACACTTTGTTATGCATAATTAGAATAGGTCAGGCAGTTGTACCAGGGCGAAATGGAGCTCCATGATTACTCCAATGAAACATTCATGTACTCTAATAGAATGCACACCGGTAGCAACACACTGTAATCGAACAACCACTATTGATGTGAAGAAATACACTTCCACTATTCTGATGCTGTGCTACTGTAAGCAAGACAATATATCATCACATTAAATTATAGACCACACACTTTGTTATGCAATACGTAAACACATGCCAAAGCCATGCATATAGTGTTCACTAGGAAGAAACAGAAATTACGCACTGACAACAAAAAATTTGAAGTGCTTGCATAGATATTTGTGGTGATGCGCAAAATAATGTCTGGTGATGGAAAGCTGATTCTGACAGTACAGTATGCAGTCAACTTGCCAAGATATACAACCTGTAACACAAGATATATCACAATTAGAAAATGGTATGCATAAAATGCTTTAATCTTTGAAAGATAATGAGGTCTTTAAAATCTACGAAAAGAAACTTGTTCTAGTATGTACAAGTTAGCTGGATCCTGAAAAACAGTTAAAAACTGAAAGTAGATTTTTTCTCAGGAGAGTTAACATTTCAACCAACCAGATGATTAGTGGTAACAGCAAAGGTGTCAACAACAGACATGTACAGTTTGGCTCCTTTGGGAAAGGGCTGTAATGGACACTGCACTTTATGGCTTCCCCATACGAAATGTATGGTGAAAATTTTGTAAATATTATGTCAGATGTTTGCACGAAAAGATTTTGAAATATTTTTAGCAAATCAAGCAGTACTACAAATGAGCCAAATTTCAAGATTGTGTGTAATTGCATCCATGAGTTATTAAATGTTTTTGAGGATATAGCTCAACATGTGCATACTATAGCATGTTCTTATAAAGACCTGTTAGCTGAAACCTCAAGCATTGCAAATCTCACTTTCGATCATTGATTTGCTATGCTCTCCCAGGCACGTTACATGCTAATAGCCTGTAGTGGGTGAATTCACCCAAGCCAATGCAAGTTTGACCACTCCATTCCTTTTATAAGCATACCTAAAGCAATTCATTTATGGGAGGTACCATTTATTACATTGTAGCTATGTTTGTCAGGATGAATAGAGAAGTCCAGTAATATCTCGGATAATTCTGTTTAGTGCCTATCTGTTTTCTAGAGTGTTTTAAGCACATTTCATCTTCAATTAAACTGTAGGTTCACTTTACCAGAAACCTAGATGGGTAAACGTCTTTGTAGAATGATTATTTTGCATTATTTGTGATGTGAGTGCGGTCCACACGTGAAACCAAAGCTATAGTCTTTATACTGCTATTGCACCATAAATACAACAACTTGTGACAACTTGTCATCATTGTAATCACTTAACACCATGGTATGTGCTAGTCAGTTTCCTTGTTGAGACGATTATCTTTCACTAGTGTCTGTCTCCAGAAAGCGATTAGGCGTTAGCTTCGATTTCTCTTAGACAAAAATATGTTCTGTCTTCTGCACTCATGTTGGGATTATGTGGCAATGACATCTAATCCACTCCCACCTACAGTGTATGCCCATATGCCCATATAAGACAATGTCACTTAACAATAATAGTGCATTTTAAAACAAGGCAAAGCCGAGGTTTTTAAAACATGAAGATCTGAGAGCGTGGTCTCTAAATGACTTAGAAAACTAGTTCTCTAACCTTCACACTTAAATACAGTATGTCAGTAAATTGAATGCATTCAAAACAACAGTACTGATTGACATATTTCCCGCACAATACATCCATTGACTCTATCAGAAGTTACTCAGAGTCTCTGTCTTCTAATACTGAGAAGGCTTGCTTAATAGGACACATCCAGGCTACCTTCATTTTCAAAGACCAGTAACAATATAGATGTTAGTGTGTAACACACCATCAAATGAATCATGATGCAACATGCATGTCTATATATGTTTTTTGTAATGATGTGATTTTTCCTTGATTAATTCACATACATGTAAGCATAAGAAGCAGGGGGGGGGGGGGCATGACCCCCAATAATTTGGCCGGCCTATCAAGCCATGTCTTAAGTACTCCACTGTCTTTTTACCACTAATCTTTCAAATTACTTCACAACTCTTATTTTTAATCAATCAATGACCCATAAAGTATTTTTTAAACTATCTGCTTGCACACCTGACTCCTCACAACAACATTTCAAAATGACAATCGTCACAAGCCCCTCTAATATTAATTTTTATATCATTTAATAGGAATGTCAGAATGTTGTAAGTGACCATACATGTATGGTGTCACTGACATAGAAGTAAGCTACAGAAGTACTGTACGTATATATGCTGCTGTATTTGATGGCATAATTCAAGCATGTTTTATTGTCAAAAATACACTGAAATTTAATCTCAGAGCAGTAGGTTTTAAAATTTTTTCTTGGGAGCATGCCACCAACCCCCCTAGTTTAGCATGCTTCATACGCTCAGCTTGCATCTTATCCCTGGCCTCCCCTCCAACCATGAGGTGCTTCCTACACCTATGATTTGTGGTAGCAAAATTATTGACTATGTGATTATCACGAGGTGTATATATCATGCTGATACTACGACAGTACTCACGAAATAGTACACAGATTGCTTTTAAAAACAAGCACATTTTTGATCAGTGCACATAGTCACATAACACTTAAATTCCCATGCACTTATTCACCCACTTTATAGCAAGCAAGACATTCTGTGCACTACTACACAGTCCTCTGAGCTTCATTCTGCCACCACAGTTTTCACCTCCATTTATTTTTTCTCATCCATTTGCTATGTAAGATTCAATTTCCAATTTTCAGGATGCACTGAAACTGAAAGGTGATGTCTACAATGCATTGTGGGCTGATGAATTGTATTGCCAAGGTAATTCAAGTTATGAAACCATGATAACATATTTCTTAACATAGGTGATTTTCGTATGTAGAAGATTGTGTTGGCTGTCTTGTTTCATATTTAAACCCTTTGGAATTTTTAATGCATAACCCCAGTGTGCTTATAGTTTCAAAGGACACAAAACTTGACTATCAATAAAATTGGTGGACAGCTCTATTCGAGTGGGTTGACTGCTCTATTAGAGTATTTTGATTATTTGTTACAGGGATTGATCAGGAGGGCTCTGACCCTCCATTTGGGCTTCCTATGAACATGACCATTCTGAGTGTTTTAAACATCTAAAAAAATGTAGGTGTAATGGAATAGGAAATACTGTATCCCTAAATGAGTACACATCGATTAAAATGAGTAGTCATTTTTACATATTTTGTAGCAGACTGAAGTTTTGGCACTGTTCCCATGTTGTTCCTTGAGGAATTACCCTAAGATTGTTGAGTTTTGTTCTTCCAAATTAACTGCACACAAAACCTAGTCAGGTCTTCTACTAATTGACAAAGTATTCTGATTGACCAGACATTTGTATATACTTCTAAAACTGCATGAATGTTGTGATTATTGTATTTTTATATTCTTCTAGCTATAATGTTTCTAATATCTATACTATGCTGCTATTGGATTCTGCAGTTCAGTGTTCATGGCTATATGGTAGATACCCGTGTGATACATATTGATGCTAATGGGACTGACACCAAAGAGTGTTGTCAACTGGGCTATTGTCCTTGCTCTTCACTTGATGCTGCTTTTGACTTTATTGATCCTGGTGTTAATAATATAACAATTGAAATTGATTCTGACATTAATTTGAATGCTACCCATAATGTCAGTGATTTGAACATTTTTTTGTTGACCGGATACTTTACTGTTACTTGTAGTATGTATGGTGGAGTTGAATTCAGGCTTATTAATACTCTAAAATTAAAGTTCTTTGTTTGGAAAGGGTGTGCTGGCTCTCCAGGAGCAGTATCTGTCTATAATTCTTCACTTGTAGTCACAGAGACCAACTTTAAGGACTGCACAACACGTGCTCTTGCTATCTTTCACTGTTCCGTACTTTTTGATGCAGTTGTGTTTGGTAATAACAAGGGAGCAATGTATGTTTCTAATAGCAATCTTACATTTATTAATGCATCGATTTTTGCTGAGAACATTGCATCTGTTGGAGGGGCTATATATTTTGCCAATCATTCTCACGTCAAACTAGTAACTGCTACTGTTAATTTTTATTCTAACAAAGCTGATACACTTGGAGGAGCCATTTATGCTGAGGAGAAATCATCTTGTGATGTACAACCACAATTGTTGATTGAATCAGATTTCAATTCTACTATGGTATTTTCAAACAACCTAGCTGTCATTACAGGAAATTCTTGGTATTTTGAAGTAAACACAAGTTGCAATTTTGTGAGAAATGCTTCTAATCCTGATTCACTGGTGTACCACCCTAGTAAATACCTTTACGACCGTTCCCTTGATAAGGAAATCAGCTCTTCATTGTATCAACTTAAATTATCATATCCTGCCAAGTGTATCAATATCAATTCTAATGGTATTTGCACTGAATATGAACTCAATGATGTGATGCCAGGTCAAGAGATAAAAATCCCTGCTAAAATGCTTGGTTATTATGGTTATGTTGGTATGGCTACTGAAGTTATGGTGAACTGTTCATCAAATTGTGATAATATAATGCTGGATGGTGACAATGTTGTATTGGTGTACAGTGAAACTGCCTTAAGTGGTGTTAGGATAAGAGCACGGTATGAGGTTGCAGCAAATATTACCCTACAGTTAACGACAATCACTAAGACTATGTCTATAGTAGTGTATTTGTCAGTAAAAATTTCTCAATGTGCTCCTGGTTATAGGTTTGTAAAAAATGACCAACCTTTTGGAGGATGTATATGTTACGACTATAAAGATATCATTAATTGTCTAAATGATTCAACTGCTCAAATTAAACAAGGTTATTGGATTGGTAAAGTAAAGGAATCATACACCACCACAACTTGCCCAACTCAGTATTGTGACTTTAGTTCTTGTAATGACTGTGTTGGCTACTGTCTGTTACCCCATAATCACGATGGTCAATGTAAACACCACAAAACTGGCCCTGCTTGTGGGTCATGTAAACCTGGTTATGTCTTACCATTTGACTCTGTTGACTGTGTTGAAAGTAGTAAGTGTTCTGCAGGTATTACAGTGTTGTTAGTGATGTTAATCATAATCTACTGGTTTGTTACAGTGGCTGTTATTATTGTGTTAATGAACTTCCATCATTTTCAAGTTGGATATGCTTATGGGATCATTTATTTTTACAGCGTCATTGATGTACTAGTAGATGACACATCAGATTGGTCAGTATTTCAGGTTACCACGATTTTGTCAGGTTTTGCAAAGATGTCTCCCAAGTTCTTAGGATCATTGTGTTTTGTTGGTAACAAAGAATGGAGTGGACTAGACCAACAGATTATTCGCTACATTCACCCAATTGCAGTAATACTTATCCTACTGGTGCTTTCTAGAGCTGCTAGGTGCCCAATTAGATTATCTCAGCATATTCGTCGCAGTATTATTCGCTCTATTTGTCTAATATTGTTGTTGGCCTATACATCTGTAGCATCTAGTTCACTTGAACTGTTACGTCCCCTTACATTTGCTAATGTTGATGGCATCTATGTTTACTGCTCACCTAATATCGGTTATTTCAATGGTCGACATATTGCTTATGGTGTGATTGCTATTTTGGGATCCTTGCTGTTTGTCATCGGCTTGCCTTTGTTGCTGTTACTAGAACCACTTTGTTTGAACAGATACCTAAATTTGCTAAGGATTAAGCCATTACTGGATCACTACCAGGCATGTTACAAACACAAATATCGTTATTTTGCCTCTTACTACTTGTTTTGTCGAGTGGCAATACTGATAGTGATATACACTGAAACTAACCACTTCAATAGGTCATTTATCTTGCAAGTATTATGTATTGTTATTGCCATCATTCATGGAAGTGTCTTGCCCTATAAAGAAACATTTGCCAATGTGCTTGACTTGATCATTTTACTGATCACTGTATTTGCTGTTAATTTCAATACAGGATACTCATTCACAGCTTTCCATTCCTCACAATCCTTTGATGTATTGTTGCTTGGAATTGTTATTACTCCTCTGATATGCTTTCTTATATTCGTAATACTGAAAAATTGGATGTCTTGTAGTAAACCTTGTCGAAAAAGAGATGATGTTTATTATGAACCTATCAACGATGAGGATGGATACTTTGATATGAGGTACAGCAGCATTAAGTCATGCATACCTTGTGTAATAATGTGGACGAATAAACTCAGGGCTCAAAATGTGACAGACACAATGTGCTATCACCTGAGTCTTTGGGTCTAGTATACCATAGATAACAAAGTAAAACAGGATTCACAATGATGTCATTCCCATAGGAAGTAGTGGTTTTATGTATGGGCAATCCTTGTTGTGGGTACAGACTTTGAGTGGCCATATCTCGCTTTCTCTACATTGTTTTATTTTGGCAGTTTCTTTTTCACTACTACTGTCAAATCACAGCAGTATCCAGCCTGTTTGTCTTGAGCTTCATCACTATGGTTGCCCAGGTGTGGCACTAACAATTTTTGTGGTATTATTACTAAGAACTATGACAAGGTACATTAAATCCACAATGATTGAAGATTTGTAATGAATGTTATATTTTGCGAACCAAGGCTGATTTAATTAACTACTGAACTCATAACTCAGACAAGTCAACCCATAGTGAGGATTCCATAGTGACATCTCCATTGCAAATCGCTTTTTACTATATTTTCTATGAGTGTACATATGCACCAAATTTCAGTGCGATTTTTCCTTAGTTTACAGATAGTGTAAGTTAAGTGCATACATACTCACTATGTAGTTTCTATACTTTTTAAAGTAATTCTGAGATGTTTAGGAAGTGATGTTAATGGCGTGAAATTTGCAATTTCCATCATTGATTCATCATGACACCTAGCTTTGATTATACGTATCTTAGGTGTAATCTTCTTTGTACATGTGACAGTCTCAGCAAAGACCCGCATAGTTTGCACTTGGGACAGTTTGTAGAATTTGCAATTTATTTTATTGTAACTCACCAGGGCTTATAGGAAACAATTCGTATACAGCAGCATCTTACCTTTCAGTATAAGTTCTATGACTACTAACTAATTTTATGGACACTAACTGATAATCTGATGGCTGAACTTTGAAGCAGTTTAAGCAATAGTTACGTAAGGACAATGTATTATAAAAAACAATCTCTAAGTTAAACCTATTGTTAAATAAGGCATGTACATCTATATAGTGTGCGAAAGGAAAAGGAAGAAGAAATATGCATGTAATATATTGGTTGGATATATACCTAAGACTAACTTTGAAGGCATGTATCTTAATAGATGCAAAATGATTTAGCTCAAAGTAGGGTTTTTGTCCAAGCTATATAGATGTGTGATTATAGCATTCTATTTGAGAAGAACCTTTTTGATCCCTCTTTTAGAGGTATGCGATTATCTAGATATATCCGATTATCAAGATATCGTAAGACTTATTGAGATAAGGATTACAGGTTTATTTATCTAGATAATAGTAAACTTCCATAAATTACTTGTATACCAAAGAATATCTGATGGTGTAAACGCTCCAACTCTCCTACCACTTGGAAACATTGTTAAAACTAACATTTTCACTTTTTCGTACTCTTCAAATTGCAATTTGCTCACTTTACTGGTTAAAATATTGACAGTTAACTAAATTGTTTCAATTATTGGGATATGTTAGATAATCGAGATAAGTTTAAAAGAAATATCGAGATATGTCTAAATTTTTCATTGTACACCTCTACCCTCTTTGGCTGAAATATATAAAGTATAAAATCAGTTTATTACTAAAGAGAGTACATTTTGCACCTATATAAATGTCTTAAGCACCTCTTGAATAATTATCAGCATCACAACCATAGGTATAGCTAACTATATGATAGCTAGTTTGCATTCTTTACAGTTGAAACACCTTTGTAAATTTCTGGTTCTGCTACTGACACTTGTTTGTAGCACATGTACATTGCACTGACTTTCCTTGGCCACGTGATGCCATATCATAGGTCTTACTGATCTGCTGTGTTGTTATATTGCACTTTTATTTCTTTAGACTTCCTGGCAGACTTGAAGAGGATCCATAGTATATTTTACCACTTTAAAGTCTTGTGTGATTTTACTATATTATTGTTACTGTATATACCTATGCATACCAATTAAGCATTTGATACTTTAGTTGTCTTCTTCATCTATCATTTGTATTATATTGTAGTATTATAAGAGTGTGCATGTGTATATATTGCCTCATTCTGTTACACTTGCATTATTATAATTATTATATTATATTATCCTGCAGTTATAATTGAGAATAGTGCTATTATAGTTAATAGTTATACGATGGTTATGAAGAATTTTGCTGATCTATTCTCAGGGGGCTGCAGGCCTGTGGGCTAAGGGTGTGTATATCAGCGAAACCTGACACAATTGTGGAATAAGTGATATAATACACGTAACAGTTAAAGCACTGCCATGAGTGCTATAATTATGTCAAATATAGCGCATAAAAAAGTGGGCAGAGATGGGGCCAAGTACATGAGTACTTATACTTAAGTACACTTAAGTACAGATTTGAAAGTACTTGTACTTTACTTAAATACTTTCTTAATTTCCCCAATGTACTTGTACTTATACTCATGTACTTGAGTACTTAAAGTACTTGTAAGTACTGCAAACATTGTATGTAGTTTGTACACAGTGGGTGAAGGTGCAGTTTACAACTTTTTGCGATTCTTCTACTGCCTTCCCCAACCTTACTATGTACCATGTTGCCACGATTAATGATGTCATAACATTCTGGCAAACAAAAAACAATGCTGCTATTCAAGTCAGTGAATTTCACAAAAACCAACCCCCTAGGCGCACTTACATACTACAATACACTGAATGCAGCGTATATTTTACTACAGCAAAATGTACTTGTACTTTACTTAAGTACTTCCAGCATGTACTTGTACTTTACTTAAGTACTCTCTTGATTGCTGCTGGAGTACTTGTACTTGGAAAATTCAAAAGTACTTGTACTTTACTTAAGTACTTTTAAATGTACTTGGCCCCATGTCTGAAAGTGGGCGAGACAAATATAGCACAAGGCAAAGCCAAGTACTGTATTTCGTCTTGAGACCACTCTTTAAGTGCTATATTTGATGTATAGCATGAGCCTAGGCAGCGCTTTCATTGGTATAGAGAACCATCACCTTGAGGTACACACAAGACCCATGAAACAATTAGAAACTCATGTAGTAGTCATCATCGGTGGAATAGGAATTGTGCCTGTGCGAGTCCAGTCCATCTTCTCAGTGACAGGAAGCTTTTGATTGTGCTACTTAATAAGCATATTTCTGTGATCTTCCTAGACTTATCTATTTATGTGTGAACAAAACGTAGTAAGAATGTTCACTGCTGCTGACCACAAGCAACCATCATTGATCATGAAATCTTCAAGTATGTCCAGGGGTTCTACTCTTACTGGTTGGGTTATAGTTGGTCAGCCAGTGCAGTTCAAGAGACTGGCTTGGTTGATCGGTTGTACTAGCCAGAATGTGTGATTAACAGACTCTATCCTGCAAATAGTTATAACTACCTGATGTAGAACTGTGGATGTATCAAAGTGGTCTATAACTGCCCAATATAGAATGGTTGCATTCTGTATGGTTTTTACAGAACTACTTTTTTTTGCGTTGATCCTCCCACACAAGGTTCTTCATATATAATGTATACCACTTTCAACCTCATTTCAAAGGGAAGAGAAGTTGTATATAGCATTGCTATCTGTACTCAGGAATGCATTAATGTGAAATGGAAGTAAAATATAGCTAACCCTCCTAGGAGCAAGTATGTTTGTTGCACTATAAAGCCTATTAATAATAATGAAATAATATTTTTGATATACTACCTCCATTTCTTGTTCCAGGCATTCTCAGAAATCACCAGATTTCTTTGACAAAACTGTGGTAATTTTCCCAGGGGAGTAACACATGATATCACATCGTGTACAGTTTTGCATAATTTGATTGAATTCCAAGGATAATCACTTGATGAAAAACTAATTAACATACGTACCAGATCATTGTAGACAATGAAGTTGATTGCGCTTACTACTAACAACTAAGAATATATGTACCTGATCAGCATTTATTCTAACTAACGTGCTATTGCAAAATTCACCAAACAATTTCTACATTAGTGAATTACCATTTCCAGTGCTATAAACTTCATGGTTTAGTAGAACTAAATGCTATGGCATAACGTACAGCACAGAAATGCCACACAATTATTATCATCATGACATCATCACCTACCCCCAGTTATCTGCTCTGCTGTAATATAGTGACACTTCACAGGATTTATTGTGGGTTTAGTTTTATTAACCTGAGTTAATGTGTATGTAGTTATGAACAAGTGTTTTATTAAATGAAAAGAAAGCCACAGTTGCAAGTTAGTTTATATTGCTGTTTTGTTTGACAATAGACACCTGGTTTGATGTCGCCTATAGTGCTGGGCATAGCGCTTTGGCCATTAGCATTGTATAGGGTATAACATAATTATTGTGTATTCATGACATCATAATGAGCTTGCGTTTTTGCTTTGCTGTTTTGATTACTGGCACAATGTCATGTACAGCCTGGCCATGGTGCTTAAACAATTTGGTCATTATTGTTGTATTCACTACATTATTTTCATGACTTGTAAAGTATTATTATGAGGCTTTCTGTGCATATCCACAATCAAAGAGTTTGCATGCTTGTGTTGATATGTTTACTCTTGGCCTCAACAGTGCCTTGTCATTCATACATATGTTATCCACAATCAAAATTCACATGGCCCCATATAAATACACTTACAAAACATGCCTGCAGTTTCTCACACTTGCAGGTGAGTCACCCAAATATTATTATATATGTACAGGAGCGCATCGAATCCTATGGACAAGGGAGTGTGTAACTCTGTACACTACCAATACTACGGGTGAAATTCAAACATGGTATCAAGTGTTACTATGTATATAATTGGTTACATCATTCTTACGCGCAACAGGGATACACTGAATAGGCTGCTACTCTGTCATCTTTTGTAAAACTGCTTCAATAGGAAGATTGCCAAGTCGAAGGTAGAGCTTGGAATAGTCAAGTGGAGTAATTTCGCATGATTTTACGTGATTAGTGACTGTGGAAAGACTGTCCTGCTAAGCCTGTGCTACTATTCCTCCATCGTGCCATTGGGCTTTGTTTCCATAGCTTAATTCACTTCATCGCAGCAGAAACGTGATATATTCAAGCATGCGCCTCCGCATAATATCCTAATTTTACTTTTATTATAGTACACGGCAGCCATGTTTGAATTTCGCTGTTTACGGAGTTACATACTCCCTTGTCCATAGGATTCGATGCACTCCTGATATGTAGTAGTTGTAACATGGGCACTTTGATTGCCTGAAATATACATGCACAGACATGAGGGTCTGAAATGTATGCATGCACACTCGGGCCTGCAGCCCTCGTGTTTGTGTGTATATTTCAGGCAAATCACTCGTGCAACTATCACTCTAGGCATATTCACCTGACAGATGAAAGAACTACTGTAATTCACTTTAATTTTGTGCAAAAAATTTTCGTGTAAGAATATTTTCGTATGATTTACATGACTGACTGCTCTATTAGAGTAGTTTGATCTTGTATAAAAATTTTCGTACAAATTTTACATATGAAAATTGTTTTACAATGAAAAAAAAGCAAATTACGGTAACAAGCACTCACCTGTTTGTTTTATACATCAGTATCTGATGATTGAAAGCAGTTTTAATAGCATGGGCTAATGATCCTACATCATGCTTCTGCACACTATGCCAGAAAAATTGCAATTGTGGGATCTAGTTTTACCATTTTGTACTACATTACAAGTTTATTAACTTTACTATTGGGACAGTATATGAGTGAATGCATTAAGAAGTGCTTAGGACTCTAGTCACTCTAATTTACTCACCTATTTGTCCTTTTTGTGTTGTTCTGTAGTCTACTCATTGGTGGGATATATAATGGAGATTTCTTTGGCAATATTGTACATGCCTAAAAGTTGCCATTTTTGGCAACTTTTAGGATATGCATGATTGTCGAAATTGTCAATTTTCAGATTTCAGAAATCACCAATTATGAACTAGTAATTTGAAAGCTGCCAAAATAGGTTATTATACCAATGTAGCAACTTTCAAAGCATACATATTTGACTATTCCTATGCACACCAGAATTGTAACTTCAGGCAGCAGCTAAAAGTTCCCAACTTTAGAATTTTATATTGTCCTTTATATAGTTCATTTGAAAGAAATTGATTGTGGATTTAGTTGTCAGTTTTGGCAAGTTAACTAGTTAATTTTGGTAACTTGTCAATTTTGAACCTGCCATGGCCATTTCTGGTAATTGTAAAGAGTATCTCAAGTCAGCCAAGGGGTGTACAGCTAGCTAGACCTTATTTACTGTTAAGTAAATGCAGTGGCGGATCTAGAAGGGTTTTGGTAGTTTCGACAAAAAACCCTGCAAGTGATACTGGCTGAGTAAGTCATTCTTCTGTTTTAAATAGCTCTTTGTCATAGCAGTACTATTTATAACTTACAGAATGTCTTCATTTTCATCTCTGAGGCCAACTAGATCAAATGCACAGCAGCACTCGATAATTATTTTTTCAGGTGCTTGTTTTTGCATGAGTTAAAACTAGAAAATGAAAGAGAAGAGACCTGACAAGAACTTGAAGCAAAGAAAAACCATTATCTTTCTTTGATAAAAGAGCAAGTAAGGATGTCCAAATGGTAGACTAGTAAAATAGTGCAGTTATATGTTGCAATGGCTATATAGCTAAACTAGAAACCCCCTTTTAAAAATCCTAGATCTGCCACTGAAATGGCTAGATTCTAAATGCTTAATTCATAGCTAATTGTTGTCAGTGTTAGTCGTGCGATTTTTTTTGTGCCTGCATTCTCAGCAATAATGTCTTTACAATAATCTTTATGTTCTCCTCTACAGTCTCCACAAGCTATTACACAATTAAGTCCACATTTGACTGACATTCACTATCAAGAGAACAATGCCATGAAACACCTATGGATTATTCATGATTAGTAAAATAATCCCCATGAAAGTGCCATGAAAGTCATTTTATGGAAATTTCATGGTAATATCCATGCCATGAAATACTCATGAAAACTGCATGGAGATTTCATGGCAATTACAAATGGTTGCAGTGGCCATGTATTGCTAAATTTTCATAGCAGTGTCCATGAAAACTACATGAAATTTCATGAGGTTTACCATGGCATTTTTACACTGTTAAAATTCAGGAGTAATCATCACATTTTATGGGTGTCCATGGTAATGTTTAAATTTAACACCCTATAGATGCTGCTGTGAGGGTGCTGTGATGACACTCACATGGTGTTACAGCACATGGTGTTACAGAGGAGCGCAAGAAGTGTAGCATGAAGGGTGTTACTGATACAGCTGCATGTAGTGGAGTGTTATAGTGATACGCTAGGCATTCGTTGTAAATTTCTGATTCTTTGATGAGGGTTGGAGCCACTTTGGTTCTTTCACTTACATTGGTCAAGTAGTTATTTAGGAAACACATTATTGACCTGTGAAATACAGTAATTCAACAGCATTACAAATACACTTACTTTCTTATTTTTCTTTCTTTAATGTAAGTTGCACAAAAATTAAGTACTTTTTTTATAAACTAACTATATCAAAAAAGGTTTTAATTGTGGGATTTATTCACAAGAGTGTTACAGATGTACCAGTGTGACTATAACAGTTACACTTCTTAAGGTGCTTGGGGGTGTCATAATAACACCCCTCAAATTAAATAAGTGTTGCAGTACCACCTCAATTTTAACAGTGTACTTTAATTTTGTTGCTGCAGAGGAGACAGTGAAACCAATCTATTCCTGTGGTCATATGGTGTTCAGAACGCATGCATGTAGCTGCATACCTCAGTACTTCTCTGCGCGCTCAAAATTAGAGGCATGCAATAATGTTGCGATCGGGCAAAATTCGTGCTCCGGGAAAAAGACGAAAGGTAACGACGAGCTATGTCGCAACGCTGCTCGCTTGACTGATTCCGGCCGAAGGAAGATCTTTATCATTAGGCGCGGAGTGTACTTGTATACGCTGTAAGTGAACAACAATTTAACAGCACTCCATTGCAGTGGCGTAGCCAGGAAAAAATTTTTACTGAGGCAAAGTTTATGCATTGACCTAATTAAGAGGGTCTGCTTTTGACTCAACTGACTCACAAACACTTTCAAGCATGGGTGGTACAGTATTTACAGATTGACTCTCTGGTTGGATGGACCTGAGAAACTGTTTTAGAAGACTCTGAGCATTTTTCTACATTTCATTAGTAATGCTCCAGCTTAGTTAATGCTACAGTATAGCTATACCACGCTTCAATTATTAGTCTAGTTTAATTGTACTCAATACAAAAACTGACTTACTCTGGAGATATTTTGAGTGGTCAAACCATCCACTGACTGCAATGGAGGTCATAGTCATGCACACTATACTTTTTATTACATGATCTGATGTGATATTTAAGTCAGAGATGATCTCTTTCATGTGATACCCAACTGTATGTGCTAAGTATATCTATAGCTAGGCAGTCTGGGGGCATGCTCCTTCAGAGGTGTACCGAGGGGGGTTTCCAGTAGTTTCAGGACACCCCTTTGGATTTTATACATGCACTACTTGAAACATTAAGAAATTGAAACTTCAGGTTTCCAGAATCTGAAATCTATCATGGAACAGGAAATATTTTAAATTCTTATCTTAGTTACATAATAGTTTACACATGATAGAAACACCTATAGCATTGTTCTGAATTATGATTTTGGTGAAAAGATCAAGATACTCTAATAGAGCAGTCAGGTAATATAAAACTGCTCTAATATAACAGTCACTTAGCTGTAGTGGAAACCCCTTTTCAAAATTCCTGCGTACGCCCCTGCTCCTTCAAGGAAATTTTTGAAAATATGTGATTTGAAATGGCACGTGGAGGCTATTTTTGATTGTAACTGCATGCTAATGCATAACATGCATGATCAATTACAGTAGCTCAATGCAATGCCATGCAGTTTACTCACTGGAACTTTTAAAAATATATGATTTGAATTTTTTTAATTTAGTGAACAATAGCTAATAATTTATATAATGGCACGTGGAGGTTATTTTTTGTAACTGCTAATGCATAAATGATTTAGCCCAAGCAGTGTAATGAGAACAGTGTCATGAATGCTCTATTAGAGTATAATTACGATGACTGCTCTATTAGAGTAGCTATCTCGATCTTTTCCGTACAAATTCAAGTAGCTAAAAAGTGGTCCAGCCAAAGCCAGACCATGTCACTGTGGGCTCCAGCATTAAAGCTATAGATTCTATCATGTGTGGTGCAGTAATGCTGTCTAGTAACGTTTGAGTAGAAAATTTGGGCTACCAAAACTCAGATCTGCTCAGCCTGAATTGTTGAGCATCATACCGAGGCAGCTGCCTCGGTTGCCTCAATGGTAGCTACGCCACTGCATTGTAGTTGTATCTTGTAGAAATCGTTAATCTTGAATGTATTAAAATTAGTACTGACCTATATGCGGTCAGAGGCCGGCGGCGTCATATCTTCTGCCGGCTTATACTTAGCTAATAAATAGCTACTATGCTGGCTTGCTTTTTTTGCACTGTATTTTCTGGTCGGGTGGGGCTTAATTATGGGCGTGGTTATTGCCTCCAATCATACCGTCCACTGTAACAGAAGAGAACAAAATGACGTTACCAACGCTAGACACTGCATGGTAGGCCCTCAAATTGTTGATATGCATGGTAATGCACCTATTGATGTCAAGTCCCACTCCCACCCTATACACCTGCTGCATGGGGATTTGACATCTACATCTTGCCCCACCCCTGGGACTTTTGCAGTTTAGTGAACCAAAAATTGTCATTAGTATGTAGGTAAACCCCGTCTGGGCCCTCTTTTAAGGTAGGGACATAGTGAGCTTTTGACAAGGTTCTTAGCAGCCCCAGCACTGAAAATTTGCTACTTGAATCCCCTGTATTGCCCCATCCTACTCAGGTGGGGATGGGGCATGACATTGATAGGTGCATACTGAATTTTTTTATTGTAGTGGCACAGTTATGGAAGGCATTATATAAAGGTAGTGGATACTGAACTGAAAGTTGATTCAGTAACATACCAGCTATTGAACTGACAGCTAAATTTAGGCTTACGAAAATGAAATAAAGTTGTAAAACATCCAGAGCTTGAACCCAGTATGTAAGCTAGAGGTCATTGTACTACCAGCTGTGCTACTGCTATTACCTACCTATGGCTACCTCTCTTTTCTATCTTCTGAATGTGACTCAAGAAGTAATCTGTAAATATAGTAAGAAGAATTACACCTGGGTGAAGAAGAAAGCAAAGCTAAACCCTACCCTGCTAACTTGACATTGCCTGTTAAGCATAATGTCTTTCACTGTCTGTATGAACTGAGTTCAAGGTAAGCTGGCTTTGCTAGGGCTCTTGCAAAAACTTATCACCATTGTTAGGGTCCGCAACGCGAAAAATCGATATCCTCCAATCAACTATCTAACTATTGTCATGTATTAGGCTAAGTGTAACTTGAATAACACCAGCGTGGCAGCCAAGTTTGCCACTTTCTTCTGGTAGAAAACGATACAAATGTCTCAAAATCACGTGATTTTTCGTTCCAGCAGTTCGTAGGGTTCTTCGTATGCCACGATATTCTCTCTCAACATTGTTCAAGTAGTCTATCATCTACTCAAAGTATTGGTGGTTTGATTTTATTGGTCAGTTTCTGGTGGCAGCACGATCTGTGCAGCTTTTTGACGACAGACAAAATGTTTCTTGCTCTGGAGCACAGGACAAGCAGAGCAGCAACTGCGCCGTGGGTCAGCAATGACCAGTACTAGGTAAAGCACCTGCATGAGGAGTATGGTTATAACTGAAGCTTGTTAGCCATCTGGCTGAGCCATCTATATGCTGAAATTCGGCCAAAATGACGCGATTTTTGCAAACAAATACCAGAATGGTTAATACATCAGTGAGACAGTCTCCAACAGCAAGGATACGAAGCTTATAAACACCTAACAATACGGCTATCTCGCCCAGTAAACGTATAGAGCAATCCAATGCATGAAATAAGCACTCACGTGATCGAAATTCAAATCGCGGAAATACCCATGAAATTGCTTTCATTTCTGAATAGGAACCATGCAGTGTGCTCCTTTTGTAAATATTTGTGTTAATTGTTCACTCAGGCGTGGTCTGGGCCAGTGCGGGTGTGTTTTATGCTGTGATGGCATCATAGGGAGAGTCTCAGACTGCTGGGCTAATCGAGATGTTGAACCTAATGCACACAAACTGATTGTCACTTGATTCCAAGTGATTTTAATGTCATTGGAATAGATTATGGCTGTATTTTCGGAGATTTGAATATCGATCACGTGAGTGCCTATTTCATGCATTGGATTGCTCTATGCGTTTACTGGACGAGATAGCCGTATTGTTAGGTGTTTATAAGCTTCGTATCCTTGCTGTTGGAGACTGTCTCACTGATGTATTAACCATTCTGGTATTTGTTTGCAAAAATCGCGTCATTTTGGCCGAATTTCAGCATATAGATGGCTCAGCCAGATGGCTAACAAGCTTCAATTATAACCATACTCCTCATGCAGGTACTTTACCTAGTACTGGTCATTGCTGACCCACGGCGCAGTTGCTGCTCTGCTTGTCCTGTGCTCCAGAGCAAGAAACATTTTGTCTGTCGTCAAAAAGCTGCACAGATCGTGCTGCCACCGTAAACTGACCAATAAAATCAAACCACCAATACTTTGAGTTGATGATAGACTACTTGAACAATGTTGAGAGTGAATATCGTGGCATACGAAGAACCCTACGAACTGCTGGAACGAAAAATCACGTGATTTTGAGACATTTGTATCGTTTTCTACCAGAAGAAAGTGACAAACTTGGCTGCCACGCTGGTGTTATTCAAGTTACACTTAGCCTAGCACATGACAATAGTTAGGTAGTTGATTGGAGGATATCGATTTTTCGCGTTGCGGACCCTACCATTGTACAGCTAGTGTGCTTGACACTAGAGTGTTTTGCATAAACTTTTGGTTCTCTTCCTGTATAAATGAAATGATAGCACTCAATGTGAGCAGGTAACTCATTTTTCATTGTTCATTACAATCTTACAACACATTACAATCTTCAATAATGCAATCTGTTTTATTGTAGTTAACTGAACATTCTATTAGAGTATTTTGATTTTTATATTTTAACTTATTGAAGAAATGAAAGGGGTAATTAAAGTCCCTACTCCTAACACCAGGGTTAATCTCCAGCTCATCTGCCTTCCTTTCTCTATGCTTATAGCTGTGTAAATCTCGTTTATAGCTACTGTACAGTCATTAAGCACTGAGATGATTATATAAAATAACGGTGAAAACTCTAAATAATAACCAAATTTAGGCGATAATACATAGCAATGAGGGTGGGAGATCTGAAACATAAAATTAACAATAAGTGGCCTTACTACTTCATATTATGAACTCTTGGTAGAACAGATGGACTTGAACTGAGCTACAGGGTTGCATGTTGATATTGTTGTGACCATGATGAAAGTCTTGACCAGCTTTACCTTGACCTGTGACTTCAAAATGTTTATCAGTGATTGTGCATGCATGTATATGGCTCAAAGGTTGGACCAACCACTGTTTTATAATATAGCTATATGTGTCTGTACATCTAATTCTAACATTCCATAATAACTTCTTGATGTGGATTGACAGTATTAGACACCAGTTTGTCATGTGATTGCAAGCTGTAATGACTATGGAGTTTGGTTTGAACTATGCCCATTGTATGGCAGTGACTACTATATGAGACTATACAATGATTCAAGGGTAAATTCCTGGCTGGCTGTTATAAACAGTAGACAGTTGACCACTTAATACAGACCACTATAATTATTATGTATACTCATATTGCAAAAAATTATTTGTGATCTCGTGTCCATTGCCAGTATACAAAGGTGAAACCTTTTATTCAGGTTACTGTTAACACTGTAGTCTTGAATGGCTGGTAACACAGGGTTACACTATAGTCTTGAATGGCTGGTAACACAGGGTTACACTGTAGTCTTGAATGGCTGGATCACTTATTTAATTTCTTCTGTAAATGAGTAGGTTTTTCCTTACTCAATACTCATGTACGCACAAAAGAAAAGAAGTGGTATGACCATGCAAGACGAGTAAAACTTATTTTGCTAACTGTTCTATTAGAGTAGAGGACTGCTCTGTTAGAGTATTGTATGGAGGAAACATTTAGTAAATTAAGCAAAATGTTGGCAAAATGAATTGCATGAATTGCTAGCAAAACCTGTGCCTGTTTTTGTAAATTACCACATGTATGCATGTGGAGGGCTACTTAGTCTATTCAATACTATGTGATAATTTGAAGGCAGCATGCTTATATTTTGGAGTGAGCTTAAACGTGGTATAAATGTGTTCTCACCTGAGGACATATCCATGGTTAAGTTGCAAATGAGTGAAAATACATTATTTTGGCTCCTGTACAACTCATGTTGCATGCCAGCACTGGCTTCCCTTGACTGCAAAACACTACCACATCTCTTGATGTGTACATATGTACTTATCTTTTTACATGTATCTCTTCTTTTAGAATGCTCCATAAATCATTTATCTGCTGTTTGATTTTGTGCTTCAGTGCTCGCAGTCTTGCAGGAACACCACATGTGATACATGTCAATACAAGTGGAAGTGATACTGTTGAGTGTTGCCTATATGGTAGCTGTCCATGTTCTTCTCTAGATAGTGCTCTAAGGCTATTGATCCTACTGCTGACAATGTGACAATTGAAATAATTTGCCAGAACTATGGTAACACTAAATTCTACTCATGAGGTTAAGAATTTGAGTGTGTTCAAGTTAGTCAGTTCAAGACGTGGTGAAATTGCTGATGTGAGCTGTAATGAAGGTGGAATAGTGTTTAGAGACATAAAGGCTATAGAGCGTAATAATATTGTGTGGATCAGATGTGGCAATGCTCCAGGAGCAGTGTCGGTCTATAACTCATCACTTGTGCTCAGGAGTGGAAACTTTGAACTGTCCACAACTCATGGTCTGGCTATGTATCATAGCTCTGTGTTCATATATTCAGTCATCTTCAGGAATGGCAAGGGAGGAGGAATGTATGTTTCTGATAGCAATCTGACACTTAGTGGGTACCTCTTCTTTGCTAATAATTATGCATCTATTGGGGGTGCTATTTATTTCACTGGCAACTCACAGCTGCAACTGATTAATGCCAAAACTTCATTTCAGTCTAACAGAGCTGATGTATATGGAGGAGCCATATATGCTGATGTGACATCATCACCTTTTGATTCCCAGCCACAATTGGTAAAGACTTTCAATGAATCCCATGTTAGTTTCTTTTCAAATTTTGCTAGCACTACAGGACATTCTTGGTATTTTGAGGTAAATACAACTTGTAATTATACTAAAAATGTTTCTGATCCCAACTCCCTTCTTTACTATCCTAAAATGTTTCTGTATGGAAATGGTCAAGATATAAGCTCTACGTTGTACCAATTGAAGCTGTTATTTCCTGCCAAATGCATCAATGATTACTCTAATGAAGTTTGCACTGAATATGAGCTTATTGACATCATGTTAGGTCAGGAGATAATAGTTCCTGCTAAAGTGTTAGGTTATAATGACAACATTGCCTGACCTACACAGGTTGTTGTGGCATGCTCAGTTTGTGGTGACAAAGTATTCACTTATGGAAACACTGTTGTAATAGTTCACAGTGACTCTAATATAAGGGGTATTAGGATACCTGGAGAGGAAAATCTTGGATCAAATGTTACTCTGAAGTTAACTACTATCTCTAATCAGTCTCTAAGTGTGTACTTGACAGTTAAACTTTCACCATGCTTTGCTGGCTTTCATTTTGTTGGTATTACTAATGATTTAGGAGGATGCACTAGTTATGAACACAAGGATATCATAAAATGTTATAATGATTCCACTGCTCAAATTAAACAAGGCTATTGGGTTGGTAAAGTAAATGATGCGTACGCTACTACAACTTGTCCAACTCAATACTGTGACTTTAGCTCTTGTAATGACTACAGAGGCTACTGCCACTTACCTCATAGTCATGATGACCGGTGTAAACACCACAAAACTGGCCCTGCTTGTGGGTCATGTAAACCTGGTTATGTCTTACCATTTGACTCTGTTGACTGTGTTGAAAGTAGTAAGTGTTCTGCAGGTATTACAGTGTTGTTAGTGATGTTAATCATAATCTACTGGTTTGTTACAGTGGCTGTTATTATTGTGTTAATGAACTTCTATCATTTTCAAGTTGGGTATGCTTATGGGATCATTTATTTTTACAGTGTCATGGATGTACTAGTAGATGACACATCAGGTTGGTCAGTGTTTCAGTTTACCACGATTTTGTCAGGTTTTGCAAAGATGTCTCCCAAGTTCTTAGGATCGTTGTGTTTTGTTGGTAACAAAGAATGGAGTGGACTAGACCAATAGATTATTCACTACATTCACCCAATTGCAGTAATACTTATCCTACTGGTGCTTTCTAGAGCTGCTAGGTGCCCAATTAGATTATCTCAGCATATTCGTCGCAGTATTATTCGCTCTATTTGTCTAATATTGTTGTTGGCCTATACATCTGTAGCATCTAGTTCACTTGAACTGCTACGTCCCCTTACATTTGCTAATGTTGATGGCATCTATGTTTACTGCTCACCTAATATCGGTTATTTCAATGGTCGACATATTGCTTATGGTGTGATTGCTATTTTGGGATCCTTGCTGTTTGTCATCGGCTTGCCTTTGTTGCTGTTACTAGAACCACTTTGTTTGAACAGATACCTAAATTTGCTAAGGATTAAGCCATTACTGGATCAGTACCAAGCATGTTACAAACACAAATATCGTTATTTTGCCTCTTACTATTTGTTTTGTCGAGTGGCAATACTGATAGTGATATACACTGAAACTAACCACTTCAATAGGTCCTTTATCTTGCAAGTATTATGTATTGTTATTGCCATCATTCATGGAAGTGTCTTGCCCTATAAAGAAACATTTGCCAATGTGCTTGACTTGATCATTTTACTGATCACTGTATTTGCTGTTAACTTCAATACGGGATACTCATTTACTACCTTAAATTCCTCACAATCCTTTGATGTTTTGTTGGTTGGAATTGTTATTGCCCCTCTGATATGCTTTCTTATTTTTGCAATGCTAAAAAACTGTAAGGTTTGTTGTAAATGCTGTCATGGAAGACGTAATATCTATTTTGAACCTATTAATGATGATGATGATGATGATGATGATGAGGAGGAGGAAGAGGATGGATGATATGAGGTACAACAATATGTATAGTATAATACACTAATCTAACATGCAACTGTGTTATATCATACAGTATGTGAACAGAATTATTTTTGTAGCTATATAAAACCTACCTTAATATTTAAGAGCATTTAGAGTGCAAGAAGCTGCCTTTACAATTTTCCTACCATTATTTTATAAAGATATTTTCTAATTGTTGTTGATGTATCACAAGTCCTTGGAAAGAGGTGAGGTTAGGGCACCAGATAGCTTTCAAAATAAATTAGGGTGATATTGGCAAGCTTGAGGTCAAATTACATGCCTCTGGGTGCTCAATTATCATGCATACATTACTGCATAGTCCCTTCTCGAAAGGGCATCATTTTTGCATCATGGCTGCTTGCCAGGTAGGCAGGCTACACAATAAAATATGATTGAATTTGCTATAGATATTCCTGATATATGAACAGCCAAAACTATTATTTTTCTTTGTGTTTTATACTTTAGGGATTTATGAAGGCCAAGATTTTTCATATTTTGCAAACTTTGTTGTAGCTTTCAAAATCTTGGGGTAAAAAAGTTGTGAAATCAAAGGTGGTACATGGCCAGTTAATTTTACCCAGTGAACTAGCATTGGGACACTTGTAACATGCCATTGGATTAAATTTAATACTACTCCTTGCTTTAACCCTCCTCAACCATTTTGCCTGGACACAGGGTATAGTTTCTGGAGGATGTTAGTACGCAGTCAAACA
Source organism: Dysidea avara (assembly GCF_963678975.1). NCBI lineage: Eukaryota > Metazoa > Porifera > Demospongiae > Dictyoceratida > Dysideidae > Dysidea > Dysidea avara. Next base: position 33,868,425 of record NC_089278.1, read on the forward strand.
ATTAGGTTGGTAAATGTACAGGAGTCCTATTAAATCAGGGCAGGTGAATCCCAACTGTACCAAAATGGAACATAATTAGGGACCCGCCGATTATGCTAATAATTTTATCTATTATGCTATGCTGCACTGCTCAAAAATTTACCTATTATGCTTAAATTTATGCTCAATACTTACCCATTATGTTCAAATTATGCCCAGTTATTTATGCCACAGTTCTCATGCTCTGCTAATAATTTCCAATTTATGGATAAATAATAAGTGGCTGAAGCACAAACTTACTTGTCAAAATGCATATCACAGAAAAGATCGATATACTCTAATAGAACAGTCAGCTATGTGATTGTTCTATTAGAGTTGCTGACTGTTCTATTAGAGTATATCGATCTTTCTGTGATAGCAGTTTTGATAATCAAGAATTCATGATATTCTACCTATTATACTAGCATTATGCTCAATGCTTTCAGACACCTATTATGCTCATAATTATGCTAGCATAATCGGCGGGTCCCTAAACATAATGCTTAGGTGTATTATGTCAAAGCTTAGATGTGTAGTGAATGTTTAACTGTTGTGTTATCTTGGCATACATTATACACATTGTAATGATGTAAAAGTTATATTTTTATTATTGGGTTTCATGCATGTTACACACGTTACTACTGCAATGTAGCATCTAACACTAATCATGTGTTGGACTGCTTGCCGCATACATTGTTATTCCTGTGAAGAATCTTGACACATTACACTACATAATTATTTGTAAGAGATGCACATGAAGTCTGTGAATTCTCTGTAGCACATGATCCTAATAGCTTAATAACTTTTTATTATTTAATATTATATATGTGACCGGATTTGCGAAAAGGTACCTTTTCCACACATTTTACATGCCAGCAAACAAAATGATGTAACGCTTGACTCCTTATACTGATTAACTTGCTCTTAGTTTCAAAATGTAGCCAGATACTTTAGCTGCACTCATGGAAAATTTCAAGCATTTATATACAAATATACAATAGTTATGAAACTTCAAAGTTCAAAAATGGGTCAAATTTTGTGTGTGAAAAAGGTACCTTTTCGCAAATCCGGTCACATATACTGTAGTATCCTCAACAATGCTTTAACTTGATGTAATCTGAAGTGCTTTGTATAGCTATAGCATTCTAGGCAGTGTAATTGTCACAATATATTCCTGAAGTTCTTTATGTGGCTGCTTCCAAACAACGGGCTTAATATATGTCTATAACTCACTGTGCTATACCTTTGGTATCAGCAGCCCTTCAATGCTGGGCTGCTGATACCAAAGGTATACACAATTGTATTTACAGTTGCAATTACATTTACAGTTAAGTATTTCTATGTTTAAGCATCAACATCATAATTTTATGTGACATACTGTTAAACCTAGCAGTGATCAATTGGTGACATCAGAAATCATTGACCAAATTTCGGAAACAAAGTGTGTTTCCAAAATTTATTACCTTACTTAGTGTTCTACGTGGCATTTATTATCTTAGTTCTAAAAATCAATGTGACAACTATTCAAATTTGACTACCACTAACAATGCTGAAACCCTTATTTTCAAAATCGATCATTGCACCATGCACTTGAGTGTGGCTACTAATGAAGGTGTGGCAAGAGTAATTCTACAAACCAAATGAAAATTGTTATTGCAAATATTTGTACAGTAGGTATTAATACAAACAATGAATTTGCTTATGAGTGTCAACCACTTAATCAAATTATCAACAAAATTTTAGTATCTACCATCATTAAACATAGAATTTTTATTTTAAAAATATGGGTGAATAGGGTAGCTTTCAAGGCTTAAAATACACCTTACTTAGTGTTCTACAGAGCCTTTCAAAAGGATGGGGGGTGGGGGTTCATTCTTTAACATCCATGACTATAGCTCCAGCCTAGCTTAATGGCTACCTAGTTGTAATATTTTAAAGCAAATGTTCACTCCCCAGCAATGTTAAGGTTTCACTGTTACATCTTACCATTTAAGCCTTTAGAAATGTAACTGAGTCTTTTAAAAGTAGCTGTAATAATTTCAAAACACCAAATGTTTTTAGAAGTGCTTATTGTGTATGAAGGTGATGGGTAGCAGTTTCATGTGATATTGCAGTAATTGGAGGTGAAATGAGTGTTTAGTCACATAGAAGTTTATGGTAAGTATTTTTTTGCCTATTAGAAAAACTTGTCAGCAGCTCATCAAGTCAATCAAGTGATATTAAGGCTCTTCCAAAAGGGGTTCCATTGAACTCTTTGAACTCCCTGGATCTGCACCTGTTTTAACTAGCTAGTGATACTAGTTACTGATTTGATATATTAACAGAAAACTTTAGTTAATGATGCATGTGAAGACACAGATGTTCTCAAATAAGTCAGTATAGTTGCAGCTGGTACACAGCAAATTTGACAAAAAAAATCACCATACAAAGTCTTGGCTACATGAAATTAATACAACCAAAACATAAAACACTAGTATTGGAACTTAAGAATTGGAACTTAAGAATTCGGCGGCATCGACTCTACCTGATGGTGTTACTATTGCCAGGCGTTCAACAACGTCCTTGGCAAATGACTTCGGGGACATAGGCTTCTTCTTGGGGGTCTCACCGATGATATCTGCAGACACATCCAGGAGACTACTGTCCATGTCTTCAATAGTGCTACTTATGTGGTGGAGAGAAAAAAAATGTAAATAATAAAATGTTTAATTTTAATGCTGTAGTAAGTTAAGATATGTGTTAAGAGGTGATTGGTGAGAGAGAAGATGGTAGACGGAACTCTGTGACGTTGTTCAGAATTCCAGGAGACTCTGACAATATTATTGTCAATAGTCAGGTAACTAAGAATTCTTAAGTTCCAATAGTATTAAGTTCTTAGTTACCTGACTATTGACAATAATATAGTCAGAGTCTCCTGGAATTCTGAACAACGTCACAGAGTTCCGTCTACCATCTTCTCTCTCACCAATCACCTCTTAACACATATCTTAACTTACTACAGCATTAAAATTAAACATTTTATTATTTACATTTTTTTTCTCTCCACTACATAAGTAGCACTATTGAAGACATGGACAGTAGTCTCCTGGATGTGTCTGCAGATATCATCGGTGAGACCCCCAAGAAGAAGCCTATGTCCCCGGAGTCATTTGCCAAGGACGTTGTTGAATGCCTGGCAATAGTAACACCATCAGGTAGAGTCGATGCCGCCGAATTCTTAAGTACCAATACTAGTGATAACCTTTAAATGCTATTATCCACACACAAAACAGCCAAGCTGTGAAAAAATGATGCAGCTTTCAAATGCCTGATGGAAAAAGCTGTGAAATCAAATGTGGTAGCTAATTAATGGCTGCACTGAAGTATCAATGTAGAACACAGTGGTTATTCAACATCATTTAGATAGGGTATGTATATACATAATGCTTGCAAAACAAACATTTCACACAATTTAATGACTTATCATGATAAAATTTATGTTATGGATCTTCTTCAAGTGAACCGGGCAGTCTATAGTAACAATAACACAGCATACATGATGCAATTACAAATTACTCTAATTCAACTAAATCGTTTGTTTCTTGGGGGACCCTATATATATATACTTTTCAGTGCAAAATATTTATATTAACATGTGATCACCTTTGCAAATAGAGATAATGCCATGAAGGGATTGCAAGTTACCTTCTAAGCTCTTCACAAAGTAAGGAAAACTCAATATTTCACAAAATAACAGTGACACAGCAATCATAATGTATCTTAGCTGCCATTTGACTCACTTCAGCTAGCAAAAGTTAATATTTTAATTTTACCAATCTACCGACCCTGTACTTAGTTGAGTTTAGCCTGAGAAGCAAAAGATTTGGTTAAAAAGTATATACTGTAAGTAGGCATGACCGTGCTAGCAACATGGTAGCCGATTGCTTTGTGTTTTGCTTGTATGTGTACGCACACACACACACACACAACCACACTACACACACGTACACACACACACACATGTACAGTACACACACACACACACACACACATAAAACAAAGCCTACAACAGTCATGAAAAACACAGCCATTGCTGCCTGCCAAGTGGCTAGAGTGTAATTGACAGGTTCCAGGTTTGACGCCCAGTTTCGCCGATTTGGTGTTACTGTTTCCTTGAGCAAGAAACTTTACTCACATTGCTCTAGTCTACCCAGCTGTATGTTGGTGACCTGGTGGCCTGGTGTCAACTGGGGAAGCATCCCACCCAGCTGTAACATCAATGGGTACCTGGGGGAAGCAAATGCTCAACTGTCTTTGTCTTGTTTAGTGGTGTTAGGGTTGTAGTGGAACTTCGGTTCCATGGCCTCCATCTGTGAGACCTTTCTGTGGCTGCGGGTTGTTAGCCTTGCACCAGGAGGATTTTCCTACACAAGGCTCATGTGCCTAAGTGGTGCACAGGCATCCCAACGCTGGTTCACTGAGCAGCATTAGCTGTTTTACACAGCTGTTGTAGGCTTTGCTTTGTGTATGTGCATGTGTATTTGTGTGTGTGTGTGTGTGTGTGTGTGTGTGTGTGTGTGTGTGTGTGTGTGTGTGTGTGTGTGTGTGTGTGTGTGTGTGTGTGTGTGTGTGTGGTGGGTGCGTGCGTGTGTGTGTGTGACTTGTAGTGCAAAAATTAAGGTTCCATAGAAAGTTTTCTGTGCATAATATGTATTTAAGAGTTTGTATCAGTGACATCAAGAATTCTTAATTACTTTTATACATCAACGTTTATTACATGATATGATCAGCAGTTTATTCTCACAAGAAACTGATCATGATAAACACTGCTATAACATGATAATTCATTGACATTCTTGTGTTTGTATTAGTGCCGCCTTGTAGTGTTAATGGACTCCTATTGTTACAATTGTCTATACACTGAGTTTTAAAGGAAAATCAGCAAATAATGTACTAAGTATAGTATAAAACCAGAATATATTTGATGTATAGCTAAATATATGTATATCAAAATGAGTGTAACAGTAACAATGTAAGATTATTACCAAATTTCTTGTGTTCATGTAAGTGAAAATCAGATGTGTGCATGTTGTCCGGGACTAAAGTAGACTATACTTCTTCCAAATAACTGTCATCAAAGATTAAAGACTCCATAGAATCACGAGGACATGTACTTGTAGAACTGTTATTGAAAAAGGAAATCAAATTATAGACTCTATTCTCTTAGCTAAACATTGATACCAATTTCCTATCATATTCATACACTATTATTAACATTCGCCAATCTTAGAAACTTACTTGGGTTGTGTTCCATAATATTTAGTCACTTCACCTAGCAATCGACTTTGATCACTCTTGATACCTTGTCTTGTGTTGAATAATAAACCTTTAAACTTTTTCAATGGAAACACATGTACCACAACTGCCATTAAATAAACACTCAATGGTAATAGTACCAAGATAAATGCTATTGTTGTTGATGTATGAGAAGAAAATCCATTGGAGTAGTCAATGATTTTCAGTGCAACCACCAACAAAATGATGTGAAGAACAAAACCATCAAAGATGTTCAGTTTATTACTTTTGTATGGTTTTATGGTGACATGTACCAAGGCCATTATTAGACAAGCAGTGAATAACATGTACAATGAACTGAGATCACCTGCCACATCTGATATTATAATAGCAATTATTATCTGCCGACATATCATATAGTAAGATGCAAACCAACGGAACCTGTTCTTGTAGCAACTCTGAAATTGGTCCAGTAGTGGCATGATTCTTATGAAGTTAATTCTGTGGTTAAGAAATGGTTGTAATAGCAGTAGTAGTGGTAATCCTATTACAATAATAAGTTCACATACAATGGCTACAGCAGCATAAACTGCATGACGTCCATGAAAATATTCAATATCAGGAGATAAGTAAGTATAAACTTGATCAATGCCAGTAAATTTTAATGGTCTCATTAGCAACAGTGATGTAGATGTTATTGAAGTGTATGATAATAACAGGATGAAACAGATGACATTAATCACTCCTCCTCTACTGACAAATGATGTTAGCTTTCCAGAGTATCTTGCTGCTATGCTGAGTGCAAATAAACTTGACAAAACTGCCAAGGGATGTATGTAATGAATGAACTGCTGGTCAATACCACTCATGCCTTGTACAAAGCACAGTTTCCCTAAAAACTGTGGGGTTAGTTTAGCAATGCCAGAAATAGCCATAACCATGTTGCAAAAACCACTGGAAAACTGCATAATTTCTCCTAGCAAGATATCTATGATACTGTAATAGAATGTGATGGCATAGAAATATCCAATAATTAACTTAAAATACATGACGGCAAATATAGTGACAAAAGCGGCTATCCAGAATAAAGATGATGCTGAGGCCACGAATATAGTTTGTCCAATAGAACAGTGTTTGGTGTCAATGCATTTAGCAGAATCATAGGATAGAGTGTACCCATTGTCACATGTACCACAAGCAGCACCATGTCTATGCGCCCTACAAGGATGGATGTTTGATGACAGTTGACAAATGCCAGTCTCTAATCTACACCCAGTAAAATGGCAATAATTTAGCGGACAAATTGTAGCAGTAGATTTATTATTGACTGTACCAAACCAGTATCCTCTCTTGACTCCTGAAATACTACCAGAGCAAGTGACAATATTGTCTGTGGTAAAACATACACATTTTTTCTGCTTTGGATCAAACTTGAATCCTAAGTGACATTGGGTAAGATTAATTGAGAGGTTTACGTTTATTGATTTCCAGTCAAATGCATCACTATAGAAAGAAGTTAGCTTAATTCTAGCAACTGTATTCTCTTTAGGCTCATTGTCACCAGAAATCTGCAAATTGATCATACCATGTGAATCATGGCACCCAACTGTAATAAGATCTCTTCTGTTAATAGAGAATTCACTACCTAGAATACTAACTCTAAACGATGCTGTTCCTGTAGCATTACCATTGAAGTCCTGAAGACATACTGGTATACTAACTTGCTGTCCCAACATCACATCTTGAACAGTATATATTGAATTGTTTAGCATTGCTGGTAGCTGCAGTACTAATTTATCAGGTGAGGTAGTTAGCAAATTCTTACTGAATGGAAAGTTGGGAAGGACGTGATTGCAGGACTGAGGTAAGCTGTAATATATTGAATCACCAGCTAAAATTGCAGTGTTCCTGTTAAACTCAATGGCTTGTACTAGTGCACCATCAATTATGCTAATTTTAGAGCAGTTAGTAATATCAGAAAAGATAGCTCCACCATATCGTGTAGCAACATTGTTTGCAAATTTCACTGTTGACTGATTTGTGAAAGTGACAACTGAACTTTTGCTCAGATAAATAGCTCCACCATCTTCAGATATATTATCATCAAATGTTACATTTCCGGTAATGTGTAAAGGTTGCTCAATAATATAAACTGCTGTTCCAGCATTGTGCATGAATGCACAATTCCCACCTAATAAAATTGGATTGGAACTATAAACTATGCTTCTACCACCGATAGTATTCTTAAAAGTGCTATTGGAAATTTTGTATAAGTTGTAAAAATATTTAGTTGAGTAAGTAAATAGTTTTGACATAGAATCTGATATTGAAATAGCTGCACCATGGCTATTGCTCACAACATTGTTTTCAAAGACAAAACCTGTTATGATAACGTTATCATAAATAAATGCATCTTGAATATTTTTCCTAAAGTACAGTCCACCACCAACACCGACAACATGATTGTAAATCAACTTTACATCTTGAATGACAACAGTATAGAAGTAAACCACATCAAATATCAGAAGACCAACTGGAAAGTAATGTTTTGAATAAAGTGTGTTGTTACTAATCAAGAGATTGAAGCATAAAATGTCAACATAGAAATAAAATTCATTTAAATAGATGTTGGGGTTTATTTCTAAAACTGGACCACCTTCATTATCTGTTAAATTACTTTGACTTATATTAATTCTGACAGGTGAATACTTTCCAGTTTCTACATTGAGAACTGAATATGGTAAATGTGATAGTAATATTGTGTTTTTCATAAAACTGCAATCATGTACTGATATATTCACAAACCCTCCCAAGTATGCTACAACATTAGCAGTGTTATTGATAAAGGTACAGGATGACATTTTAATACAGCCTTGATCTTTATTTTTCATTTTTTCACTGGATACATAATCAGCATACACACACAAAACATTAACTTTGTTAAGACTCCAAACGTCTTGGTTGTTTGAAGAAAAATGTACATTTGTTAGATCAACAATAAACTTTGCCACATCAAATAGCCATATTCTAGCTCCACTGGATTCACCATTAAACAACTGTATTGGAGCACTTAAACCACTTTCCACTTGATTATCAGTAAAACTTGTATTACCTATTGTAATGTTTAAGTGGTTCAAGCCATGTACATGTATTTGCAGTGCCCCTGCATATGCACAGTTGAGACCTTTGATGTTGCGATTGTTAGAAAATAAACTATTACTAATAGAAATGCTCAGTGTATTATAATGGCAGTTATCCCCAACGTTGTTTATTTCAAGTCCGGCTGTAGAAGTAGTGTTAGAAAGTGCATCCTTTCTGTTTGACTGAAAACTCACATGATCAAAGTTTATTGTTCCACAAACATTCTCCAAATACACTGCAGTCGACAAAGAGTTTTGATGTTTGCAATTTTGTAAATGCAAATTTTCAGACTTCTGAATAGAAATTCCAGCAGGTAGAGCGTCATTTCTACAACTGCAATTATTCCAGACAACATTTTCTATTGATAGATTACTACATGATTCAAACTGCAAACACCCTGTATTATCACATTCTACAGTAGAACTGTCAGCTCCTACTATTGAAAAGTTGTGAAGACAATCCACGACGACCTTTGATTGTAGTGTTACAGAGTTGGTCAATATGTAAACTACACTGTTGTTTTCCACATGGTTAAGTGCAGATTGAAACGATGAACATAAGCACCTCAGTATTGTATTATTACTGGAACAATTACAACCATCTTTATTAGGATTTGTCACATTTGCTGCAGAGTATTTGTGAAGTAGTTGATCACCGTTTACACTCTCTACAACAATATCCCCCCCAGAAATGTTGGTCATATATGACAACAGCAGAAAGGCTATGGTGATTCTTCCTGCCATGGCTATTACACAAAGTTAATACATAACTATGGCTCTCAAACAATGATATGTGGTATATGTGTGGTCTGATTATGGAAAACCTTTGGGCACAATGTACATTTATAGGTAAACAAGGTATAGTAACTCATTATAACCTTTTAGTGGTAAATAAAGAACTTATGGCCTTTCAGTGAATCTAAAGTACAAGGAGCAGGCTTTACAAGTTCTGTCATTTTAGACAGGTTTGTTTACAAGCATTGCTGTATTACTGTATATACCAGTCTTTACAAAGAATTGAAGGGTGAGGGATGGTGGGGTAGGCACCAGATCTGTTCAAAATAGATGCCAGATACACAAGCACATATCACATTTGCTTATTATAAGCCAATCCAAACCAATAGTCATGCATACTAAGACAACATACCTTTGCAAGGCCTCTAGAGGTCCATATCTAGAAAAATATGTTTGGCACAGTTTATGAAAAAGTTAGTGAGAAAATAATTATTATTATTGTTAATTAGACACCACAGTGATATTTTATAGCAAGTTTATGTACCCAAAAGGCAGGTTTTTCAAAATCAGGACACATTATACTGTGTACTTACTGTACTATACTCTCAGTGTTTAAAGTATACAGTAGCTTGATAGTATATAGCGGCGCAACCAAAAAATCGTGCACTTTTTCATAAAGCCATGAAACTTTCTACATAAATAGTACTCCTCAATACATGTATTTTTAGATATAGTGCCATCGCTGATTTGACCTTTGGTGACCTTTACGGCCATTTTTGTACAGAAAATTGATCATTTTTGTCTTTAACTCCTTGAGGCAGTAATTAACTGGTTAAAACATGGTACCAAAATAAAGATCTTGTTGATAGAAACAACTTGGTTTTTATTTAAAGTCAATAGGTGAATTCATTCTTAAGTTATGAGTATTTTTATTAGTTGAAAAAGTTGATAAATGTATGCCGTAACTTATTTTTATCTGCCCACAGGTAATTCACACCTCAAGGGCAGGTAAATTTATCAAATTTTGCAGCTAGTAAAAATGACCATAACGTTGTAATGAAATCACCTATTGACTTCAAATAAAAACCAACATGTTTCTATCAGCAAGATCTTTTGATTGGTACCATGTTTTAACAAGTTAATTATTGCCTCAGGGAGTTAAAGACACAAATAATCAATTTTCTGTACAAAAATGGCCGTAAAGGTCACCAAACGTCAAATCAGCGATGGCACTATATCTTAAAATGCATGTCATGAGGAGTACTATTTATTTGGAAAGTTTCGTGGCTTTATGAAAAAGTGCAAAATATTGCCAATTTTGGGGACTACGCCGCTATACTATGATATCATCTCTATTGGAAATGATATTAAACTCTGATTACAGTGACCATTGAGATTCCACAAAATGTGTGCTCTTGTACAGTGTAGTATACGTAGAAGTTGGTTACACTCATTTCATGGATGCAAATATGCATTATGGAAAGTACTTCAAGGATGTTTAAGGCTATAATGAAAATTAATCTAGATACATATCTAAATGTTTGCAATGAAACTCACACAGTAGATGTAAGTTTGCATGAAAGTTAATAATTTTGTGTAGAAATTCTCCCATACTGCCCAGTATATACTGATGGAAGCTTATCATATGCTTTGACAACTCCAAAATAATGAAAATTTATAATATAGGAGTTGTTGACTGCCCTATAAGAGTAGCTATTTGGACTAAACTGTGTCTACACTGTATGAACAGAACCAGCTGGCTTAGGAACAATAAGCCTTTAAATTTCAAGCCATGTGCATGTGTATAAAGGACCTATATATAACACACCAGAAAAAGGAGAACTGTGCATAGCTTATGAAATCTATATCTAAAGACTTATAGAGTAGTTGTAGCTATACTCTACTAAAACAGTCAGGCATGGCTGAGTTGTGCAGCAAAAAATCATGCATCTATACAGTTGAACCACAATATGTATGCTACTTCACATAATTTATGTAAAACTGCTAAAGAAAATTATCCCTATAGTGCGGCTGAAAAGCAATCAAGTCAGAGCTACCATTACATTTGTACCATGGTTATAAAGCTATAGCTAAGGCTTCATTGTACTAGTAGGTGCAGCTAAATGTCTGAGTAATATCTTTGCAGTAGATGGGGAACTAATGTCAGGCACCTATGGAGAAATTGTTTCATCGATCATAGCTATTTCACTCATGAATCAAGATACCAACTGACAACTGAGTAACTAACAAGTAAAGTAACAAAAATCATTGCAAACAAGTGTTATCTCAAAAATTATCCAGCATGTGATGCAAATTGTTTATTGTCTTGAAACAAACCGTATCTATTGTCTATTGCTTAGCCAGAACTTGATATCTCCTTCCCTGGCTGAAATATGATCAATCAAAAATGTGACAATTTTTTCCATACTGGGCACAAAAAATGTGACCACTGATGCTGAAAAGTCCATAGCTAAACCAGCGATGCACATGCTTGCCCACAGATAGTCAGTAGTCGGCCATTCCTAGTTGTCCAGTCCCATTCATAATTAACCATAAATCCACAAGTATATGAAAAAATTAAGAATTTTAAATTGGAGTATATAGGGACAGTGTATAGTGCTGCAATAAATAATGCACGGTAGGGATATATATTCACTTCTTATTGTTTTATATACAATATTTGGACATTACGTACTACTCCGATCCAGCTTGTTTCAGTACTTTTTTATTGCAGCACTATACACTGTCCCTACTCTATTTTAAAATTCTTAATTTTTTCTTATACTTGTTTGTGAAGTTTATTTTGCAAGCTCATGACCACTAAGTAGCCTGCTTTTCACAAAACCAGTCGCAATATTTAAAAGAGTTAATCACAGCACTATATGACTCATGCAATAACAACTAATCAGTGGGCGTGGCTCTACATAAGCCTGCAGACAATAATGGACATGGATTCATGCATACCTACAGACTGATGAATGGACGTGGCTACCATATTTCTACAGACAGTAATTTGCATAGGTGGGCGTGGCCCACAAAAGAAACAGGGCTACACTATGATGTGTAGTAACACGTCCACATTTAATTTAGCACATGGGGCCAGACCCGAATAATCTGTAAAGCGGGACCTGGATGACCCGACTCGGTTTAACATTGTTACTAAATAAACTATATTTATTGACTTACACATTGTATATAGTTCGCCACAAATTGCTCTCACTGATCGATATCAACAGCGAGTCACATACGTGTGTGTTCAAATAGTTTGGTGCAACCGGCGACCACGTGTATTCGAATAGTTTGATGCAATATACGCTGGTAGATGGAAGCCGTACTGTAGTCTATTAACACTCAGCGGTAGAACCTTGACTGATAGCCATGGCGGTAAAGAAGGATAAAAGGTAAGACAATAGCGCAAGCATTATATGTTTATCAATATACCAAAGGTTTTTTCTTAAACGAACTAGAAATGTTTCTGCGAAAGAATTAGGGCTGTAGCTGTAGCCAGTTTTCCGCTGCGTTTGACTGAAGGCATCAAGCAGGTAGGCAGTAGAAAATTCCATTGAATAATTTTAAAAATTCTGTAGCAACTTGACAGAAACGTTTCAGGTTGATCTGAAGACACTTTTGGGCTTGGTCTTACCCAAACAATACTGTTGTGTCATTGTGAGGAAAAAATGTGGCAGGATTTTGGGTTATATTATATCACGGATTGCCCCCACACCTTTGATGTCCCTATTATACAGTACTATTGTACTATATGATACATATGCCCACAGGCCATTAATGCAGGCTAATGACCTGCATTAAAAAGCATCTTAAAAAGTTATTATTAACTCAGTTATCATCCTCCTGTACTATATATAGCAGTGCAGGAAGGTGGATTTTTATTTTATTTAGCTAGATAGCTGAATTAGCTAGCTAAAATGACTCAATTTTCTTAGACTGCTCTAGCAAGGTATCTACCAAACTATAAAAGGTGCTAAATGGCCTCCCTTGAGCCACCAGTGGTGCAAAAAATCCTTGATGAGGTATTTAAAAAATACCACAAAACTCAGTTGGGGCTCGAACCCTGGACTACTGCAGCTTTAGGCAAGTGTGTTAACCACTGCTAGCTACCCATCCCCTCACTTTTCTATCTTACAAATGGTACTCAAGTAGTAGTCTCAGAAGAAGAATGTAACCTAAAGGCAGGTTCGGATCTAGGATTTTTAGAAGGGGGTTTCCAGTGGCAGTAGGACTGAGATTTGGAGGTCTGGGGATGCAGCCCCCAGATGCTGACAAGGTTTTAATTTTGCAATGCTTGAAATTTAATGAAGCTTACTGTTTTAAACCTACTATTTTACAAAGTTTTTGATCTACTGATGCTCACTGATGCTCACTAGCATTTAATATTGAGGGGCTGATCTAGAAATTTTCAGAGGGGTTTTCCACTCTGGAATTGCAAAACTTCAGCCTAGCTGTAAGTTGAAAACCAAAAAAAAAGAAAAAGGTCACTGCATGCTGTTGAACATCATAATTGTGATTTCAAAGGCAGTTTCACCAGTAGAAAAAGTTCTATATAATACAGTATGTATAACTCTTGGTGAATTTTATCACCCACACGAATCGTAGGGGCATGTGCTATATTCAGAGAAGGTTTCTGGAAACCCCAGAAACCCCCCTAAAACTGCCCCTGTTAAGAAGAAACAAATAGCTACAAGAATTCATCATCATCAATCCTACCATTTTTACACACATCAGAACAGATGCTTACATGAACAGTTTCTTCCTTAGAACAATAAGAGAATAGAATGATCTCCCTCAACATGTTATTGATTCTAACTCACTAGATTCATTTCAGGAACTTAACAGCTACTGCCACAGCTTTATTGTAATTATTGATTTTTTTCTGTAATTGTTTGAGACAGACCTTGTCCCCTGGGCATGTAGCAGCTGACTTTAGCTACAGAGAAGCCATCACCAGCTGTGTGAAGAAGCCATGCTACAAGTGACAATAGACTATTAATTTCACACACCTTTTCATGCCATAGATAAACAACATCTGCTCATTGTCTTCGTTTTTGTATAAATGTTTTACATGCTCACATTATCATCAGTGGTTGTCCAGTCATCACTGTATTAGAACGCTACCTTCACCTGCAGCCAATCCTTCAAGGCCACGATGCCTGTTACCTACAGGCACAACCAGCTGGAGCTGTCTGCTCAGTATAATAATAATAAAGGAGAAGAAACCAAAGCTGAATCCGACCCTATTCCTAACGATTTCGCGGCCCCTAAAGTCGAACGCGCTACCAGACGCGAAAATAAAAACGTTTCGGTTCAGTTCCTTAAGTTTCAAGTTTATGTGGCCTTATGTATTTCCCCCAGGCCTACAGCAGGAGCGGCCTATCATCAGTATAGCTATAACTATAATAGGGCTCAGCTCAATATTGATACGCATATCGATACTCACCCATGTTGAACTTGACGTTTCGGCTCAGTGGACGCATTCACGATAGACACCTTAAATCACACCAACAAACGATGTAGCTCAGTTTTGAATTGGGACTGAAGAAATGCCGCGCAATACTGATCCCGTCGGCTGCGCCTAGCTAGTGCTTCAGTCCGAAACGAGGTCCGAAATGAAAGCCTGGATGAAAGCAAGTCCAGCAGACTCCAGCTATACATAATGATGTGTATATCTACGTCACGAAACCGCTACACTACCTCCAGTGTATGTAATTCGGCCTCTAAAATAAACGGCGCGCGCCAAAATGTTGACAAAAGAAAACCATCATGAAAATATCGGAGTAGTTCTTAATTCATATCCAGCGTTGAAAACATTTACAGAAATCTGAATGTTGGATTTAAAGATACTGCCAAACTGAACCTGATAATATTTGGTCTTCCTTATAGGTGTGTCAAGCTCAGGGTGTTTCATCCAAATGCACAGAGCTACCGCAATGCTTCTATTCCATCTGTATATAGATGCCATGAGCAACAGAAGAAGATGGAGTATGGTGACCATGTCCATGAGGTGGAGTTGGCATTTTTCACTACTTTAGTTTTTTCAACAACTGGGGGTATGGGCAAGGAAGTAGTCACTTTTTATTGCCGTTTAGCTGAATTGCTTTCCAAACATAACACCATGACCTACAACAGCACTCTTGCATGGCTTCATTGTTTGTTGTCATTTTCTCTTTTAAGATCTACTACTATGTGCATCCGGGGAAGCCGTTCCATCATCTGATGCTTCCCCCGGAACTGGGCCTTATAAGTGGACCTAGGGACTTTTATTTGTCCCCATTATTGTTGTATCAGTTGTGTCCAGCACACATGCCTTTTGTGCTGGGGGTGGTAGGCAGGAAAAAAAATTAAAAATATATTAAAACAAATAAAAAGCTCAGTACTATGCTGGTTTGAGTGGTTTCAAAATTACTTAAGTGATAGAGTTCACCGGATCAAGTGTGATTATGAGTACTCAGAGTGGAAAGGAATGAAAGGTGGTATTCCACAAGGAAACACATTGGGACCATTATTATTCTTGATTTACATGAATTATTTACCTTTACAGATCACAGATGGGGTGTTAGTACAATATGCTGATGACACAACATTGATATGTAGTGGTTCTGACCCTTCTGTTGCAGCTACATCTATGAATACACAGTTGCACCTGATACACAACTGGATTACTAACAGTAAGATGAAATTAAATCTAGTATAATGTGGTTTAAAGGTGGTTCTAAAAGTTGTCAAAACATCCAAGTATCTCAGTAAATGGTACCACACTGAAGTCTGTGGATAAACAGAAGTATTTAGGTGTTACCTTTGAGCATAAATAATATCATGGACTCATCATGTATCTCAGGTGTGTAAGAAAATGAATTATTATCTTTTTCTAGTCAATAGTCATAAGCATTGCCTAAACTCAGATCTGTTGAAGTTACTGCTAGACACCTTAGTTCTTTCTCATCTGTATTATTCCCGGGCCCTCCACTAACTCATCAATCCTTACAGAGGCTGGGACATATGCAGAACAGAGCAGTATGTATATACAAACAGTTGTTCTATATAAGTTTGATCCTGTATCATATATTATTACTCTGAACTCAATTGGCTGCCATTTAGGAAACTCATTCAATTTCAGGCTTGCTGTTTGATGTATCGCCAGTATCACCAGTCCAAATGTATCTTATTATCACCTCCAATTCGATTTGGTTGTTGTCACTCTCAGTACAACACCAGAGTGAAAGACTATATTTTTGCTAACTCTGAGAGATTTCACCATACTTTTGCCAAGTATTTCTTCCATTCTAGAGCTTCTCAATGGTGGAATAATATACCATTATCTTTCCATTATCTGATCAAGGACCTCCATTATCAGAAGTTTCGTCAGGATTATCATTTGTATTTACTAAATAATATGTGACCTGGATTGTAAGAATTATTTGTTTTTTGTACTTTTCCACTTTTGTCAGTTTGTTTTCTGATTTTGTAGTTGTGTTGGTCTTTGTACTCTGATGTGTTAATGCATGTCTTGTTTTTGTACTATATAACTGTGTATACTCCTGCAAGGAAGAACGGCTTAAGCCCATCGCATAGAGTTTAAACAATATATCAAATCAAATCGCTACATTAATCATGCCACAATAATAAACTTACACATGGACATGGCATGTACCTAGTATCTGCCTTAATTCTCAATTAAATGGTTATCTTTCTTCAAGATGTGGCAAGCAGGCCACATGGGCGAGCGGTTGCTCGCTGTTGAAGGAGCATGTTCGATGACTGGACACTGAACCACTTAAGTATGTCTTGAGTACAACTGATAAAAGCACAAAGGTACAAAATATTTATACAGAACAGGTTACTAAGCAACACAATACCAAAATGACCTAAGTGATGTGTACACTGAGTTCATGTAATGATGTTAGTTGACTTCCTGCTTGGATGGCTTCCATTATTACAATGATGGCTTCTTGACACATAGCAGGCTTCCATTGTTAAGCAGTTGCTAAGCTTCCAGATGGTGCTGCTACAAAGGTATTAATTTTTCAGATTGACGCTCTCCTTGGAGGAATGTATTTAGGCACCTGTGAACACAAAACTTATACAGTGTTTACACTGTGTGTAGCTGCACTTGTTAAACAATTGCATGGCACAATCGCAACCTCATCCTTAAATGATAGTGCGCCTTTAACTTGCAATAAAAGCACTGTATGACCATGCCCCTTAATGACCTAGCTGCAATCACCTGCAGTTTTGCTGTAGAAAACAAGACATGGCAACCACTGCATAGGATAAGTAACAAGATCAAGATAGTCTACTCTAGTATATCATAGCTATACTATAACAAAAAGTAGTGCAATTAATAATGGAGTATAGATTCCTGAATCCAGCAATAAAAAGTAGTAAAACAATATATTATATGAGGAAATTCTTACTTTGGCATTAAACAGATGGTGGGTAATGGGCCAACATAAGGAATTTCCCACATATAGCTATAGTTACCATCATGCATATCTCTTGTTTCACCACATTTTATCACTGGAGTCCTATGATGATCATGACCCCTTGTGGTGGTATTGATCCTTGTTATGGTGTTGATGATCCCTGGAGATGGTATTGATGACCCTTGTGATGGTATTGGTGATGGAGTAGTGAATTATGAGCTGAATAATTTGTACAATTGGATGAAATCACCCAAAGGTGCCTATATGCACAGGAAGCCATTAACAGCTACCATGCTGTAGACCATTAATTGCACACACTGTCACGCATAAGTGCAGTCTTTCATGCCAGACGGTTTATGTGGGGGAGGCAAGGAGCAGCAAATATTTGCTGCCCCCACACAAGCTGTCATGTATGCAAGGCTAGGACAGATGCCTTTTCGGACCAAAATCCTGTGCTGTCATATAATTATCTTGACGATATGAGATCCTGTTGGTTACACAGCATAGATAGTGCTTTCCACTGAGTATGTAATTAATTATAGACCTAGCTATAAATTGAACTCTTTCAACTTTCTTCCAACCATTGCATAGGATGTGCTAATTGCGCAAATAATTCAACCAGCATATCACATAGAGTCATGATCAAGGCACTCAAAGGATCTTTCGGTAATACTCAGTAGGTGTGTAGATGGTTAGCTTTAACAGTGGCTTATACATTAGTGTGATCAGTACTGAACACAAACTTATGTTAATCACCAAATACAATTCTAAGATGTTTAAAACACTGTCAGAAAGCCAGGAATAGGGTTCATTCAAAACGTAAATGCTTATAATTAGCTACACTTTGAAATATAACTACTAGAGTAGCAACCATTTGCAGTACTGAATATTATGTTGAAGTTTCTTTCTAGTGGATAGCTGTGCTTCCTTACATAATTATTGCACAGTTGGGTGAAAAAAACAACATATGCACATGCATATTGTGGTAGTTATTCTGTAGAAAAATTTCTGAGATAGGCAGCTAGCTAAATAGTGAACATACGTAGGTGCATCAGTATATAGTGCCAAGAAGACTAATTAATGAGGATAGTGAGCCCAATAGATTATAGCAACCATCTGTAGCATATCAAAACACTTGTTACTACTACAATAGGGCATGCATAATAGCCACATGAGTCACCAGTAGAGACTGCTGAAATTTCAGTACTTGATCATGTGAATTGATGATACAATACAATCTTGCTTCATTTAATTAAAGTGTATCAAGACACACAGTAGTGTGTCGTGCGGCCCAAGAAGCCAGCGCGCAACCCCGTGAGTATATTGACAGGAAGAAAGAAAACGCAATTTTCGCTCCTCCGTAGCTCTGTACTGCCTTGATGAAACAAGACAAATTTTGCTGTGTACATTCCCTCCAACTTCAGTACTCCACATTCCAAATTTGAGCGAAATCGCTTCAGGCATTCCTGAGATATGCGAGTTCAAAAATTGGCTTAGTTTCTTCGTTTTTTTTTCCTTCTTATTTTTCTTCCTCTTTTCGCACACTTACAAAAACTGCTATAATACGCGAACGCGTTATCCGATTGCCTTGAAATTTTGCACACAGAAGGGGGGTATAAAGGCGCATCTCGGTACCAACTTTGGCTGGAATACCATAAACAGGCAAAGAGTTATGAGCGATTATGCACGAACAATAACACCAATATGTTGTCACGCCTACAGGGTAAACCGCGTATGGGAAGAAGCTGAAAATCGGTGGGTGAATAGGTTAACTATTGAACCTCAAACCTTTTGTGGTTTGAAAGAAATCGAGCTAAAAACCAGGAAGATACAACGAAAACATCAACAGTGTGTAACAATTATGCAATCGAGATTAGCTAACAAAAAACGACTGCTTGCCACGCCTACCAGATAAACCGCTTGGGGTAATGCTTTGAAAATCGCTGTACAGATGGAGTTATCATCTTAGAAAGGCTCTTCAATGGTGTAGAAGAATCAGACTTAAAACCACGGAGTTATAACACGAAATCCAACTTGGTGTAGCAAGTGCGAGATCGAGATACTCTAATAGAGCAGTCATCCTAATAGAGCAGTCACCCTGAACAGAATTCAAGAGATCAGTTAGAAATAAGTAACCTGTATAGAGATCAGCTACAAACAAATCACCCTGTAGAGAGTTCAGCTACAAACAATTCACCCTGTTCAGACATCAGTTAGAAGAAGTTTTCTTGTAGAGAGTTCAGTTACAAACAAATCACCCTGTTGAAAGATCAGCTAGAAGATGTCACCTTGTAGATAGTTCAGTTACAAAGAAACCACCATGTAGAGAATTCAGCTACAAACTAGTGACCCTGTAGATACATCAGCTAGAAGAAGTTACCTTGTAGAGAGTTCAGCTACAAAGAAACCATTCTGTAAAGAGCTCAGCTGCAAACAAATCACCTGTACAGAATTCAGCTACAAACAAATCACCCTGTAGAGAGATCAGCTAGAAGAAGTTACCTTGTAGATAGTTCAGCTACAAACAAATCATCCTGTAGAGAGATCAGCTAGAAGAAGTTACCTTGTAGATAGTTCAGCTACAAACAATTCACCCTGTACAGAGCTCAGTTAAAAGAGGTTTCCTTGTAGAGAGTTCAGCTACAGACAAATCACCCTGTAGAGAGATCAGTTAGAAGAAGTTACCTTGTAGATCGTTCAGCTACAAACAATTCACCCTGTAAAGAGATCAGCTAGAAGAAGTTGCCTTGTAGAGAGTTCAGCTACAAAGAAACCATCATGTAGAGAATTCAGCCGCAAACAAATCACGTGTAGAGAGTTCAGCTACAAACAAATCTCCCTGTAGAGAGATCAGCTAGAAGAAGTTTCCTTGTAGAGAGTTCTGCTACAAACAAATCACCCTGTAGAAAGATCAGCTAGAAGAAATCACCTTGTAGAGAGTTCAGCTTCAAAGAAACAATCATGTGAAAGTTCAGGTACAAACAAATTGTCCTGTAGAGAGATCAGCTAGAAGAAGTTACCTTGTAGAGAGTTAAGCTACAAAGAAACCATCATGTAGATAGTTCAGGTACAAACAAATCACCCTGTAGAAAGATCAGCTATAGAAGAAATCACCTTGTAGAGAGTTCAGCTACAAAGAAACTATCATGTAGAGAGTTCAACTACAAACAAATCACCCTGTAGAAAGATCAGCTATAGAAGAAATCACCTTGTAGAGAGTTCAGCTACAAATAAATCACCCTGTAGAGAGTTCAGCTACAAAGAAAACACCATGTAGAGAGCTCAGCTGCAAACAAATCACCTGTAGAGAGTTCAGCTAGAAACAAGTCATCCTGTAGAGAGATCAGCTAAAAACAAGTCACCCTGTAGAGAGTTCAGATAGAAGAAGTCACATTGTAGAGAGTTCAGCTACAAAGAAACTACCACGTAGAGAGTTCAGCTGCAAACAAATCACCCTGTAGAGAGTTAATCTACAAACAAATCTCCCTGTAGAGAGATCAGCTAGAAGAAGTCACCTTGCAGGGAGTTCAGTTACAAAGAAATAAACCATGTAGAGAGTTCAGCTACAAACAATTCACCTGTAGAGAGTTCAGCTAGAAACAAGTCACCCTGTAGAGAGATCAGCTAAAAACAAGTTACCCGTAGAGAATTCAGCTACAAACAAATCACTCTGTAGAAAGATCAGCTAGAAGAAGTTACCTTGTAGAGAGTTCAGCTACAAAGAAAACACGATGTAGAGAGCTCAGCTGCAAACAAATCACCTGTAGAGAGTTCAGCTAGAAACAAGTCACACTGTAGAGAGATCAGCTAAAAACAAGTCACCCTGTAGAGAGTTCAGCTAGAAGAAGTCACATTGTAAAGAGTTCAGCTACAAAGAAACTACCACGTAGAGAGTTCAGCTGCAAACAAATCACCCTGTAGAGAACTCAGCTACAAACAAATCACCCTGTAGAAAGATCAGCTAGAAGAAGTTACCTTGTAGGGATTTCAGCTACAAACAAATCACCCTGTAGAGAGTTCAGCTACAAAGAAATCATCATGTAGAGAGTTCAGCTGCAAACAAATCATCCTGTAGAGAGTTCAGCTAGAAGAAGTCACCTTTTAGAGAGTTCAGCTACAAAGCAACCACCATGTAAAGAGTTCAGCTACAAAAAAATCAATCACCGTGTAGAAAGATCAGCTAGAAGAAGTTACCTTGTAGAGAGTTCAGCTGCAAACAAATCACCTGTAGAGAGTTCAGCTAGAAACAAGTCACCCTGTAGAGAGATCAACTAGAAACAAGTCACCTTGTAGAGAGTTCAGCTAGAAGAAGTCACATTGTAGAGAGTTCAGCTACAAAGAAACTACCATGTAGAGAGTTCAGTTACAAAGAAACCACCATGTAGAGAGTTCAGCTGCAAAAAAAATCAATCACTCTGTAGAGAGTTCAGCTAGAAGAAGTCACCTTGTAGAGAGTTAAGCTGCAAATAAATCACCCTGTAGAGAATTCAGCTACAAACAAATCACCCTGTAGAAAGATCAGCTAGAAGAAGTTACCTTGTAGAGAGTTCAGCTACAAAGAAAACACCATGCAGAGAGCTCAGCTGCAAACAAATCACCTGTAGAGAGTTCAGCTAGAAACAAGTCACCCTGTAGAGAGATCAGCTAAAAACAAGTCACCCTGTAGAGAGTTCAGCTAGAAGAAGTCACATTGTAGAGAGTTCAGCTACAAAGAAACTACCACGTAGAGAGTTCAGCTGCAAACAAATCACCCTGTAGAGAACTCAGCTACAAACAAATCACCCTGTAGAAAGATCAGCTAGAAGAAGTTACCTTGTAGGGATTTCAGCTACAAACAAATCACCCTGTAGAGAGTTCAGCTACAAAGAAATCATCA
Source organism: Dysidea avara (assembly GCF_963678975.1). Classification (NCBI taxonomy): domain Eukaryota; kingdom Metazoa; phylum Porifera; class Demospongiae; order Dictyoceratida; family Dysideidae; genus Dysidea; species Dysidea avara. The sequence goes on from NC_089278.1 coordinate 33,890,906, forward strand.
TGTAGAGAGTTCAGCTGCAAACAAATCATCCTGTAGAGAGTTCAGTTAGAAGAAGTCACCTTTTAGAGAGTTCAGCTACAAAGCAACCACCATGTAAAGAGTTCAGCTACAAAAAAATCAATCACCGTGTAGAAAGATCAGCTAGAAGAAGTTACCTTGTAGAGAGTTCAGCTGCAAAGAAACCACCATGTAGAGAGTTCAGCTGCAAATAAATCACCCTGTAGAGAATTCAGCTACAAACAAATCACCCTGTAGAAAGATCAGCTAGAAGAAATTACCTTGTAGAGAGTTCAGCTACAAAGCAACCATCATGTAAAGAGTTCAGCTGCAAAAAACTCAATCACCCTGTGGAAAGATCGGCTAGAAGAAGTTACCTTGTAGAGAGTTCAGCTACAAAGAAACCACAGAGTTCAGCTGCAAACAAATCACCTGGATAGAGTTCAGCTAGACACAAGTCACCCTGTAGAGAGTTCAGCTAGAAGAAGTCACATTGTAGAGAGTTCAGCTACAACGAAACCACCATGTAGAGAGTTCAGCTGCAAACAAATCATCCTGTAGAGAGTTCAGCTAGAAGAAGTCACCTTTTAGAGAGTTCAGCTACAAAGCAACCACCATGTAAAGAGTTCAGCTGCAAAAAACTCAATCACCCTGTAGAAAGATCGGCTAGAAGAAGTTACCTTGTAGAGAGTTCAGCTGCAAACAAATCACCTGTAGAGAGTTCAGCTAGACACAAGTCACCCTGTAGAGAGTTCAGCTAGAAGAAGTCACATTGTAGAGAGTTCAGCTACAATGAAACTCCCATGTAGAGAGTTCAGCTGCAAACAAATCACCCTGTAAAGAACTCAGCTACAAACAAATATGCAGTGTAAAAAGATCAGCTAGGAGACGTTACCTTGTAGAGAGTTCAGCTACTACGAAACCACCATGTAGAGAGTTCAGCTACAAACAAATCACCTGTAGAGAGTTCAGCTAGAAACAAGTCACCCTGTAGAGAGATCAGCTAGAAACAAGTCACCTTGTAGAGAGTTCAGCTAGAAGAAGTCACATTGTAGAGAGTACAGCTACAAAGAAACTACCATGTAGAGAGTTCAGCTGCAAACAAATCACCCTGTAGAAAGTTCAGCTATGAACAGATCACGCTGTAGAGAGATCAGCTAGAAACACGTCACCCTGTAGAGAGTTCAGCTAGAAGAAATTACCTTGTAGAGAGTTCAGTTACAAAGAAACCACCATTTAGAGAGTTCAGCTGCAAACAAATCACCCAGTAGAAAGTTCAGCTATGAACAGATCACCCTGTTGAGAGTTCAGTTAGAAACTAGGAATCCTGTAGAGAGATCACCTAGAAGTATCGCCTTGTAGAGAGTTCAGCTACAAACAAATCACCTGTAGAGAGTTCAGCTACAAACAAATCACCCTGTAGAGAGATCAGCTAGAAGAAGTCACCTTGTAGAGAGTTCAGCTATAAAGAAACCACCATGTAGAGAATTCAGCTGCAAACAAACACCCTGTACAGAACTCAGCTACAAACAAATCGCCCTGTAGAAAGATCAGCTAGAAGAAGTTACCTTGTAGGGATTTCAGCTACAAACAAATCACCCTGTAGAGAGTTCAGCTACAAAGAAACCATTCTGTAAAGAGCTCAGCTGCAAACAAATCACCTGTACAGAATTCAGCTACAAACAAATCGCCCTGTAGAGAGATCAGCTAGAAGAAATTACCTTGTAGATAGTTCAGCTACAAACAAATCACCCTGTAGAAAGATCAGTTAGAAGAAGTTACCTTGGAGAAAGTTCAGCTACAAAAAAACTATTTTGTAAAGAGCTCAGCTGCAAACAAATCACCTGTACAGAATTCAACTACGAACAAATCACCCTGTAGAGAGATCAGCTATAAGAAGTTACCTTGTAGATAGTTCAGCTACAAACAAATCTCCCTGTAGAGAGATCAGCTAGAAGAAATTACCTTGTAGAGAGTTCAGCTACAAAGAAACCACCATGTAGAGAGTTCAGCTGCAAAGAAATCACCCTGTAGAAAATTCTGCCAGAAACAAATTGCCCTGTAGAAAGATCAGTTAGAAGAAGTTACCTTTTAGAGAGTTCAGCTACAAAGAAACCATTCTGTAAAGAGCTCAGCTGCAAACAAATCACCTATACAGAATTCAGCTACAAACACATCACCCTGTAGAGAGATCAGCTAGAAGAAGTTACCTTGTAGATCGTTCAGCTACAAACAATTCACCCTGTAGAGAGAGCAATTAGAAGAAGTCACCTTGTAGAGTGTTCAGTTACAAAGAAACCACCATGGAGATTTCTGTAATCAATATATGTGACCGAATTTGCGAAAAGGGGTCTTCCACACACATCCAATTCCGTAAACGTTGGAGATCATAACTCAGTGTTCAAGTAACATATTAACCTGAAAATTTCACCATGTATTCAGCTATAGAGGTGCTCACCACTGCCCAAATTTCAAGGAAATAGCTCTTTCCAATCTGACGTTATCAATTGTCAAAGTTGGCAAATTGGATGTGTGTGGAAGACCCCTTTTCGCAAATCCGGTCACATATGTATCATATATATAATTTGTACATTTACTGATAAAATATTTAAAGTACATCTACTTCATCTTTTCTTCTTCCTGTAGTAAAGAAAAAAAACATAGGTTAAAAAAGTCCCAAAGCTGGCCATAGGCCGGCTTTGGGGTATACAAATACAAAAAGAAATGAAATCTAATCCAAAACAGCCAAGCTGTAAAAAATGTGTGCGGCCCTCAGAAAGGCTATGGTGAAAAAAGATGTGAAATCCAAGGTGGCGGCCAAGAAATGGCTGTGATGGTAGGTTAATGGTAAAAATTTTAATAATGACAATTTAGGTAAATTTTGTGAAGCGGCACAAAAATTCACCTGAATTGTCGTTATTAAAATTTTTACCATTAACCTACCATCACAGCCATTTCTTGGCCGCCACCTTGGATTTCACATCTTTTTTCACCATAGCCTTTTTGAGGGCCGCACACATTTTTTACAGCTTGGCTGTTTTGGATTAGATATCAATTAACAGCTTCTCAGCTGGATGATTGGTTATCTAGATAAGAGTAAAGAGAGGAATTGGCCTTTGGTAAAAGTTAATTTGAATACATATTTTATAAAACAGTCACAGCCTAGAAGACACTTCTTTGAGTGTACTGGTAGTGTTGTAAAAGTATGTACTGCTTACAGTCTACATGCTTGATGATTACACATCACTTACATAATTAATTAATTACCAATTAGTACCAGCCATATATACATCAAATAAAAGTGTTTTAGTTTCAATGTTTTCTGGTTTTAGATCAACAGAAGTGCTACCATATAAATCCAGGATGAGGTTCAGTTTGTGGTATACATGTATGACAATATGAGGTTTTCACTATAAATTCTTGTACAAGATGTAATCATGGTCAATGGTGCATTAACCTCATCCTGGAGTTTGGGAATTTCACGCACATTGATGCACACACACTTACTCATATGCACATGCACTATACACACGTATGCACCCAACATGCATTGAACACCTTTATGATGTCTATAGCTAGCTAGGTATTTATGGCCTCCCTTTTCAAGATAAAATGTCATATATACCATATATATTTGTAGACAGCCAGTCAAAAGCTATCCATTCCTGTAGTGAATCGAAGTAGCTATGACTAGCACCTTCAATAAATGCAAACTCACTGTCTACAAGACATGCAGGCTGTAATATGTAAGGTCTGATAAAATAGTATAGACTTTGGGAACAGTGTGTGTATAAATCACACATATGCTAGCACAGATCACAGTCTCTATTTTCTGATGCCTAGACACTTCAAAGAAAGTTTACCTATTCTAGTGCAACACACATGCATGACCACACAGGAAATTGGAAACTGAAAATGGAAAGCTGAAACCAAATCCTGCAATACTCTGCTAGTGGTCATCACTGTACAAAGACCATACCACTTGATTATGTTTCAAACATATAGCAATGGTGCACTTCATATAATGTGGCTTTGCAAGTCCGGGAAAGCAGCATGGTAGTACTATTTATATGCACCCAAGAATCACCACGTGCACTAGAACCATTCTGTACAAATAAAATTACCTTTAATTTATGGAAGAGATTTAGCATTTCTAACCAGCCATTTATAACAATACAACTCCTTTGCTACTATAATAATCCTACACAGTCATCATTGTAAAGTCCATCATACATATTATACATAATTATTTCTAGCTACTGTATTGTAGCTATATAAGGTTTTTGACTACTTAATGACTACAGCTAAATTTATACCTTTTAAAGCAAGCATCTCCATGCAGAACAAATGGAGAAGCTGAGTGCAGTCTGGTCAAGTGCAAATGGAGAAGCTGAAGCAGAGAAGCTGAGTGCAAATGGAGAAGCTGAAGCGGAGAAGCTGAGTGCTGTCTGGTCACACAGATAGCGCATAGCTACTGATGTAAACTATGGGAGAAAATATATACCATGGCATGGGTGAGCAAGCCAATGTACACACAGGAGGTAATTTTAAGTACGCAAACCATATACCATATATTATAATTATGTGTAGCATAGGATGGTTAAGTAAAAGGTACCATATTTGAAATGCTTTCCAGTCAGGATATTGTAAGTGAGCAGATTTCTATAGTCTTAATTTTATTTATAAATTCTGTGCATGTGCATAATGATGATCCATAACAATGATCCCTACAACTAACAACTCCTATTCTTCTTACTAAAATTCCTATAGTGTAGCTTGATATGGGTGGAGAAAACAAAAATACTAACCCACGATCATTATTGAACCAATCAAAAAGCTTTTTTTTAAAAAATATATATTAAAAATGTTATTTAAACAGGGAGACAGCATCAGCAAAAGCTGTTTTTCAGCTGTGCCCTGAACAAGCATACAAAACAATATAGGTACATATATACATACAATTAACTAAATTTGACTTTAATAAGCTAGCTTAAAGCTATTTAATGAGTTCATCTCGGTGATTGAGGTAGGCAGGCTGTTCCATATAGTTGTGCCACGATAATATAGACTTCGTTTGCCATAGTTTAATCGCACAGCAGGTACATACAAGCGATGGACATTGCGCCCTGCATGACCTGTGACGGATAAAGCAGACCTGAATGTGGAAAGTAAGTAGGAGGGTGATAGCCTTTTTAAGATCTTGTATACTTGTATGGCAGTATGAAATCTGCAACGTTCAACTAAAGGATTAAATGCAGAAGATCTGGCAGAGTCATATGATGAAAGCTGTGAATGAAGTCTTTCCAGTCTCTTAAGATGGCCAGCATTAGTAGGCACCCATACAACATCACAATAGTCAATTATTGGTAAAACATGGGCCTGATATAATAATTTCATCACAGTAGGAGCGAGTGGCTTAAAGCTGTGCAGAAAGTTTCTCAGAATTTGAACATTTCAGTAGAACATGCTATGGGGGGACTGCTCTATTGAGGAGATATCAGTCTTATGCAATGCAATTAATTTGGTCATCAGCTTCAAAATAGATCATGGGTTAGTGTCTTTGTTTTCTCCACCCACATCAAGGAGAAAATTAACAAGATTGTAATTATATAGGAATCGTTAGTTGTGATCATGAAAAAAACCTGCATAAATGGGAAATAAAATATAGGGATAGAGAAGGGATTGTTGAAGTGGTAATGTGTAAACCACATCCTTATGTTTCCTGTCCTGGGGTAGGAGGGATTTTTTCTTTTCATTGGCCCTTTTCTGTTACACCTTATTGTTAGCTAAGTAAAGTAATCTTTTTAAGTCTCCAGTTCCAGTTTGTTAGGTTAATCCAAAGGCTGCAGCACATGTTGCTGTCACTCAGACCTTCAGTGCTTGCCACCTCAGGGCCATCCCTATTGCTTCTTGTTTATGCAGTTTCATGTTTAAAACCTATTCTTCTTGTGTAGTTTACAGTTTTTTTTTGTTTCCTTAAATTTTTTCATGTTCGTGTACATGGACAATGTAGGTCCCTACAGTTAGATATGTTGTTACATTAGGACCCTGTCAAACTTTCTATCAGTTATTTTCTACAGTAAGCATTGGACCACATAAACTATAGTATAATTTAAACAGTTTACGTGGGCTGTCCTACCCCCTCGACAAAACTCACTACACTGTAAACAATACCACTTTCGTTTTAGGAGATATATAAATAAATCCACTTTGCCAGTTTACTGGTAAAAGAAGAGTTGTGAAAAACACATGAGTGAAATAGCATGCCACAAGCGATTCCAATTAAATCACTTAGGGTATATATGCAACATTTCATTTTGCAACGATGTGGAAAGTAAAGAACTTTATAAAATCTTAAACATGTCTTGAGAATTGGATGGCAGTGAGCAACATTTTGACTAACGTGTCAGTGCATTTTGTAGTTCCATGCATTGCTTGCATGCTGCAAGAGGAATTTCAAAGTGTCACTTTTATGGCTTTGCATGTGTAGTATTTAGAAGTCATTATGATCAGTTTATTGTACTTAGCTAAGTAATCTAACAATTAACACATGAATTAGCAGATTTTCTTATGGTAGTGTAAATTATATGTTAATAGGTAAACACACTTTTTATATAAAAGACTTGTTATTGCAGCTTGTATCTTGTAAACATGCTATACAGGGATTTTTTGTAGGTACATAGTGTATTGTACCATGTATTTTATTGTTGTGTAGTTTTGAGGTAAGAGTGTTATTATCCTTATAAACATGTGCTATTACTGGCCATGGGCAGATACAACAGCAAGCTTATGGCATTTCCATTTGACGAAACTGCAATTCTTGGTTTATAACTCAAAAACACTTCAGAAAACAAGACCTCAATACAACACAGACCTATTTTAAAAATACGCAATTAATTTTTACTGGTGAATTCTGCTTCCTGTGAACTGTAGTCTGAGACATACATGCACACAAAACAAGAAGGTGGAGATTTTTTTTTGAGCTATTTTGGAAAGTTTGGGAAAATGCTTAAAACTACTTTCCAGGAGTATAATAATAATATTGTTCAGCCTTAATAACACTTCAGAAAGTTTAAAAACATACTTGAAACTGAGCCACAATCAAGTTACACTTGCCTGAAGGCATCAGGCAGGCAGGCAGTTAGTACATTAATTAGTATAAACAAACCATTACTCTACCCATAACTGTTGTCACAGGTTTAAATCAATTTTCAGGTGGTGATGAATTGGCAGTGCTACCAGTGTGGTGTGTGCTACCAGTGTGGTGTGTGCTACCAGTGTTATTAAACATGAAAATTAAGGGCAGGTCTATATAAGTGAACATGAAAAGGCTCTAAGTAACTTAGACACATCCAAAATCCAACACAAAGGGTCTAATACAAGAATGGTTAATTTGAGTGTAAAAGTGTTAGTTATACATCATTGCTTTGGAAAGACTGATTGAGTAATACCTAACTAGTTGCTAATGCTATTTGTCTCATTGTGAGGGCTGCTTTTTTTTACTGTGAAAGTACTGTCACCATTTTTACTTAGTTGGTCTGGGGTTTGATGTTCACCAATTTTGATTTCAGTCCTACTTAGTGTTATAATTTCGTAAGTGAAACATCTACATGCAGTATTTAATTTAAGACAATTAAGACGGTTGCTTTGTGTGGTTGGCTTTCAGAAATCACACCACATATTACGTTATAATTATTAGCATATACATGTACAAAAATATGCTCCAGCTACATAACAATGCTAAGTGTGTGTGCATTTACAGCAGTATGTAGTAGTATCAGTCCTCCAGTTGTGTATCATATGTCTAAAAAACAAAACTTCTATACATTTTATTGATCAGAGTAATTAGTTTACATCATAGTTACAAATACCACAATATGTGAACAATTTTAGTAAGTAAAAAGCTATACAGAATAAGGTTGCTACAAGTCTTGTAACCACTGAGCTGAGTTATGTACCACATCACTCAATGTGTTAGATTTTCACCACACCGTAACTCATGCCATTACTCCTATATCTTTCACAAAACACTTCTATGATGGTTACTCTACTACAAGCTGATTTTCAATTTATTCCTTTAAGTAGAAAATTTACCCTTTAGAAGTCACTTAAGGACGCATTGTCTTTGAGGTGAATTCACGACCAAGTCTGGTGTGAATGTGATAAATAATCATGGAGTTATGAATGACTATTACTTTGTGTTTAAAATAACTGAATTTATGTCATGCCTACAGGGTAAATGCTTATAGGAATAGCTTGAAAATTTGTCTGTGTATAGGTTAGCAATCATATAGCTCAAACCTTTTGTGGCTTTAAAGAAATCAAAGTAAGAGTTACAGAATTACAAGAAAAAAAAGCAAAATTGCTGGGGTAAAATACTTCAATAGAACAGTCACCGAGTATAGCAAAAAAAGTACACAAAAATGTGTCTAGAACCAGGGACTTCTATACCTAATGACTAAACCCTTAAACATTAAACTGTTGCTGTCAGCTGCTCAGCTCACTTAATTTCTATCTACCAATGGAAACTCTAGAACATTCTGTTATAGAAGATATTACAAAAAATAAATAAATAGATAGAGTCAAATTGTAATTTCTGTCTTTTAAAATCATCACCTGTGCTGGTATAATTATAACAAAAAGCTTGGTAAAAGCAAGCCCCAAAATCAGTTCATGGTTAGGTTTGGGATACTTAAATTATTAATGTAAAAATCGGCAATATAATGTAATGCTATTGTAACTTGTCATGCATAATCACCATTGTGTCTGTAGATAGGATACAAACAAGTCCCAAAACCAGTTTTTAGCTGGCTTTGGGATATTTATGTTTAGCAATCATCTCTATTACTGTGGTGATCCCTGTACTTGCCAGTATCGTGAGCAGAAAGATTCAGTCCCACTTAAAATCTGGTGATTAAAAGTGGTTCAGGGCTTGACAGCTGCACTGGAAGCATAGTAAAATTGAAAATGTTGTAGCAAAAGTACAACTTCGTTGCTATACTTGGGATGCAAAAAAGAAATTGGAGATGAGGTAAGTTTTTCACCCACATTTCCTTATTCCTAGATGCCTAACCTAATTGAATGCAATGATCATCCTAAGTGAAGCCCTGCATTGTCACATTCCCTTCTAGACGGGAATGGAGGTGCTGCAATAAGCAGCAATGGTGTGCAATAGTAAAACCATTGCACCACTGCATGATGCACTGCCAGTGCTAGTATATAGCGGTGGCAGAAAAAGAATCACCATGTTATGGCAGCAATATTAGGACCTTGATGTGCAGGGGCAAGGATGAACAAATATTTTGATCTGCATTTGCAATCTTTCTGCTCTAAGTTTAAGTCCTCACTTAGCTCATTACAAAGACTACATGGCTTTGATCCAGCTAGTCACCTATGTCTTCAGAACCCTTGCAATTTCCGTACAATAGATCATTTTCATAGCTGGCAAGCACTAGTTATCAACCTATGAGATTTAATTCTATCAATTTATTATAAGGCAACAGTAATAAATGGAGGACTATTTTAAAAGACATCCATGCAAAGGTTTATTATAACTCCGTAATAACTGTATGTGTATGTTACTGAAACAGCGAGAAAATGTAAAAGAAAGAAAAAACATCCTGACTAGTCCAAGCACAGCTGGTTGGTGATGATTTGCAGGCATACTAGATTTCACTGGTGGTACCCACATTGGCTGCACCGGTCATTTATTGCAGTCATCACACAACTGTCAGGTGGTAGGCAAGGAGAAAATTAGTAGACATGCATACATCATTAACAACTAGTGGTCATCTCATCTCTGAGAGCTGCTAGCAGCATCTGCATTGGAAGAACTAGAGAGAACGCTTGCAATGCACACACATATATGGTTAATAGTAAGAATGATTGGGGTGATCATAGTTCCTGCATATATTAGCATTTTTGGCAATAACCAGATGCACAAGAAGAAGAGTAACATTCAGTAACACATATTATTTTTGTATTTACAAGGGTTGGTTAGTGTAAAACAATAAGTGACAGCTTGATTGGCAATGATTTTGTAACCTATAAAACATTGGGGAGGGAATGATAGGGGTATAAGTTGTTTGCTTTGATACCATGTGGCATCTTGCCAAGCCATGCTGTTGTACCCTCATTAAAGTGCATGCCTTACTCTTAATAATGTGCTAGTTAATTCATATCCATTACACATAGCATGGTCGTTTGAATGCAGCATTAACTATGCTTTTTGTTAAATTTAAAGTTATAACACTCATCTCTATTACTTTGGTGACCCCTGTACTTGCCAGTATCATGAACAGGAAGCTTCAGTCCACCTTACAATATTGTGACCAAGTACAAACTTTGTTGCTTTGTTTGAGTGTGAGAAAGAAATTGAAGATAAGGGAAGTTTCTCATCCACACTTTCCAGATTCCACAGAAAGGATACATATCGAGGTACGTAACCTTTTCATCCAAGCAGTCTTCATTGCAAGAGTTCTGTACACCTACCACCTGCTGCTGTTGTCATACTAGCAGTAGCCTGTATATGTACCCATATGCATAGAGGTATAGACACAAAGTAGTTACACTTCAAGTGATGAAGGTGTTGAGTGGCCTGCATGTGGATGGGGAAGGTCAAATAGGTGGTAACATAACTTGAAGCATTTGAAAAAAATTGAACAAGCTACCTGGTAAGCAGTAGCATGGCCCATCACCTTATTGTCCATCACCAATTCAATCACTGTTTGCCCTTCCATCACAAACTCACCATGTAACTATCTTGCCCATATGCTTAATTAATAATAATAATATCAATTTTTGAACTTCATTGCCCAGGCCATGTAGTATCACTAGCACCAAAGGTAACTGCAACACAACATTGGCTCATTCATGTCACGTTATGAAAACATAGTCATGCACACTAATTATTATTCCACTCAATTGATCGTGCATTTTCAAAGTTTTGTCTAAGACAAGTGACCTTCTGAGACTATCATTCAATGATGCTGAAAACTGCACTACAAGGTGACAAAGTGTCAATGTTAAGAATTTAATGCAAGAGCTGTGCTTAGTTTCATTTTTTTAGTGGAAGTGCATGTGCTGAGGTGTGCTTGTCATGGCACCAAAGGAACCAGACGTTTATCTACATCTACTTTTTACAGTTTGACTATAGTAGTACCAGTGTTTAAAACTGAAGAAAGCAAGTTTTGGCTCACTAGAGGGAGATAGGGGTTAGAGCTAAGTGTGGAGTACAATCAATGAAATCAAAATCAGTGTTGCTAGAAGTGTAGCAGAGGCTGTGTCTATTGACGTAAGTAGCTGTATCACATATAACATCTTTTCAAACACACTAACACCTTTAAACAGGCAGGTGTTCTACAGACCTTCAGCACTTGTACTGTAAAGTCTATATAAAAAAAATCACAATAAGTAATTCTACTACCAGTGTTTATAAAATTTATCTTGATTGTGGGGCGAATGTATTGGAGTAAAGTGGAGGCACATGAGATGGGAAGGCTTGATGAACATTACCTGCAGTGATGACATAGATAGTAATTCACAATAAAGTATCTACTTACAGCTGTAGTTACGCTGTAACAATACCACACCATAATTATGTTGGCTAGCCCATGTTTGGGTCATTGGCCTTTGTGTAATCATTGTGACAATGTTGAACATTTTGTGGGTGTCTGCTGGCTATGCCACTGCTGGTAAATGTGAGCATTTCAAAAGCATGTCTAACTACATGTTGCAGCAATGGCTGTCTAAATGCATGAGCTTTGAATTGTATACTGTTTAAGCAATGTCTTGTCCTTCAAGTAAGACTACAGCTGTCTTTATTTAAAGATGATAGCTGAGTAGTGTTGAGGCGGGATGAGATTGAAGTAGTTGCTGACTTTAAGAAGTTGACGATAAAGATTGTCGACTGAGATGAGTACCTTTAAAGTGCAGTGGGGTTCCTTGTGCAGCTAATACTGAGGTGAATTAAGGTATGTGTATCAGTGAACTACCATATGTATTGCACTTTGCCAAGGAAGTTTTATCAAATAGTCCAAAGGTATATATTAGACAAACTAAAGTGTGTGTAAACATGCACTTTGCCTGTAAGTATGCAGCATGTATCGATGACTGTTCTATTAAGTGATAGTGTGCACTGGTATCTTGTGTTTGTCAGTAAGCCTGTCCCTTTATATCTTGTAGGGGTCCTATGCAAACTGAAATCACAGCTGCTTGCTGGGTGTGCATATTGAGAAGAAAAAAAAAACTTGCAAGGGAGGAACAAAAGGCTCTCCTGTAATCTCTGAACAGTGCTTTTTTTAGTGTGTAAATTTTCAAGTAGGTATTTGTGTTTAATAAAAAATCTGATATATCAGTGGGGTTGAGGAATTTTTTCACATCTACACTTGGAGTAGTACCATTGACATCTGTACACCTTACTAACTATATAATTATGAGAATTCACTAAGTTGGTGCAAGGGGCAATGGGTAGATTTTTTACACCTAAGACTATGGCTTTGCAAGCTAAAGCATGGAGAAAACTAGACTTAGTAAGCTAACACAGCGTCAGCAATACTTGTGTTTTGGTAAGTTATCTATAAGCTTGTAAGCTTTTTTCAAAAGTCAAAACAGTATAGCTACTTAGCTACTTACTGTGAAATAGAATTTTGATATGCTATAAATAGTTATTCACAGTTATAAATGGCACAAACTAGCAACATTCTGCTCACTTTTCTGAGTATACAGCATTCTCCTATATGGTTGAGCGTCTTGTTAATTGAGTACTTCATTGTTGACTGCTCTATTAGGATTATTATTATTTGCAGTCAACCCATTCACCATTGTAGATGCATATGGTGAGTTCGCTTTGTGGACACTTCCTGTGTAAACTTTGACACTGTGTGGCTTTCATTATGTGCTTTGGAAGCCAATGAGGTTTGTTTGGAATGGTGTAGTCAGGAGGTGGTTTCACTTCACTGGCGGGTTAGTTGTTTTGCTATAGTTGGTCAAATGCACCTAAACCAGACAGCAGGTTGCTACAGTTATCCATGGACTATCAATGTTAATTGCAATATAGACACTGTAGGACTGGTTATGTATGCTAATTGGCTGACTAAGGAAAATTAGCTAGGTTTTCTCCCTTAGTTTTCATGGTTGTCTAACTGTCAGGGATTGGTATATATGTCATAACACCACAGATACATGGTGATCATTGGAATAACGTTGTCTGGTTTGTGAAAAAAATGTGCAGATTGGAAATGCCTCAAGACTTGGCTGCAAGGTGCTTTTTCTTCAATCAGTTAGTAACACAATGCATAGAAATAGCTGTATAAGAAACGCATGTACAGCTGAATGTACAATGGCAAGGTGGTTTGCATAAACATAGCAACCTAAGGAGTAGGGCTTATAGGGGCATCCTCTTCATTAAATTATGAGCTAATTTAAAATGTGTGCGTGTGCTACATGCATAATATGCACTGTGTACTTATGTTGTTCAGCAGCTCCTTTTGTCTGTGCTGGCATTGCCCATCCCTTTCTTGTCCATGGTAGGTGGTTTTTTTCTCTTCCCATCTATGGTAGGTGGTCTCCATCACTTCTTGTCTGTAGTAGGCACTTCCCATTTAGTGGGCATTCTCCCCACAATCTCCGATGGTAGGAGATTGTTCGTGGTGGGTGTCCCATCTTCTCTTCATGGTGGGAAATCATTCAGGATGTCACCCCATACTCCCAACAATCAGCAGATGAGAATTTGTTGTGTTGCTGGTTGATAAGTCCATGGTCCTATCAGTGTCTCTATGCATGCTCTAATCCTGTGATGTGGCAGTGGTTTCTTGTTCAAATCTGGCGATGCTCTTTTTAAGTTGCTTGCTTTGATATCTCATGGCATCTGGCCAAGTATGTTGTTGCACATGCATTATCCGTATTAAAGTGCAAGCCTTATTCTTATTGACATGCTAGTTAAAATAACTATGCTTAATTGCCATTAAATAAGCTAAAGACTATGTTCACAGCCCTAAAGGCTAAATCCATCAAGCACTGTGCCCTGTATTTAATATGCAACATCGTGTCAGGTGTCTATTATCAATCAAAGCAATAGTATAAATTAACCTGCAGCGGTGACCATATACATTAATAAAACAATAAACTATCTTCATTTCCAAGTCCACACCTTAACTCTGGCTTGACTTCACATTATTCACAAAACTAAAACTCTAGAATATAGCAATATTTACAGTTGAGTTGCTTCCAGATACAATAGTCCACTACCATGTTTTTGAGTAAACCCATGACCCAGAGATATGGTCAACTTGACTTTATCTTCTCACATAAACCTACTTATAAATATCAAGAACTGCTGTTTCAGAATGAAAGAGGTAAGTGTAGCATGAATTAGACCAACTAATGGGCCATAAAAGATAACTGGATAAAATGAAAGGAAATCCATGCAAAACAGCTAAGCAGTAAAAAAGGGTGCGGCCTTCAAAACCCTGCATGAAAAAGTTGTGAAATCAAAGGTGGTGGCCAAGAAATAGCTGCAATGATGTTGTAATAATGCATCCCTGGCTATTATTACAACTGAATGGTATTAACATCATTGCAGCCATTTCTTAACCACCATCTGTAATTTCACAACTTTTCCACTCGGGTTTTGAAGTACACACCCTTTTTAGCAGCTAGCTGTTTTGCATGGATTTCATTGTAATAACTGTTTTGCATGGATTTCATTGTAATGCATGTCTAGTAAAGCAAGTACTTTGGTACACTGAAAACATCATATTATGAGCTTGCATTTTGGCTCTCTGTGCTTACCTGTACATGCACCCTCAACTGAAGCTTTCTGCATACTCGTGTTGATATTATAATACTTATATTAGACCTCAGTAACAATACATAGTCTTCATTAAATTTTACGTAGGTTATCCACAATCAAAATTCCAATACAAATACACTTGTATGTCACCCAAGTGGAATATATCAGTTATAACATGGGCACTAGTGATTTGCCTGATATATATGTAATAGATAAAGCACTGCTGCAAGTGCTGTATGGGAAATATTATAGCATGACAAAGAGTGGGTGAGAGACAAATATAGCACAGGGCGAAGTCGAGTGCTATATTTCATCTTGAGACCACTCTTTGAGTGCTATATTTCCTGTACAGCATGAGCAAAAGGCAGTGCTTTATCTGGTATAGAGAATTGTCAACTTGATATACACACAAGACATATGGAAACAATTAGAAACTCATGGAGTAGTGTTAGCATTGGTAGAATAGGCATTGCGCCTGTGTTTTTGCCTGTGTTGAACTGTACTGCAACTGCATTAGTTGTTTTGTGAGTCTAGTCTGTCTTCCCAACAACTAAGAGTTTTTGATTGTAGTACTTTAGTAAGCATATTTCCATGATATTCATAGGACTCCGCATCCACTTATGTGAATAAAGCGTAGTAAGAATGTTCTCTGCTGCTAACCACAAGCAACCATCATCAAAATCTTCAAGTGTGTCTATAAATTAAATCCAGTGGTTCTCCTCTTACTGGTTGGGCTGACTGGTCAGCTAGCACAGTACAGGCTATCAGCCTAGACTGGCTTGGTTGATTAGTTGTACTGGCCAAGAGAGTGATCACTCACTCAAAGAATAGGCCGCAGTTCTATAACTACCTAATATAGAACTGTAGGTCTATGAAGTGTTCTATAACTGCCTAATATAGAACACTTGAGCTTGTATGGCTAATATAGAACACTTTTTGTTTGATCCTCTCATGCAAAGTATATATGCTCTTGGTCCTGCAGCCCACATACTTGTGTGTATATATCAGGCAAATTACTTATGCATTGTTATTAACTATTACCTTGCTATTACTTATAGCATTCAATAAGTTACAAAAGAATACAAAATATACCTACCTGTCAATCACTATCATCAGATTCATCTCTGTCACTCACACAATTTGCAGCATCATTTATTTCTAAATCAGGTTTGCATACTCCAAAATAAAAACGCTTGCATAAAAAAAGTACATATACCACAAACAAAAGGCAAGCAGTCACCATCCACACTATGTAAAGGATGTCATAATAGTAAAACCGAGAAAAGCTCAACACATTCAATAAAAGAATAACCAGACAAATGCTAAGTAGTGCTACTACATGTCTCAACTTAGTATAAAATGTGAAATAGTTCAAAAGGAATAATATTGGGAGTATCCAGAACACAACTACAATGTTGTAACTTTTACCATCCAAACTGGAAAATGTCATCACTATTAGTGAAATCAAGATAGCAGTATCCAACATGTTTAAGCCCTTTTTTCTGTATGGTTGATACCACATGTGAATTACCAGAATAAAACCAAGAATGAACAGCAATAAAATCAACTTTACTACAATCATCTCAACCAAAACTCCACGAAATATATCAAATGTAATATCAACAACAAATATCATTTGCCGACATAAGAGATAAAAAGCAGCAAACCAGTAACACTCAGTCTTGTAGCATCCTTGTAACTGATCGAGAATAGGCTTAAGGCGAATAAAGTTGATGTTCCAGTATCGGGCTAAATGCCGTGGCAGTAGTATCAAAAGAGGAAGGCCTAGCCCTATTACAAACACACATAGCAATGCCACTGCACCATAAAGCCCATGACGTCCAGCAAAATATGTTAAATTGGGAGACCAGTATGCAGTCCATGTCAGTACAATTCCAAATTGTGTACCTGAAATATCAGATCCTAAAACTGCAGTAAGCCGCAACAATTGTATTGATGTATAGGAAATGGAGCTATAAGACAGTAGTAATAGCAGGCAGATGTATCTACTGTTCAAGTACCTGCCAACAAACAGAGTTACTCTCCTAGAACTCCGGCTTACTATTAAAGCAATAATAACTACAATCGTTACAACTATGGGGTGGATATATCCTATAAACAAATGATCTAACAGGTTGGATCCAGGAAAGCACAACTTCATGTATTGCAGAAACGGGGGCTTCAGGATACCAATGCTTGAGAAAAATGGCAGTGCACTAGAAACATCAAAAGGTGCATCAAGACAATCATAGTAATTGGGATGATAATGGTTCTGGAGTTTTACAGGAACATGGCATGTCTTGGTTTGAATTACTTCTTTATACACAGAAAAAACTTGGTCTATAACACTGTAATACAGAATGATCCCAAGTGTGTATTCTATGCTTAAAGAAAGTCTTAAATTGAGCAAGAAAAATATCACTGATATAACTAGAAACCAATACAGGAAAGAAACTGAGAATAGTAGTGCTAGACTGGATGCAACTGACGTAGTCAAACACTGTTGTATAGGAACACAATCAGTTGTACCGTAGTTGATAGCATATCCACTATGATAGCTACATTCTCCACATGAAAACCCTGTCCAGTGAGGATAGCACTGCAAGTTACCATCAGGAAACGGTTCATAAGGTATTTGGCTAATCCAACTATTGTAATCACAATATTGCAATGGACAAGAGACCACGTAGGTACGAAAGCCATCATCATACCAGTAACCTGGTGCAGCAACAAGAAATCCATTGGGACATGTTAATCCAGGAGCAGGAATGTTTATAACTCCTTGAGAAACAACACTACATGACAAGCGCACACAATGAAGTGTTTGATCATGGAGGTCCAGATAGTGGTGCATAAAATCATTGCAATAATCTGCATAGCCCCTCCACCTCACAGTAGCAGTTGTTAAATTTGATGCTACTCCTGCAACCTCTACTTTTAGTCGCACAGAAAAAGGATTAGCAGGATCAATAACACTTTGGCAACAAGCCATTGCATCCTTTGAAATCAGGGTTGGTTCATAATCAATGGTGTAGTTAAAACTTGAAGAATAGCTATCATTACAAGTATCATGATGCATGCGTTCGCAGGATAATGTGCCATTAACTGGAGCAACCAAATTCGAAAAGTAATCTAGAGCCAAGATGTGAAAATGTAAATCGTGAGACCAAAACAAAACTGTACCACTTTCATAGTCTGACTTGTTCACCCAAACTGTCACTTCATCACTAAACACTACCTTGTCAACTGGAGAAGCAAATAAACGTTTTTGATCAAATGGCTCATTTTCTCTACATTGATAAGTAGTGGGTATATTGAAATACCCATAGTCCCCACCCTTGATAGCAAAATTGTTCTGAAAAATAGCTGCATTAATCAAAATGTTGTAATAATCACGGATTAAATCACTACAAGGAAATATCAGATGTGCAGGTGAGTCAGACAACTCAAAGTACACAGCTCCCCCAAATGATGTTGCAGTATTACCTATAAATTCTAAGATTGTTTGGTTCACATACATTGAAGAATAATAGCCTAAATAAACAGCTCCTCCATTGTCAGCAACGTTATTGTGAAATACAACTGAACCTTCATACATGTGTACCCGTGCTGATGTGAGACAAATGGCACTTCCATTTCTAGCCACCATATTTGCTGAATTATTGTTAAAATGAATGGCTGCACTACCAGTTCCCATGTTCACACAACTGTTGTTGTAAAAAGTGACATTACCTTGTAAAAACAGTCTAGCAGTCTCAAGTGATATAGCAGTGTCCGTATTGTTAAAAAAGTCACAGGTAGTTATATGTACTGTGATCAAATATGATCCAAATATTGCAATACTCTTTTCTTCATTATAATGAAATAAGCTGCCATTTACAGTCAGGATAATTTCACCTAACCTTGATGTACCATAAACACTAACACCATGGTTATGGGAAAAGCTACTATTATCAATGTGCACTGAACCACAACCATCTAGTACAAGGGAGGCATTGGTGAAGTCCTGAAAGGTGCAATCAGTTATGAACGTATTTCTTAAGCATTTCATGTAAATTGTGATACACTTGTCCCATATGACATTCTGTATGATGATGTTGTCAAAGTGGTCACCAACTAAGCCACCTTGATAGTCACACATAATGGTGGGATTATTGTAACCCATGATGGTGATATTTGAAACATTCCCACAGTTTACATTATGATGTAATTTTATATCTGAGATCACTCTGATCTCAGTGTTGTCTTGTACCTGTTCAATTGCAAGTGATAAATTTGAACAAGCACATTTTCCATCAACACAACACTCCAATTTGCCAGACCCTATCTTGTCAACAGTGATTACCCTTTCATATGATTTCTGGATGGGTGGTGTTTGGGTTGAATATTGAAACAGAGTAATCAGATAGACTAAAGCAACTATCATCTTGAAGATACAGCAAAGTAATCTAACAAAGCCTATTGTATGTAACAAAATATTATATGTATTTAATATAGCATTAAAAGGCACAAATACAATACAGGTCAGTTTCATAATTCACACACTGTATAAAATCACCTTCTTTACTTTAGAGAGCTTCCCACCAATAAAATGCATACATAGTGAAGAATCCGACACACAGACACACGTACATACACACGCACACAAAGTCACATACTGTATTAACACACATGCACATGACACAAATTTCTGGTTGTGAAAACACATAGATATTGTAATCTATGAGGTTCTACAATTACAATGGAGTGGTACTCCAATATACTCTGCACTCTGATCTTCATCCTCAGTCAAAGGGGCCAAACTGGAAAAATAAGCCTTGACCCTTGCCTTTTACTGAGACTGGAGACAAGAAGGCTACACAATTTTGAAAATTGCTATTGATGTTCAATGCAGGAATACTACATCTGTGAGATGGCATGTTGCAGGGTTTCCCACAGAATGCTAGGTGAAGTGTATCTACAATTGATGACCAATAAACTAAACTTTAAATAAGTACATGTTCCATGACCTGTAAACCTACCTGCCGCACTACACCAATGAACATGCACAAGATTCTCAAGTACCAAGGGTATCAACACAGATTAAAACTACGTAGTTAAAAATACTTCCTGACCTTTGCAGACTGTGCAGAGTTTACCAGCCGGCTGGCATTGCTTGAGGAAATAGACACATTAGATTGGGCAAGGGTGTCGAACAGGTAAAGTCACAAAGTAGTGGTAAGCTCCATTACCAAAGAATCAAGGACATGCCACCCAGACTCTTACCATCATCATGGCAAACATGACAGGCTCCAAAACAGCAGGTACACCTCCAGACACCAGAGCATGACAAATTGATCCTGTGATAGACTGACTAATATAGCTATAACCGTGTGTAATGTTTTATGACGTCATTAATGGTACCTGTATCTATATATACTGCGTTTCACCTTGTATTCAGTTAGTTGTAGTTGTCTATGTTATTCCTGATATCTATTGAGTTATTAACTATATTAACTGTGGTCGTTCGTGTGCAAGCGATAGCTATTAGCTTATCAGATAGTGATACACGACATATTGGCGACGAGATAAACTGGAAGAATGGCTACTCATGGTTCTGTTTCACCTTTCGACCCAGAGAAAGAAGAGTGGAACGCCTATGTTGAGCGTCTCGACTATTACCTAGTGGCAAACGGCGTTGAGGATGATGCCAAGAAGGTCGCGATATTGATGTCTAACAGTGGACCTACAGTGTATGGAACTATTCGAAGTTTGGTAGACGCTGAAGCAAGGAAGGGAATCAAGTATAAAGATTTAATTGCTATCCTAACAGCTCACTTCGACCCTAAACCGTCACCTATAGTGCAGAGGTTCAAGTTCTACAATCGCGCCAGGGCGAAGGGAGAGACCATCGCTGCGCTACGCGCGTTAGCTGAGTACTGCGACTTTGGAGATTCCTTATCTACTATGCTACGAGATTGCTTAGTTTGTGGCGTAAATCACGAAGGAATTCAACGCCGACTCCTGGCTGAAAAGGATCTCACGTACAAGAAGGCCCACGAACTAGCAGTGACTTTGGAAGCTGCAGCTAAAGGCAGCAAAGACATCAGCACCACCGCCACTCAGCAAATAGAGCCATTTGTAAATTACACGAAAGGTGTCAATTTTAAGCAAAGATCAGGAAAGACAACCAACTCATCACGGGCCAAGCTACCAGATGGGCCCCAGATCAAAACTTGCTACCGTTGTGGAGACAGACACTTAGCATCCCAGTGCAAGTTCCGGACTGCAGAATGCCACCGATGCCACAAGACTGGACACATTGCAAAGGTGTGTAAGTCCAAACCAGAAGAAAAGTCTCACCACAGTGGCAAGAAATCTCACCACTACTTGGAGGAAATCCCAGACCTCCCAGACACAGAGGACTCTTCATATGGATTGTTCACTCTACAAAGTGAAACCCATGACCCAATACTGATACAGCTTGAGCTAAACAATGTTCCTGTCAGGATGGAACTAGATACTGGAGCATCACTGACTTTGATCAATAAGGCTTCCTATGATCTCATTGCACAGAATGGGAAAGCTGCCCTTAAGCAACCTGTAGTGAATTTGAGAACCTACACTGGTGAAGCTGTGAAGATGTTGGGGAGCACCACTGTAGAAGTGAAGTATGGTGAGAAATGCATACACCTGACTGTTCATGTAGTGGAAGGGAAGGGACCAAACTTGTTAGGTAGAGACTGGCTAAGTAAGCTTAATATTAACCAATTAGACATTCACACCATAGTGGCACCAAGCAAATTAGATAAAGTGTTAGACAAACATGCCTTACTATTTAAAGATGGGCTTGGTATGCTAACAGATGTGAAAGTCAAATTACAAGTTGACCAAAGTGTCCCACCTAAGTTTTTCAAAGCCAGAAGCATTCCTTTTGCTTTAAAAGGCAAAGTTGAGGCTGAGCTGGAATCCCTAGAAGCTGCTGGAATTATTTCTCCAGTTAGTCACTCAGACTGGGCTGCACCCATAGTTCCAGTAATGAAGCAAAATGGTCGTATTCGTATCTGTGGTGACTATCGTGTAACGGTAAATCAGGCAATCGAGGTAGATTCATACCCACTACCCAGAGTGGAGGATTTATTTTCAGCTTTAGCAGGAGGCAAATATTTCTCTAAGTTAGACATTTCCCAAGCTTACCTCCAATTGCCATTAGATGAAGCCTCCAAACAATATGTCACAGTAAACACCCACAAGGCGCTGTTTAAGTACAATAGACTTCCCTTTGGTGTATCAGCTGCACCTGCAATTTTCCAGCGTTGCATGGAGACTTTATTGCAAGGTTGTCAGGGTGTTTCAGTATACCTCGATGATCTTCTCATACAGGGAAGCACTATGGAGGAACACTTAGAACGCCTTGATAAAGTGCTGCAAAATTTTAGAAAATTCAGGCTTTAAGTTGAACAAATCTAAATGTGTGTTCCTGCTTCCAAAGGTTGAGTACCTTGGACACATCATTGATGAGTCTGGTCTCCATCCAACGCAGGAGAAGGTGAAGGCTATTCAAGATGCACCTGCTCCAAAGAACCTAGCTGAGTTAAGATCATTCCTTGGGATAGTTAACTACTACAGTCGCTTCTTACCCAACTTGTCTACTCGCTTAGCCCCTCTGTATGCCTTGTTAAAGAAAGGTTCACGTTGGTGTTGGAAAACCACACAAGATGAGGCATTCCAGGAAGCTAAACAGGCCCTTCAAGCAGACTCATTGTTAGTACACTTTGATTCTTCCAAGCAATTACTTCTTGCTTGTGATGCTTCGCCTAAGGGCTTGGGTGCTGTTTTGTCCCACGTAATGGACGATGGACAGGAACGTCCAATAGCTTATGCCTCGAGAACTCTAACACCAGCTGAACAAGGGTACAGTCAACTAGAAAAAGAAGGCCTTGCTATTGTATTTGGGGTAAAGAAATTTCATAATTACATTTATGGGCGACAATTTCACATAGATTCCGATCACCAGCCACTATCCTATTTGTTCAATCAAGCAAAAGCAATTTCCCCTACTGCATCTGCAAGAATCCAACGCTGGGCACTTACACTCAGTGCTTACCAGTACACTATTCGTCACAAAGCAGGCCGACACCTGAGCAATGCTGATGCTTTAAGTCGCCTACCGAGACCAGTCACAACTTCATCTGATTGCATACCTGGGGATTGGGTCCATTTGCTAGATCACCTCTCATCAACCACAGTAAATGCAGCACACATTAAGCAGTGGACTGATACAAATCCAGTGCTGTCCCGAGTGCATCGCTGCATCCTACAAGGTTGGCCACAAGCTACACTTGGTGATGATTTTAAGCCTTACATAGCTAGGAAGAATGAACTAAGTGTCCTGAATGGATGCATTTTGTGGGGCTCCCGAGTTGTGGTTCCCCCACAAGGACGAGCTAAGGTCCTGGCAGAACTGCATTCATGCCACACAGGAGCATGCAAAATGAAGATGCTTGCTCGCTCCTATTTTTGGTGGCCCAAACTGGACAATGATATAGAAAAAATAGCTAGGGAGTGTCCTAATTGTCAGTTAACTGGTGCATCACCACCAAAGGCACCACTTCATCCATGGGAATGGCCTACTCAACCATGGGGTCATTTACACCTTGATTTTGCAGGCCCCTTCATGGGACACATGTACTTAGTGATCGTGGATGCCCACTCAAAGTGGATGAATGTAGAAGTTATGCAACAGATCACAGCAGAGAAGACAATCCAGAAGTTGAGATCTGTTTTCTCTACCCATGGTGTTCCACAGAAGATAGTCACAGACAATGGGCCGACATTTCGCAGTGAACAGTTCCAGGCATTCACTAAAGAGAATGGCATCAGGCACATATTTTCAGCACCGTATCAACCATCCTCAAATGGTCTAGCTGAGAGAGCAGTCCAAACTATGAAGCAAGCTCTCCGCCAGATGCAAGGTTCTGGAACAATATTCGACAAACTTTCTAGGTTTTTATTCATGTATCGTATAACCCCACGTACTTCCACAGGTGTGGCACCTTCCGAGTTATTGATGGGCCGTCGGTTACGATCCAGATTTGATCTACTACACCCAGAATACACCTTATCTAAGAAGGTAGGTGACAGACAACATTACCAGAAGAGAGCTCATGACAATCAAAAGCCTTTTCGTGAATTTAGAGAGGGGGACAGCGTATACACAAAAGACTTTACTTCATCTAGCCAGAAGTGGATGGAAGGAATAGTTGCTAAAGTTAATGGTCCACTATCATACAACATCAAGCTGAAGGATGGAAATCTAGTGCGTAGACATGTTGACAGTATTAAGCCAAGGATCACTGATGCTAGTGCAACTGAAACTTTGACAGAGACATCGTCTGATGATGAGTTAGAGGGAACTATATCTGAATCTACTCAGGAAGATCAAGATGTGACCTCATCTGAACTTGTTTCGTCAGCTCCTACTTCTGTGGGATTGGCTACTGATGGATCAGCTAAACTTTCATTAGGACTACGCAGATCAACCCGTATCCGTCGACCTCCTAAGAGATATGGTCAAGAACATTCTTCAACTGATGACACTTAAGCTAGAGAGGGGGAGATGTGATAGACCGACTAATATAGCTATAACCGTGTGTAATGTTTTATGACGTCATTAATGGTACCTGTATCTATATATACTTTGTTTCACCTTGTATTCAGTTAGTTGTAGTTGTCTATGTTATTCCTGATATCTATTGAGTTATTAACTATATTAACTGTAGTCGTTCGCGTGCAAGCGATAATTATTAGCTTATAGTGATACACGACAGATCCATTCACTGCAGCATGCCGTGGAATACGGCCACCACTACTACTATATATATATGTGCGTGTGTGTGTGCAAGACAAACTGTGAATATCAAAATACTGACTCGACTACACATAAACACGCAACAATGGGAATAGCTACCAAGACAGTGAAAGACTCAAAATCCAGCTTAGTGCCAAAATTACATTCACATTGTGTATCAATCGTGGTACACACTGTGGTTGTCATTTGACCAACTACAAATTTCTAACTTGACTGTTGCTTTGACCAAGGATGAAGATCGACTGGAGTGCCACCCCCTTAAATTCAATATTACTGAGCTATACTGTGGCTGGCTTTGTAGCTGGCTATTTGGTAGGATACCACACTGTAACCTATAGATGTGGTAATCACCAAACGCATGACAATCCAAGCGTGCTTATATGCCTATTCATGTAATTTAGCAGATTGTAACCTAACACCTATTGTAACTTAGCACTTATTGTAACTTAGTACTAATCATTATTGTAACTTAAACTAGGCACTTATGTGTACGTACCTTGTACATTAGCGTAAAAACCCTGTTGGGTGTTTGCTAATCAATAAATAAATAAACAAATAAAATATAATAGAGAGGCCATACCGCTGACACACCAATAAACAACAAAGATAGTCGATCACGGGACGAAAACGAGGATAAGACGAGGCCAAAGGACTTACTTTATGTTCTGGCTTTTAATTGACAAGGTACGTATTAATACACTATTTCATTTAGTTATTTCGACACACATCATGTCTCACATCATGTTGAAATATTTAATGAACATCTCGATGAACATGCATATAGTATGACCAGGCAATCTTACCTGACGCTGGATCTTACTTAGCTGTACGCTCTGGGAGTCTTGTACTGTACAATAATCCTGAAGTTTTGCACGAATCAAAAGTTCGAGTGTTGTGTTGTTAATCTCGCGTTGTCTGTAATAAACATGTCCGTGGGGTAGGACATGATGTCATAACGCCTATGGTTTTGCGTAATTTAATTGAATTCCGATAATTAATTGCATCATGCAAAACTATAACGTACTATGCAAAAGTGAACAAGTACTAGATCTGCAACTGCGGTCCAAGTCTAACTCAAAGGTCAAGGCCACTAAATCTGTGCCAAGTCAGTGGTCAAGGGTAAAAATTTCCAACCCACAATCAAAAAGTGTTGAAATATCGTTGTTAAATCGCTGGTAAAAGGTTGAAAAAGGCTCTTAGTCACAGGACAAAGCCAAATTTCGTCGGGTCAAGGCTTTGACTGCAGTCGCAGATCTACCTACAGCTCGTACCTACGTGACACCCCCTTGAATGAGTGTCATGTAGGTACTCGCTGTAGGTAGATCTGTGACCACGGTCAAAGTCTTGACCGACTGAATTTCGCTTTGACCTGTGACTTAAGAGCCTTTTTCAATCTTTGTCTGGTGACTTAGCGACGATTTTTCAGTACTTTTTGGTTGTGGGTTGGAAATTTTTATCCTTGACCGTTGACTTGCATGATTTTGGTGGCCTGGACCTTTGACTTTGACTGCAGTCGCCAGTGAGTGCCTACGTGTCACCCCCTTGTCTTTGCATCACTGTAGACGCTAAAAAATTGTCGTGCGGCCAAGAAGCCAGCGTGCCACACCATGAGTATATTTACAGGAAGAGACGTCAGTATAGTCACATGTGTCCAAGGTATATGTAATTGTGTGTGTGTTTTACATCTTCAGTTTATTCATACATATGGAGAAGTTTGTGGAGATTTTCTCCAGGTGCACTGATTTGTTCACTATAAAATTGAATAGTTCCTTTGCATTGACACTTTATACATATCATTTCACTCAATATACATACGTATTACAGATTTGTAATTACCTTGAGAAAGAGCAGCTCTTGGAAAACAGGACAGTACCAATGAAGGTTGATATGTTAAAAATCCGCTCGTCATTTCGACGATACAAGGACCCAGTCACCTGCAATACATTTCCTATGTAGCATTCTAACAATTCTTATATCAAACGGTATGGTAGTACTGTTTAAGTAGGGACTGCCCAAAAAAGTTTGTGTACTGCCCAAGATTCCACTTTTGAGACTCATCCTAGAGACATCTTGCACAACGAAAATCACCTTTATGGAATAGTACTAGTCCATATAATGTATAATATAGCATTAAATATAACAAAACAATTACAGGTGGCCGGATATAGATTTTTTAAAATATCACCAAATCTTGAATTTTAGTCTGACTGCCTGACTGACTGACCACAGTCGTAAGGCTAGAGGCTAAACGAAGTAGCACATGGCCACCATTTTATGCCACAATAACAAACCTACCAGTGGGATGTGGTTCTGACGAGTATAGGCCCTCTGCGTCTTGTCTTTTCTTTTATCTTCAGTCAGGCTGATTGTCTTCTTCATCCAACAAAGCCATGTTGAGGCATTAATATTCCGTATCACCACTTTCTTTCAGCAGCACATTTAGATGTCACAGAATTATTTCAGAGCTGGATTTTAGAAGCGCTTCAGTCCCGACACTATATAAGAGGAATACTAGCTAGATATGGTTTCGTAATTAGGATCCCATTCGTGATAGGCTCGTGACCACACCCATCAAATAAAGATCTAGGTGGACTAATAGTGATCTATAGAGTATGGAGACCATGTACACTTCTTAACAATCTAGCTATTTACTTAACAGTACACAAGATGACCTCACCCCTTATTGGTCTAGCTAGCTGACACCCCTTGGCTGACTCGTGATATACTAATACAACAGTCATGTGTGATATTCTAATAGAACCATCACAAGTTACACTGTAGCTAGCTGTGCTACAACAAAAATCTAAACAAACTAGTATTTTAAAAATGTTAATTTAAAAATGAAGTAGGGATCTATGCAATACAAGTAGTGAAACAAGAGATAAATGATGGTATTACAGCATAGCTCGGTGGGAAAGTCCCTATTTTGGTACATTAGCTATAACAATTATTTTGCTCAATACCAAAGTAGGGACTTTCCTATTGAGCTATGCTGTAATACCATCATTCATCTCTTGTTTCACTACTTGTATTGCATAGATCCCTACTTCATATTAGAATATCATATTATGACTGTTGTATTAAAGTGACTGTTGTATTAGAGTATATCTCGAGTCAGTCAAGAGGTGTGCAACTAGCTAGACCAATAAGGGGCGAGGTCATCTTGTTTAGTGTTATAAGTAAACCGTTAAATTGTTAAGAGGTGTGGTCCTCATACTCTATTACTATTAGTCCATGCATGTAGATGTTTGATTGATGGGTGTGGTCACGAACCTATGGTGAACAGGATCCCATCACGAACTTGCAGATATCTAGCTAGTATATCTCTTATAGTGCCAGGACTGAAGCGCTTCTGAAATTCAGCCTGAAATAATTCCGTGGCGTCTATATATGTTGTTGAAAGAAAGTGTTGATACGGAAAATTAATGCCTCGATATGGTTTTGTTGGATGAAGAAGACAAGCAGCCTGATAGAAGATAAAAGAAGAGATAAGGCACAGAGGGCCTACACTTGTCGGAGCCCTGAAAGGCACATCCCACTGGTGAGTTTGTTATTGTGACATAAAACGGTGGCCATGCGCTGCTTCATTTGGCCTCTATAGCCTTGCGACTGTGGTCAGTGAAGCAGTGAGACTAAAATTCGAGTTTTGGCATTTTAAAAAAAATTGTATATCCAGCCACCTGTAAGTATTTTGTTATATTTAATGCTGTTTATATATTATATGGACTAGTACTATTCCGTAAAGGTGATTTTTGCCGCGTAAAACATCTCTAGGATGACTTTTAAAAGCAGAAATTTGGGGGGTGCATGAATTTTTCTGGTCGATACCTACTTAAATGGTACGTTTGATATATATTATAGTTATAACATGGTTACGAGAGATATGACAATGCGGGCGCTCGTGAGTATATTTTTGTCATATCCAGAGTAATCGTGTTATAACTGTTATATTGAATATATTCTACACCCCAGTAGATGAAACAATTATAGATAGCAATTTATAGTGAAACAGCACCTGTTGAAGATCGAAATCAATAGAAATCCTAGACATTTTAGACTCTTTAGCAGTGCTATGCCCATCTACTCACGACTCAGTAAAGGAGACAAGAGTTAGTGAAGGAGGACAAGAGTTCATTGAAAATCCTTCTCCTGTTCACAGTGCTCAAGTGATTAATTCTTTAGGCGCTTGTTATTAGAGAATTTTTTACC
This sequence comes from Dysidea avara, assembly GCF_963678975.1. Lineage (NCBI taxonomy): Eukaryota > Metazoa > Porifera > Demospongiae > Dictyoceratida > Dysideidae > Dysidea > Dysidea avara. The sequence goes on from NC_089278.1 coordinate 33,919,753, forward strand.
ATTTAGATAAGGATTTTGCGGAATGTACCATATAGGTAAGTATAGCCATAAAGCGTGGTATAGCACTTATATACCACAGTTTGCCATGGTATATCAGTTAAATGTAGTCTGGGCGGCTCCTTTGATCTGAGGTGTGAAAGTGTTACATCTATAATTCTATATATATATATATGTAATACTTTCACACCTCAAGATCTGAGGTGTGAAAGTGTTACATACATATATATATATATATATATATATAACACTTTCACACCTCAGATCAAAGGAGCTGCCTGGGCTATTTTTTTGTATGTCTAGCTGGGCTACATACAGACCGGGCTACAAATGGACAGTGATTATATAGACATTGAGGCCGAAATCGATTGTGGGGATCGATTAATACTCACGTATTTAAGATGCATGACTTCAGGATTTTGCCATGAAAACCACTCAGATGGAGAGTGTTTTGTTATCCTCGTCATCCTATGAGTTGAAAAACGTGGGCTAAGATGAGAACTAGTGCTATAGCTTATTCATCAATCGTTTCCGCACGTTTTCGAATACGGACACACTCCCATCATGAAGCTGCCACTCTGCACGGAGTAACCACTCTACAAGCAAGCTTACCTATCTAGGCTTTCAGTGAACTCTGTACTTTTTCAATAAATGATTCAATAGCACTGATTAAAACATTAAACTTGTGTAACCGAAATTCTCTGTGATGTCTCTAGGATATGTCTGTTCATCATAACCAAACATAACCAGAACGTACTAGCTGCTGACCTATAATCAAAAATTTTAGGTATGCATGTATAATACAGCGCACTTGCATTGGCTTGGGTGAGTGATCGCCCTGTACAGGCTATCAGTCTGATAAGTATTACATATTAGTTGTAACTTGGGGCATTTGGGCTTTGCCTGATATGTATGCCCTCTGCCCTTGGGCAGTTGGGCATACATATCAGGCAAAGCCGTCATGCCCATGTTACAACTATTACATATATCCTGTGCTTTGAAAGGTTATATAAACATCAATGTTTATAATCATGTGGACAACAATGGTAACACACTACTATAAAAGTACTAGAGTATCAGTGCACACACAGATAGAACAGGCTATAAATGTAAAAATATACGTATATTTACATGTTAGAGTACATGTGGGTGTTGGTTTAGGATGCCATTTATTCTGCTTTGGGTTTTCTCTTTTGGATATGTTATCACTGCAGTGTCCACCCTGACAATAACCATTGATAGTAGTGGTAATGATACCAGCAGTTGTTGTGAACTTGGAGAATGTTCATGCTCTTCACTTGACTTGGCCCTACTCTACTGCTGCAACAGTGATCAAGTGATAATCAATATCACCTCAGAATCTGTGCTTTTGACTAGCATTCCATCAGTTAGTAGTCTAAATGCTTTCATGATAATTGGTAGTACTGTGGGTAATGGAACTGTTGTTATGTGCAATGATATTGGTGCAATACGATTTTATGCAATTAATAATGTGACACTACTAAATGTTATATGGGACAGATGTGGTAACCCTGTAAAATCATCTGTAGCACCTGGAGGTGTGTTTGTCAATAGGGCAACACTGACAGTAAAAAATTGTGTTTTCCAAAATGCAAAGTCACGTGCACTTTATATCAATGTTGCAACTGCAAGCATTGAATCTTCCGCATTTGTGGACAATTATGCTGGTGCTCTGCATGTATCATTTTGTGATCCCTGTACATTCACTGGAAACATTACATTCAAAGGTAATTCTGCTGTAAGAGGAGGTGCTATCCTAGCTGGTAACCACACATATATGTATTGGATTAATGCTTTCATTAATTTCACGAATAATGATGCTGAACTTTATGGAGGAGCAGTATTTGTTGATTTAAACTTCCCGTGCTACTTTCAGGTGGGATTTTTTAGAGACGTTACCAACACTGTAGTAAGCTTTATTGGTAATCAAGCAAACACAGGAAACTCTTTTTATTTTGGATTAGCTGTGGGCTGCTATGTTTACCCTGCACTTCTGATGTACCCATCACAATTTCACTACCCAGGAAATCTCAGTGAAGAAATTGGTACCACTGTTTATCAACTACAACTGTTTTCTCCTGCGGTTTGCATTAATAATCACCTAACCAGCAATAATTGTACTGTTGGTGATTTTATGCTTGGTCAAGAAATCATAATTCCTGCCCAAGTTGAAGGATTTTTTGGTAATATTGCTGAACCTTCTCAATATTTTGTAAGTTGTATACAAAACTGTGTAGAACATTCCCTCTCTGGTGATGATGTTATATTGATTGGTGATAATTATTTAAGAGGTATCAGCATAATTGGAAAGCCACTTTTAAGTACATCAACAACTAGCAGTGTGACACTGAAATTTACTCTGATTCGTAATAGCGTACTAATTGATAATGATTTACTCAGTCTAAACTTGGTGGTAAATCTAACAACATGCTTTTCTGGTTTTGAATACAGTGTTAAGCAGAAGAAATGTGTATGTTATGATCGTAGAGATGGCATTGTGAGGTGCAACGTTGTTGATGCTTCAATTAAACAAGGTTATTGGTTTGGAACTGTAAAAGAACGAGCTACAGTAACAATTTGTCCAAACAACTACTGCAACTTCACATCTTGTAATCTATGCATTGGATTCTGTAATTTGTCCCGTGCTGAACATGACCAGTGTAGGGCCCACAGAACTGGACCTGCTTGTGGTAACTGCAAACCTGGCTATGTGTTGCCATTTGATTCAACTGACTGCATTCCAAACAGCAGATGTTCTATAGGAATGACTACATTGTTAATGATCTCGGTAGTACTCTACTGGTTCATATTGATCACCATCTTAATTGTTTTAATGAACTACTCTTTTCTAGTTGGGTATGCATATGGAATAATTTATTTCTACAGTGTAATTGACTTGTTGTATAAACCTGTATCAAATGACACACTATTCAAGTTTCTTTCTATTCTGTCTGGATTTGCAAAACTCATTCCCAAGTTTTTAGGAACACTGTGTCTAACTGACAACAAAGAATGGAGTGGAATAGATCAACAGTTTTTTCATTTTGTTCACCCAGTAGCTGTTGCTATAATCCTGTTAACTCTTACTATAGCAGCAAGATATTCAGTTAGATTGTCTCGTTATATCAGTCGTAGTATTATTCGTGCCATTTGCCTCATCTTATTATTAACTTATACCTCAGTGGCATCATCATCTCTAGAGTTATTACAAGCAGTAGTTTTTGAAGACATTGATGTACGTTACACATACTCTTCTCCTGATATTCGCTTCTTTCATGGTCGACATGCATTTTATGCTACTATTGCTATACTTTTTGAGCTAGTCATTGTCATTGGATTACCACTAGTGCTGCTGCTTGAGCCATTTTTAAGACGCAGAATCAGCTTTTTTAGGCTAAAACCAATGTTAGATCAATATCAAGCATGTTACAAAGACAGATATCATTATTTTGCTGCCTATTATTTGTTTTGTCGTCAAGCAATGCTGATAGTGGCTTATAGTGGAGTCAGCAACTACTATGACAGATTCTTCATAATACAAACTTTGTCTATTGTTATAGTTATCATACATGCACTGGCATTACCATACAAAAACAAAGCTCTGAATGTGCTGGACCTGATCATATTACTCATTGCTAGTTTTATTGTTACATTCAATGTGACATTTACCTTCACATCATTTCAATCAACCAGTAGTGGTTGGGTATATGGAGTTGTGATATTCCCACTGATCTGTTTTGCTGCAACAATGCTGATTATTAATATGGATAAGCTGAAGTCATGTCTTGTGAGTAAACATCAAGAGCACGCAGCTGGGGAATTTGATATGGTTGATGGTCGAGGTGTCCCTTTATTAAGGTAATTGTAGAGAGGAATTACAATGAGGTTGTGAATGCTAACAATTAATAGTACATAATTTTTGCTATTTAATATTATGAACTCTTGGTAATAGCTACTGTTAAATATCAATGGCGGATCCAGGATGGGACATTTGGGGAAAATGTCCCCCCTCACCTTATGGAGGAGCCATACTTCTGATTAAAATACTAAACCTTTAGGCCACTCCAAATGAGACTGTAGTTTCCCGTCCTGATGTTTTCATTATTCATTATTACAGATGTGACTGTTCTACTAGAGTACCTCAATTATGAGAGGACTTCAAGGTCGTGGAAATGGCTTTTTTGCAAGCTAGCAACCACCAGAACTGTTCAGTTTTACGTTTCATTGTGCTTTTTAGCAATGCAAAATAAAAGGCTTCATGAGAAGCTTCCAGGAAGCAGCACAGGAAGTAGTTTTGGAAATAAATAAATTAAAAATAATGACAATATAAGTACATGCAATGCGGGTGCCAGTGGCGGATACAGGGGGGGGGGGGGGGGGGGGGGGATCAAAGGGGGCTCTTGACCCCCTCCAAAAATTTTTAGTATACCAAGATCGAGATACTCTAATAGAGCAGTCACTCTAATAAAGCATTCACAGTATTAGAACAGTGTGTAGTGAGCTGTTTAAGGATTTTTATGTACTTTATCAGCTATAAATGTGTGGTTGGTGAGGTGGGCAGCTATTGCCAGCTGGCTGTGACCTTTTTTTTTTTTTTTGATCTCACCTTATCAAACCAGAGAGAATGTAGTACCTCAGTTCATTTTTGACCCCCCCTTTCCATAAATCTGGATCCGCCCCTGGCGGGTGCCCAGACATGATGCGGGCAGAGGACGGGAAACTACAGTCTCATTTGGAGCGGCCTTATGTCAGGCCAAGATCAGCTTATAAAATTCACGAAAATATATGCACATTTTACTAGCATTTATTACAAATTCACCTGAAACCAAAGTGAACCAAAGTCAAACTAACTATGAAATTGTCACCCAGCATGCCAGCACCTTTGTGCATACTAAGCACCTCTAAAAACAATTACCGTGTTGCTGTTGTTTAAGACATCCAGAGCCTTTAAAACAGCTTTTAAGACTTGATAACCATGCATCTGCAAAGCTACTAAGAGGTGTATTATTTGCTGTTTCAAAATGCAGCTAACTGACAAGAGAATCTGGGTCTCCCCAACCACCTACAACTTGGCCTGTTTGTTCCCCTCCCCTTGCCAGGTCCTGGATCTGCCCCTGAATATTGTTACAAATTTGGTCGTAAATTCATAATGATGCATGTGCAACTTCTTAAATTGACCACCTGTTATTGGTACAGTAGTTGGTCTCCACAATGTGTGCTGGTTTGTAGTGCATATGTGTATTGTTTTATTTAATTTCTGTGCGTGCTTTAGGTTGGAGGATTCAAATCCTGCATCAGTGTGACAGTTGCATGGAAGATATGGACCATTTATAGTTTTTTGCGTGCTTTGTTGATAATAATTATTATGCATTTTGGTTGACCTTGCATGTTATGCATATTCAACTTAATGTTGCAATTGCGTATAATAAGAAATATGCTTGCTTCTTTGTCTGTTCACCTATAATTCAGATGCATATCCGTATAATATATGCACAGAACTATAGCTGCACATGCACACTATCTTCATACTGGAAAAATGTTGTGACAGTTGCATGCATAATAATTAACCAAGAGTCTGTAGTATGTCATATTAACAGGGTTGGAAAAGGGTTTGATGATTTGACAAGATTGAGCTCTACAGGGCTCTCTACAGGGTGAGCTTTTGTAGCTGAGCTATCTACTGGGGGATATCATAGATATCATATTCTACATAGCATAGTATCTATGGTGACGTGTTGTAGCTGAACTCTCTACTGTGGTATTGTATACTAGAAATATATAGAGACAATAATCTTTAAGTATACTAATGTTCATGAATAAAATTAGCTATTTTAGTTTCTTGTACTTGATACTTATTTTAGTAACTTTCTTTGTAGTTCTAGAATATTCTCTTAGTGTGACTATATAAGTGTGTGCTGTTTGTAATACTTTCAGAGTGTGAATTAGAGTGAATTATGAGCTTATTGATGTGAAGTTAGCTTTAGTAAATTAGCTACTAATAAGATATCACATCTACAGGGTGACTTCTTTGTAATTGAATTCTCTACAGGGTGATTTCTTTGTGATTGAATTCTCGACATGGTGATTTCTAATGTAGCTGAACTCTCTACAGGTGACTTGTTTGTAGCTAAACTCCAGCAGGTTTTGTAGCTCCGTTTGCAAAAAGGGAAGCCAATTTTTAAAATTTCATAATACTTGAAGGGTATGTTGACTGCTGAAGGTGGAGGGCATTTCCACAGCAAAATTTGTCTCATTTTGTAAAGGAAGCACGGAGCTACAAATGCATTTTCTTCCTGTCAATTTACTCATGGTGTGGCTTGCCAGCTGCTTGGTCCACATGACATGATACAAATCAATGGTCCGGCCTATATTAGAAATTGGAAGCAGAATTTGGGGACCTCAATATGTACTGGATCAATGTAAACTTGCATGAGAGTGTACATTGGTTGCACCATAAGTCATGACACATTGATCAACTGATAACATTTGGAATCCACCATCCTTAAGCTTGTTATATGGGTACAAACATGGTAACCAAATGTTTCTATTCTAACTGATTTATGCATGTGGTTACTTTGAACTAGATTATTCCAACTTTTTCATTATCTCTCACAACAGTCAACACACAAACTAGAGGTCATTACCCAAGTCTCCTGCCCATTGTTGTCAAATCAACATTGTGGTACTATAGGGTAATAAATGACTGGAACAATCTTGCAAGTGCTAATATTGCAAAAAATAATGATTTTTAATCAGCTGCAGATAATTATTTTACGCCTTTAGATTTACGCTTCATGGTTAATTTGGTTAATGTGCTTAACATAGCAAATGATTTTTTGCTTTGTTTGTTGCATGCATGTAAATGAACAGGTATACAGGCTATTCATCCTCTACCCTGAATCTTAATTGCATAGATATTGTTTCTCACATGCTGGCTGTTTTTACCATTTAATGGTTTTGCTCACATAGGTGAGTGCAGACAAACATACTTGCGTATTGTCTTACTGCAATCAGGACTGTGGAGAACAAAGCTGGTGTATGGTACATTGGTATTGATCTGAAATTTCATCTCCATTCAAGCTGTATAGTTACAAAACTTTCTCCATTATTAGTAAATCTTTTTGCCAGCTTGACTTCAAATATATTAATATACTGATATTGTTTTTAAAGTCATTAGTTCTGCCAGTTATTGAATATAAATAGTGATCTTATAGGAGCCTTATTAAGTTAAGGACATGATACAAATAGACATGCAGAATTCAATGAAGGAAAAGTTATACTCATATTTTTGTCATTGAAGTGAAAATATTTTTAATGGTTGGAGAGCATTTCATCAGAGAAACTGTCACTTATCTACAACTCCCTGACTAGAAGAAGGTATTGTACCCCCTTGATTGTGGTATGCAGGCATGGCAGTGCTCTGTGTGGACTTGAGCAAGACTGGCTGATGTAAACCATCACTGATGAAAATCCCCAGTGATGGTTTACTGAGGGGATTGTCATCTCAAGTCACCCAAAAATAGCATTGCATCATAACCTTGTGCTTGGACTAGCTTAGGAATATGCTTATTTACATCCTGTTTACCCCAAATTTGGCAATTCATTTTTTAAAATAGTTAATTGGTTTTGAGCCTTTATAAAAAGTGCTCTGTTACTGTTTTGCGTACACGTGTCATATAGACTAACAGTTGATCAATAATCAGTTGTATGTATTGTTAGTTGGGGTATAGACAGCTGGAGAATAACGACTAGAGTTCCCTGTCCCTGGAGCTCTACTGCCAACCAGTAGTCTTTAAAATTGAGTAAATCGAGCATTTAAAACTATGCTATGGAAGCTCGGAGCAGAAGAGACACGATCTTGCATCAGTTGCTAAACGGTCAAATTGATATTGATTACTCTTAGCTTTTGCACTAGCTGCGACCACCCTACGAAACTGTTTAAACTCCACATTTCTTGTCTGGCATGATGTAGATTGATGCATCTTTATCCCAGTTGTCAAGACAAGACTATCGGTGCACTATTAATTAGTAGTTTTCAGTTTATTTTTGTTTATTGTAATGATTGGATCCACAGGCTTTCCCTAGTTTATCCTTAAAAATTATACACATATGAGCTTTTGCTTTCAGAAAATCAGGTTTCCATGCTGTTTTTATGACTGCTCCATTAGAATATCATAATCTGCAAATTTTCCCTTGATATGTTCTCTGTTTGAAACCATCTGGAGAAATTGCTTTATTGCACTGCATTTTGTGTATAGCTTTGATATTAGGTGCTAAAGTTTACAAGTTTAAATTTTAGAAGGGCTTTCTGAAGCCCTAGGAAGCCCTCCTCTAAAACTTTAATCAAATTGTAAGTCACATGAAGCACCTTATATTAATTTATTGATTGACTATAGGGCATAAACTAGTTTCATAACATACAACTACTATATATTATTATGAGTGTAAGCAATGTGCATACAACTACTATATGAGTGTATAAGAAGATCTATCTACTCTACAATACTTTATGTGTCACTGCATTGTTTCTTCAAAAAGCAAACTCCAAAATATATGTCTTCTTGATTGGTGGATTATATGCAAAACTATCCTATATAAAAGATATAATCATATAATTTTTCAATATATTGTGTTTATTTGGGATTGTGCAGTTGCACTGGCCTGTGTTGTATCAGCCATATGGCTGTCTTATACAGTAATTAAATCCAAGTCCAACCTGATAAGGCCATCATTATTATATTGCTTATTTCCCATCATGTAGTGCAGCAAAAACTGGAGGGAAGTGATTATGACTGTATTATTTGAGTATGCGACTGTTCTATTAGGGTATCTTGATCTTGAAAAGTGCAAAGACAGGGACTTCAAACCCTTAGTCACCTTTTTCTGCTATGTTTATAATACTCAGCTAATGCATTTACCTTAATACTGGGCCATTTAGTACCTCCCTTTCGGCTTTTCTACATCCCTCTGTGCATTCACATGATCCATAATAAAATAATTAAAATTGGTGCGGCTATAAAGTTGATGTGGATGGTGACAGGAAACAAGGAATAAAATAATGATGGCCTAAGCACAATAATATACACTGCAAAACTGCATGCATATCACTATACCTGTAGTAATGCATTATGGACTATCATTGTCGTCATCTCCATTGTCATCCTGCACATTGATGCGCAAGTATCCTTCTCTGTTGTGCTGTGTATACAGATATTTCACCACCCAAATAATGTATGCTATTACATTAATTAATGATGCAATTATGATGTAAATATGGAAGATTCCCATAGACCAAAGTAGTTTAAATGCTGCTCTGATGCTAAAATCCCTGAAAGTATGCTTCCATGTCCACCAAGTCACAAAGATAACTGTAGTGATAACTCCAATACAACTTCCAGGTATAAGTATGTACTTCAATTTAGTATTCAGTGCCAAGTAGTTAACGAGAAGTAGAAGTGGCAGGATGAAAAAGACTATAGTAATACCATCATCACATCCACCAGTATTTGCTCCACCAATCATCAGAAGCAATAATGTCAACAGCATAATACCATCCAAAATATTTAAACCTTTTAATTTGTATGGCCGGAGCCAAACATGAATCAATAGTATTGCAATACAAATACAGAATACTGTAATGATTGTTGCATCACTTAACTGGAAATTGTAGTTAATATCATGATAGTCTTTGTTCACAGCGTCCGACACAAAGTCTGAGAAAAGATCAGTAGCATAAACTACTTGTCAACATATCAAATAGTATGCAGCAAACCAGCGATACTCTTCTTTGTAACATCCTTGTAGTTGATCTATTACTGGCTTGATGCTTATTAACTTGAGGTTAAAATAACGAATCAAATAACGTTGTGTTAGTATAACAAGAGGTAGACCAATTCCAATAATCAGTTCACACAATATTGCTATGATACCATACAATATGTGACGACCATGAAAATATTGTACAGTTGGAGATAAGTACATGTGCCATTTCCATATTTGAGGACTATAATTTCTCTCAAATACTGCTAAAGGTTTCAATAGCTGCACAGAGGTCTAGCATACAGAACTATAAGACAAGAGCAAAAATATGCATATGGATCTGCTGTTAACGTATCTGCCAATATATCGAGCCACTACAACAAATCTCTTGGCTGTTATGAATATCAAGCCAACTAGACAAGAAACAATCAGAGGGTGAATGTAACTTATAAAGACATGATCTATTGTCTCTGTTCCATGCAAACACACATTTAGATATGAGAGAAATGGTACTCTTAAGTATCCAAGGTTTGAAAGAAATGGAAGTGTCAGTAGACTTATATCCACAGTATCACTGTCTATATACTGAACTTTAATGAGCATATTTATTACCAATTCTAGCACACTATAATAGAAAATAAGACCATAGGCATATCCTGCAGTGACATCAAACTGAAAATGTAGTAAAACAAATATAAAGGGTATTACCAGACACCAATACAAGAATGAAACAGACAGCAATAGTAACAAGTTAGGTACTACTGAATCAGTATTTTCAAAGCATTGATGTTTGGGAATACAGTCTGTTGTATCATACTGGATGGAATAATTAGCTGTACTGTTACAGTCACCACATGCCACGCCTGTCCAGTGAAGTATACATTGAACATTACTGTCTGGGTATCGGTGATCTTTAGATGGATAATAGTCACTAATAGTAAAAGAAGTATTGCAATGACCAGTGGGACATGGTACTGTATAAAACTGAAACCCATTACTGAACCAGTAACCTGAATGTACTGTAAGATAGTAACTGATGTTATGGTTAATACCATCATCGTATTTATTACACTGCATTCCCAACTTTGAAAGATAATGCTGCACATCCAATTTATAAACAACAGCACAATCAAAAGGAATACACACCCCTTGTAATAAAAAGTGTGCAATGTCATTACTGCAACTATCTGCAGATTCTTTAGGAAACTGAACATTTTCTGATATCTGATATCCAGCTCCAGATGCACACTATATATTCAGTGGCTAAGTTTGAAGAAGTGTGTAGCTGCTCTGGTTTATATATATATATAGGATAGACACTGACTGCATTGTCCTCAATGCCTAGTGCAAGAGTATAAAAATAAGATTGAAAACAGCACTGTGCATGTTGAGTTGCAGTAGGTGTTTTGACTTTTAAGTTACATGTTTGTGCATATTACTCATTTCATTTTGTGGCTTAAAAATAATTACTGTATTTATTACCATAATAATTAGCAGTGCCAACTAGGGGTGTATAAGTGCTAATGCACAAAGAAATGAGGATAAAACTTTCAATAGTTGGACTGTTGCTGAAATGATGATAATAAGCCTCCTTTCCTCGCCTAATCTTCAAAATAGTTGGAGAAGAAAATACATTCTCATTTGGAGTGTGCTAGCAGGCCTAAGACCATTTCAAGTGATGTTTCAACTTTAGTAGGTAGCATGATTGTTCTATTAGAATTACTGAGATAGAGTATCTCTTTAGCGGAATCAAAGTTTTAAACAATTTCTTCAAAATCCGCTGAATCATACACATGCCTACGTTATTCCCAAAATTATCCTAGCTGGCATTATATCGCAGCATCCCTAATTTTGAGTAGACGACTGTAGCCAAATGAGAAGTACTGAGATATACTCCTATGTGGTTGGCACAGATTCTTTATGTTCATTCTTTAGCGACATGCTTTTGTGGTTAGTGCAAAAATATGTTGCTCTCATGTATGCAAATAATGTACATCATTAATACCAATTGTTAATGTATATAACATGTACATAAAACAGCTGAGATGCTTTAATGGATGCACTGTACAATTAAGTGCATAAAACTATTTATACGCACTTCACAAACGAATTTTGTCAAAATTTATTTATGTAAATTTTACAAGAAATGAATTACAAAACGTGTCTTCTTGCTCTGTGCATTTTACACTCAAAGCTATAACCTATAAATGACACAACCTAGTACACTTTCAGGTGTTCATCACATCACTATACCTGAAAATGTCAATATTAGGTACTATCACCGTCCTCTACATCATGGTTGTCCTGTGTGTTGATAAGAAAGTATCCTTCACTGTTGTGCATTGCCCAAATGATATCTTTATATCATTAAACAAGTAAATGAGGCAATTACAATTGAAATGTGAAAGATTCCCATTAACCACAGAGGTTCAAATACTAATATAATGTAAAATCACCTGTATATGTTTGCCATTAGACAAAAATTTCTGTAGCAATTATTCCAACACAACTTCTAGGAATAAGGTTGTGCTTTAGCCGACTAAATGATTCAAGATATATATCTAAATGGAAGAATAAATAAGACTGTAGCTAGTAAATTAGTAGTAATGCCATCATCACATATGTCTTCATGCTCCACTAATTACAAGAAACAATAATGCCAACAAAGCTGTGCCATCTAAAATGTTTAAACCTTATAGTTTGTATAAAACATGAATCAGTAACATATAGCAATAGAAATGTAGAATGGAAAAGGGAACCACTTTATTGGATGCTTTCATTGCTTATAACTCCAGACAAAAAATCTCTAACAAAGTTGTATTCTGAGTCATGTTAACATAAAATAGCTAAAGTTGCTATAAAGAGGTGGCCTTATGTACAAGTAGAAGTTAACTTTGCTCTATTTTACTCATCTTTAACTCAACAGGGTGAAAAAAGATAGGGGCCTGTGGGTTTGAAGGTGACAAAGTTATCGGGGAGAAGTACGCAAACTGGCAGACACCAGCATGAAGAGTGAGAATGGACAAAAAGGTCATAATTGTCCTGTGGGATGAGTTGGGGATCCAGAGTAGTGAAAGAAAAAGGAAGGTAACAAAGGTGTCATGGCCTCATGGGTACTCAAGTAGGTCAACAAAAATGTTAATTAATTATAAAGTAATGTTGGCTATTTCATTTAGTAAATTATTCCATAATTTAATGGTAGCCAGGAAAAAAACTTGTATGAATTAATCTGTGTACATAAATATAAGGGACAGTAAGTTTATAATGATGACCTTTCACAATTGAAATGGAGTAGTTTGAAGTCTATTGCATGTATGGTGGATAATCTCATACATTAATTGTAACCTAAGAGGGTTTCTATGGTTGTGAAGACCGTTCCATAATTATCAGTACTTTACTCATCTCAGTAACACTATGTACTGATGTATATAACAGTAATTACCGATTGTAAGTCTTGCTGCTCATTGCTCTACAGATTCCCAATGCATGAGAGCCCAGGAACAAACAGCATATTCTAAAATTGGGTGAACATAACTGACCAGGATAGCTGGTAATGGATTTTATTTCATGTATATATAAGTATTTTTTTGATACTGAGTCTCTATAGCTATGTATGTTGAAGTTAAGTTTATAGAGTTGATGACAATCCCCAAACATCCAGCTTAAGCTTCTTTTAATATAGAACTGCATTGAACATCTATAAACAGAAAAAAATGATGGTAACAAACTAACTACATGATATTATAAGATGACTTCAACTAGACTTCACAGCAATCCATTATCTAGCATAGTGTTTCCATTTGCGTAAATATTTGGAATCACATTTTTTGATAAAAACTACTTGATCAGATTGCATCATTATGCAATCTAATGTACATACGTGATTGCTCACTCACATATATAATTTTAACACTTGTGAAGGAAAGGATCTGTTGCCCTAGATTGTACCTACAGCTAGACCTGAGTATTCTCTTTATTATAGTAACTAGACCCTAAATCAGTTATCCATACCCTGCACATGTCTTCTACACCTGTTATGAGTACATCTACCTATACAATAGCATCAAATAGGATTTTATATAGAGCACCAAATCATACATATATACATGCACACTTTAAAGACAAGCACTAAATTACAGAACAGTGGTCATGCTATACATATAGTATCTTCATACAGCCAAACTTTAATAAACAATAAATAAGTGTTAAATTGCAAGCAACTGTTATCAGAATCACAAGGCTCCTGATATCATAATTATGTTGTGCAATGATTTATTTAATTATGAACTGTCAGTGTCTTCATCAAGATCATCAATATCATTCTGTCTGTTAATGGGTAAGTATCCCTTGTTGTGATGTCTTGTGTAACAGTACTTCACAACTAAAATGATATATACTATCAAGCAAACAAGTGGAATCAAGACAGTGAAAATATGAATGACACTTGTTGACCACCAAAGAAATTCTGGGTTAAGGAGTTCGATACTAATTATTGCAATACAGCTTCCAGGTATAAAGATATGCTTTAGTTTGCTATTTAGTGCCAAATAGTTGACAAGAAGTAATAGTGGTAAGATCAACAACAATGCAGTTATATCATCGTCATCTTGATCAGGGCTTGTTCCCGTCACCATCACAAAAACTAATGCCAACAATATACAACCATCCAAGATATTCAATCCTTTCCTTTTATATGGTTGAAGCCAAACATGAATCACTAGCATAAGAATACAAGCACAAAACATAGGAGTAATTGCTGCACTGCTTAACTGTGAACCATCATTTTCTATACTTCTTATGGATAACAAGTCACAAATAATATCAGTAGCATAAATCACTTGCCGACAGATCAAATAATATGCAGCAAACCAGCGATACTCTTCTTTGTAACATCCTTGTAGTTGATCTATTACTGGCTTGATGCTTATTAACTTGAGGTTAAAATAACGAATCAAATAACGTTGTGTTAGTATAACAAGAGGTAGACCAATTCCAATAATCAGTTCACACAATATTGCTATGATACCATACAATATGTGACGACCATGAAAATATTGTATAGTTGGAGACAAGTAAGTGTGCCATTTCATGCCTCCACGCATAGCGGTGTCAAACACTGCTAATGGCTTTAGCAATTGCATAGAGGTGTAACATACAGAACTATATGATAGGAGTAGTAATAAACAGATGGATTTACTATTAATGTATCTACCTATATATCGAGCTACTACTACAAATCTCCTGGATGTTATGAAAATTATCACTACTAGACATGTAACAATCAGAGGATGAATATACCCCAAGAACACATGATCTATTGTGTGACTTCTATGCAAGCATAATCTTAAATATTTGATAAAGGGTACTCTTAAATATCCAACATTTGTAAGGAATGGAAGCACCAAACTAGCTATAGAATCAGGATCTAGGTTATGATTTTTGATGAGTGTATTAATAAACACTTCTATTACACTATAATAGAAAATTACTCCATAAACATATCCGGCTGTGACATTAAACTGAAAGTGCAGCAAGACAAATATGAAGGATATCACCAGACACCAGTACACAAATGAAGCAGACAACAATAGTAACAAGTTAGATCTTACTGAATCAGTTTTTCCAAAGCAGTGATGTATATAAATACAATTTATTGCATCATATTGAATAGCATAACTAGTACTGTTGCATTCGCCACATACTAAACCTTTCCAGTTAGATGAGCACTGTATATTACTATCTGGATATGGTTCTGTAAATGGATAGGCATCACTAATAACAAACCAATATGATGGCCAGCAATGCCCTGTTGGACAGACCACTGCATATTTTTGATAACCATTACTGTACCAGTATCCTGGCTGTGTTGTCAGATAGTACCCATCAGCATAACCACTATATTTATTACATTGAATTCCTAGAGTACTATCTACATACTCCATTATGTTCATATCATAGTGAGTATTAGTTAGGTAAGTACAGTTCAGAGGTACACAACCTACTTCATATGTTTCAATATATGCAATATTAGTATTGCAAGGATCAACCACCCATGGTATAGGTACCTCAACAGATGTCCAAAAGCCATTATCAAATGCATAGAAGTTTAGAAACAAATTTTGATCAATAGTAATGTCTATGTAGCAATGGTAAATTGAATCATTGGTTAAGGTGATGTTGTGGTTAAAACTATCAACAAAGTAATTGTAAGTAATATCATTTTCTTCCCCACAATTTGCAGAAACATTAACTGGACCAACCAAATTACCAAAGTAGTCACTAATAACAACATCAAAGTGTAATTTGTGCAATGGAAACTCATAAACAAGTGTAAATTGATTATCATAGCTGTAATTGGCATTCTCAAGAGTAACATTGCTAAAATCCATTCTACACAGTGGTGACATTAGAAGATTATTATGTACTGATGGTAGCGAAATATCATTACATGATGCTGAACTAATATTGAAATAAGCACAATTGGGTATCATGTTCGCAGTGTTATTTTCAGAGCAAAGTGATTTCAGTAACAAGTCATAGTGATGTTGGATGTGATCAATAAGATACGTATAATCATCAGAACCTGAAGGATCAACATTAATGTATACAGCTCCTCCATATGACACAGCAACATTGTCCGTCAATGTTAAACTTGTTTGGTTAGTATTCATGGTGATGTCTGAGTTAATACTAATGTAAACAGCACCCCCATATTTGGCAGTGTTGTGGTGGAACAATACTGACCCTTGACATGACATATGTGAATTTTCTAAATAAACTGCTCCTCCGTTATCAACAGCCACATTATTTTTAAACAAATTGACCCCAGTTATATTTATCATACTATTTATGGCTCTTATAGCTGCACCACCAGAAATAGCTACAAAGTTGTTATAAAATGTAGAATCTTTGACATAAGTTGCATTGCAAAATTCAACATGTAGTCCAGTATTACTATTTCCATTAAAGTTGCAAGACGTTATTTTTAATCCTTTTTGAAACAAATTGTTACGGCCAATACCGCCAGCAAACTTAACACTGTAACCAGAATTTTTACTGAAATTACAACCAATAATGGAGGCTTCAATGAGTTGGTCTGGTTTGCCTAAGATTATTAAAGCATTAGCTTTATTGTCATAGAAATATGAGTTAGCAATGTTTATTGATACCGCTTCAACATAAACACTACCACTATTATGGGAAAAGGTATTGGTATAAATATTGAGAGATCCTAACTGTGATGTAAGAGTAACATTGGTACAATATTGAAAAATACAGTTGAATATATTGGTGTGTTTGAAATTGCTAATCACAATTCCATTACACTTGTCCCATGTGATATTCTGAATTGTAATTTGTTTGATATAATTACCTACCAAACCACCTTGATGATCACACATAATAGTGGGATTATTGTAGCCTGTGATGATGATAGATGAGACATTTACAAACTCTACATCATGATGTAGTGATATGCTAGACATCATCCTTATCTCAGTATTATTAACAGCACGCTCAAGGGCTAGAGCAAGACTAGAACAGGAACATCTTCCATAAGCGCAACATTCCAAAGTATCAAAACCCAAGTGATCAACAGTAATGATGGCCTCATCCCTTTGGTTAGCTGATGTTTGTATCAACTTCCAACTGAGTAGGATTAACCAAACAAAACCAAACATTGCTTAAGCTTCTCGGAAATCTTTGTGCACTAAACATCCTGGATAACAAAACAATGCATGTGACCGCTTATCATGAAAACTATAATACACTGTCAGTGGTCCATTAATAATGAAATATATTTGTATATATATATATATACAAGCATTTAAAAATGGACTAAAATTTATGCTTAAATGTACAACAATGCACAATAGCTAGGAATACATAACTTTTAGTAACTCAAACTATACTCAGTGCAGTGCAGCAATTTAACAGCTTTAATAATAGCAATTATATTTTATTAATCCCCATCAATCATACATATAACTACACTATAGTGATAGAAACAACATGAGACAGCAACAAGTAGCTAGAGTAAAAAGAACAGCCAGCAGCAGCAAAAGTAAACAATAGCAGCAACAGCAGCACAAAGAGCAAACAAACCACAAATGCAAATAATATCAACAAGCATGCAGCTAAGAAATGCATGCAAGCAGCAGCAACAGTAGACAGCAGCAACTGCAAACAACAGCTAGAAAAGCAAGCAACAACAAGTAGCATGCAAAAGAAACAACAAACAGCAGCTATAGAAGAGCGAGCAGGCTACAGCTGCAAATAGCAACAACAAGCAACAGCAAAAGAAAAAAAAACATGCAGCACACAGCAAACATGCAGCAGCTAGAATAGCAAGCAGCAGTCACAGCTACATGCAAGCAGTAACAGTAAGCAGCAGCATGTATAGCAACAATGTACAGCATGCAGCTAGAAAAACAAGCAGCAGCAAGTGGCAACAGCCCACAGCAGCAGAAAATTTATAACAGCAGCAACAGCAATTGCAACAACCAGCAGCTAGCTGGCAACGGTCAAAAGTAGCTAGCACATCTAGCAGCATGCAGTGGCAGCCATAGGCGGCGGAAAGGGGGGGGCTAGGGGGCTAAAGCCCCCCCTAGGTCTGCTGAAGGGGGGCTTAGCCCCCCCTCAGAATGATATTTATCTTTCTTGGAGTGGGGCTGAAAACCGTGATAAAGATCGAGATACTCTATTAGAGCAGTCACTCTAATAAAATAGTCAGTTTGTAGCGAGCTATGTAAGGAGTTTTATGTAGTTTATCAGCTAGAAATGGTAGCTGGTGAGGTGGAAAGCTCTTGTGAGTTGGTTGTGACTTTTTTTTTTTTTTTTGGTCTCACCTTACCAAACTATAGAAATAAGTCTGGGTCAGCTCAGCGGAGCCCCCCTCATATCAACTACTTCCTCCGCCGCTGGTGGCAGCAGTTAACAACAGCAAGCAGCAGTAAGCCACAGTAGCAACAATAGCAAGCAACAGCAGCAGTAAGCCAAAAGCAGCAAGCAATGACAGCAAATAGCAGGAGCACCAGCAAGAAATAGCAGCAAGCACATGATATGGTTGAGTGAAAATGAGTGATCCACGAAAATAAAACCGCGAAATTCTGAAATTCGTCAGCATGCAGCAGCAGCAGCAGCAGCAAACAACAAGCAGAGCTAGTATAACAGCATCAGTAACAAACAGTAGCTATATCAGCAAGCATTCTAACAACAGCAAGCTACAGCTAGAGCTAACAGCAGCCTGTAGTAAAACAAGAGAGAGAGAGAGAGAGAGAGCTATAGAAAGAGAGAACAGCAAGCAGCAGTAAAATACAGCATGCAGCGCAAAAGTACGTAGACTTTATAGGGGCTTGTCTATAAAAGTAACCGGCTGGAAATTAAACTAATATTTAGCGATGAAATGAATGCCGAGTCCAACAAATAAAACGTTTTTCATCAATCTCCGGCCTCACTGGCACCGCTATATCAGCCTGGGTGAATGAGAAACGTTTACTACCGCGGTAGCTGATAGCTATAAGCTTACATAAAACGTAGCTGTAACTGACAAGGTGAACTTACACTCGAGCTCAACAAAAGTATAGCTAGCCAACTATATGGTACAAACAGCAAACTACAGCATATAGCTCCACCGGCAAAGGAAATACTTGTAGCAGCAGCAATGCATCCCTATTTATAGATGATCCGGCTGAGTGATTTAATACGTTACAATATTCCCCTATATCACTGTCACCGAAATGGCATTGTTATAATCAGACAATACCTCATTGTGCAGTCACTATGGAGTTAGGGGAATACATAGCCATGTAGTAGGCAGCATAGGGGAATTTTATTGGTCACATTATAAACACATCACATGACCATGGTGTACAATACAATTAATATTGTGCTGATGTTACACATTCTTAAAAAGTAATTACCACAACATGTAATTTTATTAGAGTAGATTGTACAATAATTTTGTGCAGCTTATACTTATGCAAAGCTAAAATTACATATATTGCACTGGCATGAATATCGCAACAATATTTGTACTGTAACACTAAAAAGTATGTCTTTTGCTGGTGTGTTCCATAGACTTGCATTATAGACGTGTAAAAATGATACCACGAATACTGCACGTGCATGCAATATAGTGAGGGGAACATTGCATGCAGAGCTGAGAATATAACAAGCAAAAAGTTTGCCTGTAAGAAATTTGTAGAAGGTTTGTGACAAGATGCACACGCTAACATGGAGATAAATAACTGATAATGAATCAGCCTCTTTATAGGACAATCCAGCAATTAAGGCAGATAATGTATCTGAGTACAGTTGATATAATGTGTATGTTACACATGGATACAGAACTTTGCCCAGTTATGCAACCAGATGCCGGTTACTAATTTCAGTTGCACAACCGAACGTCCTGATGCGAAACCCCAACTCATCCTGTAATGTAACCATATAAGTTATACAGACATCAAAAATAGAAAGTCACATAGAGTTATTCATCTGGGAATAAAGTTCTTTGTAGTGGTGACTGGTTACTGTTTGCATTCATGTCCTTCATTTCAACTTCTGGAGAAACATTACCATCTTTACTACAACTAGGGATGCCTGCATCTTGTACCTAAAATAAGAATTCTTTATGAACAGCTACAGTTTCCAAAATAGCCACATAGTACATTTGACATGTACATATGAATCATTGCGTAACAAAGTCCATCTATGGGCAAGGCGCATCCCCCCCCGCTAAAAAAAAACAAGTTTTAAAAAAATCTTGAGGGGGAAGTTGCAGTATAGATTGGCATTGTTGTTTTTCATGTTTTTACCATAAAATAATTTAGGCTGTTTTCAAGCCACAAAAAATCCCTGCAGGTTCTGGGGGTTGTACCCCAAGATCTCCCTATTTTATATTACAGCTACACAACAATATTCATGGTGTGCCCTACTTGGCCCCCCTGTAGGTCAGGTCTAGATGGCCACTGAGTCCACGTCCATTACATTAATAGAGACAACTTTCTTCAATAGCATGGACCACAAATGTAAGCATGCACACATGCACATACTGTATTTCCTCGCATAAAAGCCTGGGCTTTTATTTCCTTCCCAGCATTTATGATCCGGCCCATAAATGAATAGGGCCTTTGTTTGAGACTGGACTTTTATTTTCAATTGGTCCGACTGACGCCCGGAATTTAATTGAATTCGGGTGGTGGTAACATAGATAATAGACACCAACTGTAATGGTAAGCATAGAAAACAGTAATATAGTGTGTAATAAGGCAAAGCTTAAAATGATTGGATGCATCATACATATCTGCATGCACTCAGACTCATCTGGACTACTCACATGATTACTCGTAGTGCCTTCATCGCTCAGAAGACCCTAAACTCAAGTATGAAGAAGCAGTAGAAGCAACAAGGAAAACAATTAAAACCATTAATAGTAGACCCAAGTAATATCCCAGGCCTCTATTTGAGACCAGGTGTTTATTTTCCAAAGGTGCTGGAAACCCCCTGGCTTATAATCAAGACAGGTGTTTAATCAATGCAGCTTTTATACGAGGAAATACGGTACAAATGTACATATGTATGTATGTATGTATGTATGTATGTATGTATGTATGCATGTATGTATGTATGTATGTATGTATGCATGTATGCATGTATGCATGTATGTATGTATGCATGCATGCATGTATGTATGTATACATGTACATGCATGCGCACATATAATATGCACACATTACATACACACACTTGCACATGCACTTTCCAATATCACACAGAAACTGGGTGCCTGAAAGAAGTTACTATTCTTATATTATATATATATATATAGTACACTAATTTTTAAAACCAACAGAGCAGTAGATCACATATGTACAGTAGTACAGTACGTGTACGCACAATAGTTAAGATGACTTGTAGTTCAAATACAAACACTAATAATTGTGATCATGCAAAGTTTTGATTTTTGCCTTTGTTAAATACACCACTCTACAGGTGATCTGTTGTTATTTTTATAAAGCCACTGCAACACCGTTTACTAGCTAGTGATGTATGAACACATTGAACATACTCATTACTTTCATGATGACCAAGTGTTGTGAATGAGTATGCCTGTACATTTCATTCCGGTGAGTGTGTATAGATATTTGATTTTCTCGGTGCACATTTACTTGCAGTAAAGTAGCATCTTACTTGGTGGGATTTCAGAGGTGCTGGAGTATTAAAAGTCCTGAATGCCAAATTTTCTTCAGGATACCTGCATATGTACACACGTTCTACAGTAAATTAATATGTATAGAAGTGTGTACAGTAGTATGGCTGGCATACAGGTACTATCCATACCATATTTTGTATGTTAAATCACTGGATGACATTCACAATACAACAGGCATAAAAGTTCCTGTTTTGCTGGCATTTTGCTCCATTGCAAAGGCATCGAAATGACAGTTGAATGGTGACAGAATGGTGCCTGAATGTCATTGAAACAGCAGTGAAATGCTGTGCCTGTTCATTATCATAACAGCTATCTATGCTGTACACGTGTGCAGCAGTATTCACCTCATTATATTTGTAAATGTGCATTAATTTCAGTTTTTTTTTACCATTTCACAGGTCTACTCAAGAAAGATGTCTTCACAAGACAGTTGCCTTATGTAAGTGTAAGGAGATATTAGTGATTGCTTTACGAACACACTACGAGCTATTAAGACTTATTGCAGCAGAAAAACTAGCAGAAGAGCAGCAGGGATCACTACTGCACGTGGTGCACTGTATAAGCCTCAAGGTTTTAGTTTATAGCCACACTCAAGCAACTAGTACAACTACAGTGTACTTTAATAATGTTGATCTCTACCTACGTATGGACTTCACCTTTTTTAGTGTAATTCCTTACTAATTAACATGTATTCTCGTAGTTTCATATAAAGAGGGAAGGCATCTTACTTCTTTGTTTACGCAGCTGTCCAATTTCAGGTTTATTACTTAAACAGTTACTAGAACAGTAAAATATTGAATTGCAGTGGAATGGCATTGAAACGGCAGTACACAGAATGCCACTCAAACGGCACCAGAACACCATGTGTAACAGGAAATTTTTCTGATGCTTAATGTATGCACTTTCAATACTAACACATGTAGAGACATGTGCATGATGTACAAGTGTACGTATATACAGCAAATCGATACATCACGAACAAATATGCTAGTTTATAACTCTACATAGGATATCACTACAGAAAATGTACATATACTTACTTGGTTACAGGACCCTTGATCCTAGGGATATTGAACATCTGCAGGATACACATATCATGCTTTCAGTTAAAGAATGTACAGCATGACCTAATCTATAAAGTATACATATATCATTGCATGTACAAAAGATGCATGCCTATCACAAACAACAAACTAGTGATGCCATGATAGTCACGACTAGTGCAATTAAAACTATTAATTTAAAAGTGAAGTACAGTAGGGCCCAACAACAAAAAGTAGCGAAATATAAATGATCGTAGCTAGTCAATCTGGTACAGCGGCATGTTACACATCATCCGTTCAATGCCAAAGTAGGGATCATTCTTTTTTTATCACTGGAACCTTACTGCTATGATATACACATGTGACTGTGACTGCTCTATTAGAGTATCTTGCTACTGACCTATATGCAATAGATTCAATGCCGTGTCTTGCTTACTACAAATGGTACGTGGCTAGTCAAAGTGACATCTACGTACCACCGAAGAAATCCAGCTCGTAGCATTAGCCACTATTGAGTTATGATTACCCGAAAGCATTAATTAAGTAGTGCTATTCAGCCAGTCATTCAGTGGAAAATTCTATTGAATTTAAGTTTGTAGAAACTTTTTAGGGACATCTTGAAGACATGTATTGGCTTGACTGTACCCAACCATTGCTGCCAAGGTAACAGCTACTGCATTTTTTTTGGTATATAGAAAAATGAATCTTTTGTGATCCCTATCATACAGTACTACCATACTGTTTGATACAATACTGTACTTTAGTTAAATATACACAGACACACAGTATAACATTATAATCAATCACCCACAAATAAACCTTGGCATACATGCACCTACATTAGGAGATGATTTAATCTTTGATTGCATCATAGCTCTAAGACGTGGGCTTCTTCTCACAGGAACACTGTCCTCAATATCGGAGGAATGACTATACTGTGGCTTTAATACAGCAGGAGGACTTAGATTAAACATTCCCGGCAGCAAGTACGGATTTTCCACAGAACACTCCAGCAAAGGCGTGGGACTAGCTCTTTTTATTGGTACCAATTCTATTGCACTTGGGGACATCCCGTTTGTTGCTACCTTTGTTCTGGATGGTGTTCTACTTGCTATTTTTCTTGATCTTAACAGTGAAGAGCTTTTGACTACAGATGCACTAGCAAGTTCTCGTAGTTTCTTGGCGGGTGTCTCCATCAGACGGCTGAAGATACTACCTACACAAATATTGAACACCGTAATTATATGCCATACATACTGTATGTGTGTATGATTATAGTGTTTAGTCGTACAGTCATGCATTTGACGTACGCACGCACACAGGGCACTCATGTGTGTACACATACACATAATTTGTACCTTGAGATGATTTGTCTTTACAATTATTTGTGTCATCCTCTCTTGGACGTTTACGAGAGCTTCTGGTAATGCGTGGTGCTGTCTCTTCAGTGTCTTTGTGAATCACAGCCACATCCATGTAGGCATCCATCTGTTGTTTATCCACCCTGGTGTGCCATAATGCCTGCACCATTTGTGACCTGGACACCCTGTAAGTTGGATATGTATGGTACTGCTCAAATGCAACATCGTCTCACATGAGTGCAAACAATTAAAAAACTCACTAATTAAAGAGCGTGGCATGGCAATTTAGTGTGTTTGCATAGTACATATACTCGCAATGACCTGTATACATGTGTGTGACTTACAAACGTTTTGGAGGATTTTGTATGAAGTGGATTGCCTCCCCTAAACTGCTTATTGCTTTTAACTCATCTAAACAAGGACATAGCATACATGTATACACAATAGACTGTTGAGTTCAGTAAGTATGTAGTTAGAATTCTAGCAACATTGTAATTTCTATAGGCTAATAAATACACTATACGAATACCAATTACTAATATGAACTTTTTTGCTGTTCACATATAAGTATTTTAAACATGTTATATGTGTGTATCAAAGTTTAGCTCACAGAGATATATAATAGCAATACAATCCCTGCACATAGTATGGGTACACACAGACACACTCACTTGATAGCTGTTCCATCAGAGCTAGCCCAGCCCTCAACAGAGCTGTAACACCTGTAAAGATGGAAAGTGTTAAAACAACATCGTGTACTCTTTTATATACTGATGGTACGTGCATATTTACAGTGTACACGCGTAGCATAGTACAGTATTTACATACCTCATTCATGCTTATCCAGTGGAAATGGATCACCTACAGTACAGCTCACGGGTAATGTCGCATGTACACGCATGACGTGCGCTCGAGTGACCCGTGTGGATGCAGCAAGGCTACAGTAATGCTCCACGATAGCTAACTTTACTCGAGAGCGTCACGCAAGACCAGATAACAGGCCTCACCTATGGTCTTGGGAGGCGGCACTGGCTCAGTTCGCCACTGTGAAGTCTCCTATTGCAATGCCTGTGTTGTAGCTACCGAATATTTAGTACCTTAGCTACTGACTTGACCTTGACTCTGTCACGGACTACAGTCAGTGCTGTAGCTAGCAGTATAGCTACCGTAAACCTAGATGGATTGGTCACCAAGTAATGCCACAGAACCCCAGTTAAAGCATTTTTCTAATTCGTATTTTCTTTATCTAGATAGTTAAAGGAATGGTCAACCGAAGTTTAAACTCTAGAAGCCAAGAAATTTTGAAGTTACAGTGCTACGAAGGGCCTACGAAGTGCTAACAGCAAAAAATCGATTTGTATAGTGACAATAAACTACAGGCATTTAATAAAACGATCATAACATACGGATGCAGTCCTCTACCAAGATGCAACTTGCACCATCGGATTCTCCATGAACAAGCAAATCCATTGCTGGGTAAGTTTTGTCTTCCAGGCCTTCCTACGTCCACGGGGGACCGGCGAAGGCAAATGAATGTGAGAAAAAGCGATAGTGAACTGCTCGTCTAATGCAAGGCAGACTAACGCTGAATCTCACTCGATATCTTCTGTCTCCTTGAGAGTACTGACACGAAACAAAGATTTTGGAACTCCTCTTGCTTTTGGGACCACGATGCTGCCAAGGTTTTTGGTGTTATCACTTTCTTTCATTGTGAAACAAGCACTTTAGAATTTACGGATTTTTTTTCTTTTTCGTAAATATTCCACCCATTGCGTTCTGTGTGTGTTTATTGCATTCTACTGTATAATTAGCTAGCTAGGCTTGCATGAACATAATTATGGGACCGATCACAAATGTTTATGTGATTTAAGTGTTGTATGAAGTTACTAAACTCAGTAGCGAGTGTTCTCATGAGTGGCGAGCTTCTCACGTGGCTAGTGCATATCCACGCGATATTCCACAGGTGTTGTACAGTACACTGCAAAAGAATGATCCCGCGAGAAGCTGCGAGCATTACTTGCATGTGTATACTCGCGACGTTACCTTTGAGCTGTACTGTATAGTGTATACACTACTCAAAATCTAGAAGTCAGTGCAGAAAAATCCTCCTGATTAGTACTGTACTTTTAGATAACTGGATTAGCTAAAATATTGGCCACAGATATGGTATTTTTTACCAATATTGGTATCGGTACAGAACAATAGGAGGACTGATATTGCTACTGATATTTATACAATAGCAGGGATTAAGCTAGGGAGGGCACGGGCCTCCCCTCTGGGTTAGGTATTGACCTCCCTAGGTTTATACCTAAAGCCTTGAAAGGTTTAATTGATCCCAAAGTTGTAGAATCCAAAGCAGCTTACTTTGCCCCCCCCCCCCCCAACTTAATAATTATTCTGGGTTGAGTCCTGAGTAGCATTAGTATATAAACGGATTATATATTCAGTGTTGGGCAAGTTACTTTGTAAAAGTAACTAGTTACATATTACATATTACTTGCAACTGAACTATTTAGTTACAGTTACATAGTACCCATAAAATAAAGTAACTATAATAATATTACATATTATATTACTTTGTGTCCACAGCCCTAAGCTGTCACATGTGAAACTTCCACTTTCTCACGTGACATGATTGCGTTGTTGGACAATGTGCAAATCTTGGTTATAAATAAGAAGCTGGTGAATAAGCTTCATTCAGTAGGCTTCATTACTTCATTGTGGCTAGGCGTTATTCAGAAGATAACTAACGAGATTAGTAACTCTGTTACTTGTAGTAATAATATTACGTAATATTAGACTCGTTACAGTAACTATATTACTTAGGTAATGCATTACATTTGTAAGTAAAGTAACTTGAGTTATATTACCTGTTTTATAGTGTATTTCGTTATATTACTTAGTTACCACAAAAGTAATAATATTACGTAACGCATTACTTATGTAACACGTTACTCCCAACACTGTATATATTGGTTTTCTACATTATCCGTGTGGCTGTTTAGTGCCAGTGGCTTATTGTTCACTCTACAACTAGCACAACACTACAAGAAGCCATATAAATGCACACGATTCTAGTGTTTGTTGCTGGAAATATTGCAATCTTTACAAATGAAGCAGTTATATAGTACCTTTGTAATAAAAAGAAGAGTCACAGGATAACCATTCTCACAAGCCCTTAAAATGCGGAGTAATGCAGAAATATCCGTTTCGGGCTTCATGGGAGTACATATACATAAAATGTTTGTGGGTGCCTAATTGTCTGGATTGCACAATCCGTAACAGCTTGGGCACTGAAAATGAAAGTGCATTTTTGTCATGCCTGTAGGTAAACTAGAAACAACTTAACAATTGGTGTGCAGATAGGATAACCAGACTTTTTATGATTTGAAAGTACTGGGAGTGTTAGCTAAGGAGATATTAAGTAAAAAAACCAAACATGTGAAATGAGCACAATTGAGATAGTCTAAGTACAGTCACTAAGAAATTTAAATACCTGTATGAAAATAAAAATGCACGAAAATGTCAAAAGAAATTTGATCAGGGTTCAAACCAGAGGCCTCCACACTTACAGTATACAGTATGCTCAAGTCCTTTACCAGTCTGCCACTATTGTCAGTTGTTTACTTCACTTAATTTCCACCTTATAAATGGATTACTACATCAGAATGGTAAAAGTTTTAGATCTATTAATGGAAGTGTGTACATTGTTTTAGAAGTGCTCAGAAAAAAATGTGCACTCCTTAGAGTATTAAAAAAATATACAGGCTATAATATTATTATTATTTCAAACAACAAAGGCTTTGCATTCGCAACTTTGCTAATCCAAATAACTTATTTACTATTGGAAATTTAACTAGTGATGGTTTAAGATACAGTAACATGGTGAGCATATCTGCAACGATGCCAATCTGATATCAATACCACTGGTATAGGCACTAATACCGATACCAGTATCAGTACACCTCTAAATTTATATACACTGTATAGAACTTTGCTCAATTACTCTAACAAAGCACACAACTGTTGAAAAAGACTATAATTTTTGAACAGCCATTTTGACATTAAGATAATTGATTGTTTTGGTTAATTGATTTTTGGATCAACTTACTGGTACTATGCAGTCTATACCACAACTGAACAAATTCACTTAAGTTAAATGTTTTGCCAAAACTCTTGTGTGTGCGGTGGCAAAGGATCCACTAAGTACACACTCACCCTCTAAGAACAGCAGGTCACATATCAACAGTACAGTGTCCCAACAAGGTAGGAATGTGAACAGACACAAGAACCACTGAACAGTGTACATTAATGGATGAAGGCCCAACTCATCCTACACAGAACAACACCAACATAAACACAATTGATACATAATGCAGATAAAAAGATTATATGCCATGAATTTCATGGCAGTCTTCACATTGCATGTGTGTGTATCAGTGCAACACAAAGAAATGCCAAGTAGTGGATGGATAGTATGTAGTCATGGTAAAAGGGGCCCACCCCTTAAACCCATATAATCCAGAAAACTGGATTTAAACTTAATAAATGCGCATGCTTTGCACAAAATGCTGTAACTTTCAAAGTGTCCATCCTATGGCTATGTAATTTACGTCATTGTACTTGTGATGTGGCAAGGATTAAAATGATACCTAGGGTTTAACCCTAACGCTAAATGGTGAGGCCAAAACTAGCCATGAAAACAACTTTTTGGTATGGAAACACGCAAACCCTTTACATACCTTTATAAAATGGTTGATAGCTCGATGGTAGTCGATCCTATCGCCTTACAACAACTTCCGTTCAATTTGTCGCGAAATTTTGTATCAGGCCATATATGACTCACGTGAGTAAGCCCACAATCAAAGTTAAACACGTGGCAAGAATTTGGAAACACGGAGACACGATTCGTCACTGTTCACCGATTCATAACAAGTAAGCCACTGTAGTTACAGTGTTCATTTAACCTTAGCCCAGTAAATACACTTTTAATCTATGTGTATTTGTAGGCCATAAGAATTAAGTTACCCCACCTAGTGTCACCATGCATGCCCATATTGTGTAAACACGCATTTCTGGAAGGTTATCTGCGGGTTTAAGGGTTAAACTCAGTCAGTAAGTACACTGTACATACATTTGACTTCTGGTTATTGTACTCATTAAGTAGACCCTAGTTTTGTATCGATAAGATATTATTTGCTTTACTAAATGATTGTACTCTGAATGGGCTTCTTCTATCTCAACAAACTAACACTTTTGACAAAAAGTAAGGATCCCAATAGAGGACTCACTGTATGCACAGTCAACTACCAAGTGCTTTTACAAACTAACATGTACTACTTACCAAATGAGAGGCCAACTGACACTGCCTGTCTTTCAGCAAGTATGAAAACACTTCAGCAAATGCTTGCAGCCTATAGGAATCAATACAGCATGCAACAAAACATTACTTTTGATTTACATGAACGTATCCCAAGACAAGTACAGTATTTAGTTATCATGGATAGCACAAAATGTTTACTCTCTTAGAGTATTTACCATCACTGGTACATGTATATAGATGTATTATTACCATATATAGATGTATTATTACCAGGAGCGTATCAAGTCCTATGGACAAGGGAGCATGCAACTCTACACACTACTAACAAAATTCAAACATGGCATCTTGTGCTACGTATAATGTACTGTATATCAGTTCCTTATTCTTACGTGCAACAGGGATGCACCACTAAGGAAAATCGACCACTATACGTATTATAATCAGGACAGCATAAGAATACAATTAAAAATATTATAGTAAGAATTACGTAAGTAGCAGTCAGGTCTACCAGTGTCTTGCACTTGGTACTATATATCATGCTTGAAACAATTAGAATGCTACAATTTACTGTGTTACTGTTACAGCAACTACATGTACTGTGGAATAGTTCATAGAATTTATAAGTTAACTGCTTTGTAAGTTGTAATGCCTTATTTGGTTCCAAATACTGCAGTTGAGCTGACAAATATGGTTGCTTCTCCATATACACAAGATGTGCATGCATAAAGACACACATATTTGTACATACATAGTTGCTGTATACACACATGTAAATAGTAACACATATGCACACCTACTTTGTAAATTTTTTATCGTAGAAGTTAGCTAGGTACTTTGGTCCCTCAAACAGTGACACAAGTGCCCAGAATGCATCCTGAAGAGACATGGACCAGTAATGGCTACATGTGTGCATGACATCCTTACCTCTTCATCCAAGTACATCAATAGCATTGCTGCCACATAAGACATTCCTACAGGCAATAGAGATATATAAGCTAGATACAGATGCTTAAGTACATGTGTAAAATAGTACTCTCAGGTATCTAAACTCCTGGGAGCTGTGCTATTCAGATGTAGGTGCATATATTAAAACTTAGCTCTATTATACCACACCCAATATGAGTTCCTTTCTGATATACTGTACTGTACACCTGGAAATTTTCACAGTATGCATATTTCACGGTTACCATATATAGCTGGTGATTTTTGAAGGGTTTTTATTTTTTGATATTTCGAAGAGGCCCTTCTATTAGAAAATAAATTCCCACGCCTGGTTGTTCTTCGAAAATAAATTCTCACAATTAAGTGAAAGTAACGATCCAACTTTCAGCAATTTGCTTGTGTATTCTTCAAACTTTTTTTTAGCTCAGGTAAACTGTATCGTTACTGTACCAATAACCAGAATACAGGTGATCCAGAATGGGAGTTGATGCCATCTACTCTAGAATTTATGTCTGACTGGTAGCTAGATAGCTACGATTGAACGCGATCAAGCCAGTGAATTTACTCTACTCAAGACATTCCAGTCTTCTCTCCAGTGCACAGGGATGGGGATTGTTCCATCTGTAAGTCAGTTTTTGTCAAACATTTTATATTCACGTATCTTCATAATTTGTGCCACAAATTTCTGTTCATTTGAAATCCACCCGGACTTCAAAATACGCACTCTTCAAAATTAAAATCCTTCAAAATTCAGATTTTGCTTCTGGTGCGAAATTTTCTGCTTCAAAAATAACCCACTTTCATGTTTTAAATTTCACAGATCACTGATACTTGATTTGAAGACTTGTTCTCGACCTCACAGCTACAAAGGCTCTGGATTGATTTTTACTTCAAGCATCATACAGATTTCTAAAAGTGCATCTGAATCAAGTAGCACAGTAGCAACAATCTCTAGTCAGAGCAAATGCTAGACTAGTGTGAAGCATGGTCTACACTGTAGTTTTGCAGTATGCCAGTATTATTTCGTGAGCCATGCCCTTTTAATATCTGGAATGTGTGATACCATTGGTAAGCATATGTGGAGTCCACATATGCCTACAAACAGTATCACACACCAGGAGATTTATCAGAACATACACCTGTACAGTGAGTTGAAGTTTGTAGGACACACATAAATTTTTACATCAAAAATTTCACGTAGTTTTTTACTAACCGCGAAAACCGTGAAAATTACGTACCATGAAAATTTTTGGGTATACGATACAGTACTACAATACAGTAAGAACAAACCTTGGCAATAGCCCACTGTTGGGTTGTATTGAGAGTATACAGCTAACACTTTTAGTAGACTGGACCGGCCTGGACCACCACTAGTGAACAATTTATGATCAGGAAATGTACGATCTAATGGAGATATATATCGCATCATTATCAATACAGAACACATTACCAATGTCCATTAAGATCTGTCTTAGATGGATCAGTGATGCCTCACAATGCACTTCCTCACTCAAAGCTGTAAATGTACAATATCAATGAAGGCACAACACTTTTCCCATAGAACACATTGGTACAGAATGATATATAGACACAACATGATCACATACAGGGGTCATCCAACAATCTATCAATATAGTGGAGAGTTGAGTCATAACTCATTAAGGGTCATACACAGGTCATTGTATTAAAGATGGCAAGGCTATACGTAGATTATAAGTACATACAACTGCATGCTATCATGACATACAGATAGAATCACTATTATACAATCACGTACAGATGGATCTATTTAGTCCCTTCAAGTTGGTGTAGCTGTCTTCACCCTTAATGCCATGATCCTCCAGCAATGACATGATAGAAAACACATTGTTCTGTGGTGTGGGTATACAGAACGCAGATTACTGTTGTAAGCATGTGTATAGAATGCTTACGTGTCAGTGTGTGTGTGTGTGTGTGTGTGTGTGTGTGTGTGTGTGTGTGTGTGTGTGTGTGTGTGTGTGTGTGTGTGTGTGTGTGTGTGTGTGTGTGTGTGTGAGTGTGTGTGCGTGTGTAGCACTGTGTACTGCCTGTAGTACAGTGTACATGTCATACATTGCACAGACACACACACATGACATGCATTTATAAAGTGCGATGCGCACATACAAACTGTAGTTCTATATGCTGGTAAACACACTTGGTAATTAAAGGAGCCTTGTTGTTGCTGCTTGGGTGCATCAGAGTTCAGAAACATTTTCCAAATTTTTGGTCTCATCTCATTTGGCATACCCCTCCTCAAGAGGTGCCTTACCTTGGGGAAACAAGAACAAAACAAAACCAAACTACTATGTAAAATATCACACACACGCACACGCATACACACACACGCACGTACGCGCACACACACACACACACACACACACACACACACACACACACACACACACACACACACACACACACATCTACATGCAAACACACAAAAAAACAATAATAACATGTACAGGTACCATAATTCGTTAGTATGAAAAAATGACCATGCAACAGCCATATAGTCAAATTGCCAGATATACAAGTACAATGCAAACTCAGCATATTGTTTCCCTACATAACTTATGTATACACCTAATGGGAAACCCCAGGATGTGAAGCAAACAGAAGCACTATCTGGATACACTGACTCAAATAGAGAACTTACGTATACACATGCACCACATATAGTATATATGCTCACATATGTACACACACACACATATGTACACACACACACACACACACATGTACACACACACACACACACACACATATGTACACACACACACACACATATGTACACACACACACACACACACATATGTATACACACACACACACACACACCTTTAGAGGAGATTTATCTTGTACATGGTTCCATCGATCACACACAGCAATCCAGTTATCAGAGAGATGGCTATCACTATCCCTAGATACAGTGTAATTATATAGCGCACATCTCACATCCATGGTATAGTAGCATATAGTAGTCATTTAAAACCCATAATGAATAAGTATCAAGTTAATACTACATGGTACAGTCATAGGTCAAACACTAAATCTCTAAGTTATAGGCCAAAGTGAATTTTTGGCTGGTCAAGATTTGCAAATGTACCTACAACGTGTTCCTACATGACACCCCCTATACTGTCACTGATACACTGGAAGGCATAACACAAAATCATACCATATTCTTTTATAAATTACTAAGCAGCATGTCACATAATTCAGCCAAGTTGTATTACACATACCCATACTTCACATGTCTGATATAAATTTGCACCACAAGTCCAGTTTTCATCCAAATAACCTACCCAGTTAAAAGTCTGGCTACGGCCCAGCTGCATAAGTGCATTTTATCACACTCGATATCACAGTAAATTAAAGTAGCCCAGTATTGAGTTACAAGTGCTCTTACGGGACCCTATTCACACAAAGAAAGAATTTTAATGTTAGCAGACAACCAGACCATGGAGTACCGGGTGAATGGTGGGGAGCTACAGACGTGCTGGATCAACTTACGCTCTGGGACATTGCTTTGCCCACAGTTAGAACAAGGTACGTAAAGACTTTCTTTTATTTGTTTGTACAAAAAATAGGACTTACGCTTGTCGAGGGGACGTCAGATTTTCCTCGGCTTGGTCGTTATTGATGATAAAACCATGAGGGTCGTATGATATAGATCTTGTAAGCGACTCTGGATGATTCGTAGTGTCATTGGGTGGCTGACTACTATTCTCCCTAGGCTCCATTCTGTGATTTTTGAAACAGTGCGTGCACGTGAACAAAAATTATAATAGTTCACGTGATTTTTTAGGCATTTTCCGGCATGCAATGATGTATCACCATTTAAAATATTACACAATGACTATGTATTCCACATCACTATCTCCACCAAATACGACACACCAGACAGTATCACTCCCAACACTTTATTATTCCAAATTCATCTACTGTAACATATCCAGAGCTTCTATTCAAAAACAATTAATGAATGGAACAACTTACCCACTGCAATAATTGATCACGTTGATCTGAACTTATTTACTAATAACTTACTAACGGTACTATAGACTCTTAAATCATTGTAGCTAGCTAATACTTGTAAATTTTTTTTCCTGGGCACATGCCTGCCCAGTAATAATAATAAATAGATATAATAATATATTATTTTGTAAAAAAAACTTTTCCAACTATAAAAAAAAAATCCGTACTTACTGTACGTACACACACGCACATTACAAACAAGACATTCTAATAAGTGAAAAGTTGACATCCTCTAGACTCTTAGCTTGTCTGGCTTATGTGGCTTGTGCCTGTGCTCTCCTAGGATACACTGTATTGTTCTGATACGATCAAGCACCAGCAGGTAATCCGGCTTGTGCTCCAAGGCTGACTTGTAGTGCCTCAGTGATGGGTAGTACTCACCCTATATGGAGCAATACAATATGGTGATTACTACAATCATGTGTGGTAGCACTTATATATGTATACATCCATACACTCATGAACCACGAACACACACACCCCCAGAAATGAGCATTCAGTATTGACTCTATTGAGTAATCATTATATGCTCAAGATTAAATTTGCTAGGTCATTTGATTGGCCATCCTAAGCATGTGGGCTACAAGCATGTTAAACACCACACTTTGATAAGCACTTGATACAATGAAAAGCTGTAAGGGGAGTAGCAAAATGTGCTCCAATAAATAGCAACTACCACATGATGGTGATATACAACTGTTACAAGCAAAAATGTGGACCAAAGTATTAGAATAAGTTCCCTGCTACAAAGCTTACTCACGAGTGATCAAATGAGAGAAGCCCTGGGTGAAATTGCTCACTGGAACGCTGAATAGCTGTGAGGTACTTGACATAATGCTAACATAGCATTAATTGTGTGGAGCTTATTGTGTCTTTTGCTGCTGGTCAGACATTTGACTGAACAAGCCATCAAACAATTGATCAAGCCTGATTTTACTCAGAAAACAGCTGATGACCAACCGTTTCTGACATTGCACTGACACACCCACTAAACCACACACATACCACACACATAGTACACAATAAAAATCTCAAAACATGTACAGTAATGTGCTTGTACAAAACGTATGAAAAAAAAAACTCTTAGAATGACTAGTTAAGAGATACCTGAACTATCATATCATGCCACTTGTAGTGTTTCAAATGATTCACAGTACACATTAAAAAATGAACATAATGAATACACATTACGTACCTTTATAGCCAGTATATCTGCCAGTGCAACATGAGCAATGACCAGACCAGGTGTGAACTAAACAATAACAAGAATTTGTGTACATAAAACACTACCAAACAGTGGCATACGCAGGAATTTGGAAAAGGGGTTTCCACTACAGCTAAGTGACTGTTATATTAGAGTAGTTTATTTTACCTGACTGCTTTATTAGAGTATCTCGATCTTTTCACCAAAATCATAATTCAGAACAATACTATAAGTGTTGCTATCATGTTCAAACTATTATTTAACGTTTAAAATGTGTCCTGTTCCATGATAGATTCCAGATTCTGGAAACCTGAAGTTTCAATTTCTTAATGTTTCAAGTGGTGTGTAATATCCAAACCCCCCTCAGTATGCCCCTGCCAAAGATGGACGAACAAAGCAAAATATTTTGGCTGTTATATACAGAGTCATACCTAACCAGTGAAACACTGATCCACCTACGTAGGTGTTACATGTTAGTGCTGGCAAATCCTCCTGGGATTAAGACTAGTACCCACAGGAGGCTGTATATGTACAGATAAAGGTATAGACCTATTTGAACCTCAGTTGTTATGCAAGATATACACAGTTACACAAAATGACATACATACTAAATAATATTACTAACATGCCATCAAGAGGTCATTATTACAAACTCCACATTCAAGTACATGAAGTACACAAGTGCACTGTATAACATACTTCCATGGATAAGGTGAAGCAGACAACAGCATCTGAGACGTAGCCTGATTTGTAGAGGACATTACCAGCACTGATAAGAGCAATATCCTATAGAGTGAAATACATTAGTATTAAGTACAACTATACACAACAGTTAATACATGACATGTCCTATACACTACAGACACCACACACTATACTACCTTGTAATCTTCAGGAGCATGTTGCATGGCTATCCTCAAACAGTCCATTGCAAGGTCAGGTCTACCCACAACCCTCCAATAGAGTGCTGCTGCATTAGTCACCTGCCATGAACCAGGATCCTAGGAGAAAACATAATAATGCACTTCTTGTGTAATATGTTTGTGAGTTAAAGTAACACACAAAAGATGTACATTGTACATATACCCTCAGAACATGCTCTGTGCACAGCATGTATAGTAAACTCCTGTACATGCAGTACAAGACTGGCTCAGTTATGATAAACACCATTGTTACTAGAAATACTCAGATAGTCAATTACTCTAATACAACATACGATAACATACAAGTAATACAACAGACATGTAGTTATGGTGTAGGCAAATACTACTACTACAGTACTTCACAGATCTTATACAACACATTTCTAGCTAATTTTTTATACCTACATCAACCTCCCCAACATGTTGTACACAGTTTACTTCACATGATATACTCGCTAAAATGAGTCATTTTTACCTTCTCCAACGCTAGTGCAAGGTAGCTGCCCATCTCCTCCAAAGAATGGTTAGCTTTAGTGTCCAACGAGACTAAGACCTAATAACAGACAAAGTGATATAAGCATATAATTTCAATTTTCCCCTGTCAGTGAAACATTGATATAAAATGCTGACAAAATACTCTAATTGAACATGTATGGTGGAAACAAAAGTGAGTGAGATTACCTGTTGTATTACTATAGCACTCGGATACAGGGAATATGTAATTTGTAGTTATTCTTCATTAATTGCCAACATATCTGTGTGCTTACCGGCTTTAGATGTTTCTCTGCTGTACAACTCAACTTGTGCCTACTACCAACACCCTAACAAAATAAACAAGACAATTATATTACTACTGTTAACTCACACAAAACAACACATGCATGAACAACAAGTTGTTGTACATAGTACATACAGCTACGTACATACCCATGGGTGACTGAAATGAATATCACATTAATGTTAGTGATATTAAAGGTGAGCAAATATTTGAATAGTTTGGCTACTACAAAATGTTTAATTTATGGCATGTGAAAACTTGGGTTTTAGTCATTAATGGGTAAAACCGATAAAACCAGAAAGTAGTTAGTAGCGCCCACCCTTTACAAAAAGTAAGGGTCTGCTGAAATACAAATACCAAATCATTTCAAAAGGAATTCAATTAGACAACGCATGCAACTGCTTGTTACATCAGATGATTGCCCTTCAATTTGAAAAAAAAAACATTGCACTGCCGAGGTGATATCTGTGTGAGCGTCATTGGCATGCATTAATTGGCTACCGCCGAATCTGGGTAGTAGAAATGATTTAGTATCTGTGTTTCACCAGATCCTTGTTTTCTGTGAAGGGGCGGGCAGCACCAGGCTAGCAGAAAAGTTGCTTGCAGCATCATACATGTACATATTATTGTCTTTAAATAAGTGTGTTAGAGACTTACTACAGGTGTAAAATAAAATCCATACTACATATTTGGTCTCAAACAAAGCCCTATTTAAACTGTTTCGCTTAATTGATCATTATCATATTATGAAACACAACACTTATTCTAAAACTCACGCACGCACACTCACATCAAGGGTGTCAAGAGTGAAAGGTCCAACTCCTTGTACCTCACCAGTACAACGAGGTAGTTGTGGTGACACAGGCAAAGTGGCACTGAAATTGACATAGTCCGTGATGCTATAACAGGAAATGGAACACAAACAATAACATGTTGGTATTATATATGTGAACAATGTATATATACACTGTAATATGAATCATATACTAATGAAAACACTACATTTACAGGTACATACATATTCATTCCTGCCTTACAGTATGAACTCATTACAGTAACATAACTTACTTGATACCCTTAGAAGCCAGAGACAGCCAAGTGTTAGTGTATGGTAATCGTTTAACATTCAACCTCTCCTCACAATCTTCATCATTGGGGAAGGACAGTAACTTCTTTTGTTCATCAGTGGCTGGTTGTAGTGCATCTATTTCATCTGATGTGATAAACAACTTCTTCCGGTGGACAATGGATGCTTGTTTACGATTATTCCTAACATCATCAGCAGTCAACTCCTTCTTCCTCAAGAATAACACTATGTTACTGAAGTATTCAATGGCAGTTTGGCCAGTGTAGTGTTCTATATATTCACCTACACAGGAAACAAGGGAAATGAAACATTTGCGACAGCACAACACACATGGTCACAAACCTGTGACAGTATTAACTGTAGTAACAGTATCACAATCTTTACACTTCCTACCATTACCGTCAGATGGCTGAGAACCTTCATCTCCTACTTCATACACATCTTGGGTCAGTTCCATTATCTTGTCATAGTTATCAATATCAGATAAGGCACTAATCTCTTTACGCTTCTCCTCCAGTGTCTCGATGTAGTGTAGGACGTTCTCTTGGTCTAACAACAGGTCTGCCCTTTCCAGGATGAGCTCAAACTCTCTCTGGAGGTCTTCACGCTTCTTATCTAGTGCTGCCTGCCTTGCCAGTAACTGTTTGTGCTGAATAATAACAAGTGAAGCTGATATACAAGTTGTATGCAGTAATAATACAGTACAATTACACTGATAAACATAACAACAGAACACTAACTGAATATAAACGCATACTGTGCATACACAACCTGTATTTATACATATTGTACTATACAGGATAACATACTAAGGCTGCACTGATTCTACTATAAGTATTGGGCCAATACTGCTGTTTTGAGGTATCGGAATCGGCCAATACATTGCTACAGGTACCGGTTATTACATGTGCCAGATAGAAATGATATCAGTTTGTACTAGCCTATTTGACAGAATCACAGGCATAATAAATGCTTGAAAACATCAAGCAGCATAATGCTGGTGATAACTAACAAAGTCAATTCTTCTCTGCTGAACTTTCTCTGTGAAAATGCAATCCAAGAAAACGATTGATATACTCTAATAGAACAGTCAGTAATTCTAATAGAGCAATTAGTTTAACATGACTGTTTTATTAGAGTATTTACATAGTTGCTGTGACAACCATTATCTAGACTTCTTCTCAAGAACTGGTTTGTACTTCCAGTGAATCTTGTCACTTCATCATGTGCGCATTACAATGAATTGTAAAACTTGTACAGAAATACCATGAGCTACACAAAATAAATAGATATATGGTGTGTTACGTATGGTGCACATTGCAAGTAACGTGTGCAGTGAAGTAGCTAAGATACTTGGTATTGGTACTTGTAGATACTTCCAAGGTGAGTAGTTGAAGTATTGGTAAAAGGTGGAATCGGTACAGCTTTATTAAACATATGCTGGTTTCCATGAAAAGACTATAATATTACAGTACACATGTGTATACATGTACCTACACTGTATGTACTTACAGTATGTAAACACTTATGATGTAGTACTTAATTCCTGCAAAACGATGGTTAAGCATGTATGTACACATGGTATATTGACACTATAAGATGTCCAGTCTAAATTATGATGCCACCTAGTGTTGCACCGATAATCGGTTTAATAATCAGTATCCGGCTGATATTGGCTACTAGCCGATTAATCGGTTTTGATTAAATTAAAGCCGATGCTAATCTCCACTGTGCTGTGTAGTATAATGATGTGGGGGAGGCTAGACATAAGTTATTTGGCATTTTAATTAAGTTATGTGTTGATGGTTTAGTGGTGACTACAAGCCATGCCCATAATAAACTGTCAGGTTTTAGGCCATGCCCAACAGTAAACTGAGGTTTAGGTTTCTATGTAGTACCAGCCATTTGTCTCAACCATATAGCAGTAGCAAAAAGGGAGTGTATAAACAGTGGAATGGAATACTGGAATGGTGGAATGGAATTTTTTAAAGTTCAATATCATTTTTTACATCCAAATAAGTACAACTCCTCCCCTTATGTAAGTAAATAAATAGGATCTCCCTTGAAGTCAGTTTATTTAGCATAATTCACCTCACCATATACAAAGTTTACCAATGTAGTGTAAAGTCAGTTATGAACATGCACAATAGCAGTTTATTGGGAATACCAAGAAGACTCCTGACTCAACCCTTGTTCCCAAATGATAAAAAGTTAGCTAGCTAGCTGATTACATGAATGCATTGTAAAAGTGCATTCACTGTATAATGAAGTATTCATTTATTTATTATCAACTTTATCAGTTAAGCACTGGAGGGTGAACACAGAAGGCAGAGCCTATACGAGGTG
The DNA here is from genome assembly GCF_963678975.1 of Dysidea avara. Lineage (NCBI taxonomy): Eukaryota > Metazoa > Porifera > Demospongiae > Dictyoceratida > Dysideidae > Dysidea > Dysidea avara. Next base: position 33,960,807 of record NC_089278.1, read on the forward strand.
TTTACCATTAACCTAGGAACCTAAGCGAAATCTTTGGGAAAAGTGAAATGCGACTATCTTGTAAGCATTTACATTGAGCCTTTCCCACAATTATGTCAGAAAATAAAATTTAAGCCAAACTTCATTGTAGCAGTGCCACATTGCACACTGAACTGAACCACAGTTAGTTTCAGACAAGTAATAAAGTATTGAGTTATAAGTCATACAAGTGTTATGGTGAGGAAAAGTATGCTAAAAGAGCTGACTTCAAGGTGAATCCTATTTATTTGCTTACATAAGGGGTTGTACTTATTTGGATGTAAAAAATGATATTGAACTTTAAAAAATTCCATTCCACCATTCCAGTATTCCACCATTCCAGTATTCCACCATTCCAGTAGTCCATTCCACTGTTTATACACTCCCGTAGTTAAATGTACTTAAAACCTTGTCAACATTAGTAGCTTTTGCTTGTGATATACATCTAACTTTATATTTTAGTCTAGAATGAGCTGTATATCAATGCTTATGTCACTAATGTGAGTCATTTAATGATGAGGTTGAGAGATAGTGTTATTAGTGTATATCGGATCAGTTATCGGTATCGGCTGCTTAATATCGGTTATCGGAATAATTGGCTAATTTGGTTATCGGTGCAACACTAATGCCACCTAGGGATGATGTACATAAGTATGACTGTAGTTGACAAGTACACAGGAGAGCTACATACTTATATGTACAGCTTCACAGTCAACTGAAAAAGTGGACATTTTACAACCACACTACACTTTGTATAAAATTTCAAGAAGGCAATACAAATACAAGTGCATGTACGTACATACATACATACATTTAATAGTCGTAACACGGGCATAAGGGCTTCGCCTGAATGCCTTGTGTTACAGCTAATATACAACACTTCCTAGGCTGATGGTCTGTACAGGGTGATCAATCACCCAAGCCAATATGAGTGTAACCACTGGATACGTATATGATATATGTATGCCTAAAAAATTTAATTATGGGACAGCAGCTAGCAAGTTTCTGGTCATGTTTAGTTATGACGAACGGACAAATCCTAGAGATAAATCACGGAGAATTTTGGTTAATGTTTTATTCAGCACTATTGAATAATTTATGGAATAACTACGTACTTTACTAAAGGCCTAGATAGGTAAGCTTGCTTGTAGAGTAGCTACTTCATGCAGAGTGGTAACTTTGTGATGGGAGTATGGTCCGTATTTGGAAATGGAAACAATTTAATTGGCGGATATTGGCGGAAACTAATTTAATTGGCGGAAACAAATTAATTGGCGGATAAGCTATAGCACTAGTTCCCACCTTAGCCTAACATTTTTCAACTCGTACATGTAGGAAAGCCAGGATAGCAAAATGCTCTCAACCTGAGTGGTTTTCAATACAAAATCCAAGTTGTGCATGAGCATTAATCGATCCCCACAATTGATTTCAGCCTTTACGCCTATATAATTGCTGCCCAGATGCAGCCCGGGCTACATTTTGTAAGCAGCTCGGCTAGCTAGGCTACATTATGTAGCCCAGGTGGCTCCTTTGATCTGAGGTGCAGTGTGAAAGTGTTTCATACTTACACACACATGCATTTACTCAACTAACATGTACATAATTTACCTGTTTCTCTAGTTCCACTCTCTCTCGTTCAAACTTCACATAACACCTTACGGTCCTGAGGTACTCCAGTGCACCAGGGAACTTGGCATCACGTGTGAGCACATAACGAAGATGAAGGGAACAACCATCCAACTCTCCAATGGAAGACAACGTCAATGCATAAGTGTAGTGTGATATCAACTAGAAAGAAATTGTACATCCAAGCAAGCAACATTACTCCTAATAACCTATACTTCAATGGCATTTTTAAAATTGAAGTGTGTACTGTCAGGAGCCCATTTGCATTACAAGTCTGCACCTTGTGGTGCTTGTGGCTAAGATCATCAGTTTGTTAAAGTGATCATGTCAAGTAGATCTAACAAGTTATATAGTTAAGTTTTACGTACTTCATGACAGACTACCTCATTTATTATTGGTGACAAGGGCTCACTGGTTACAATACATTAGGATGAGTACAAACATTACTGGGTACTAAGTACTAACATCCATATATGGCTTTACAACGCTAACAATACTTACACAAAAATGCTATTAATCTAACATGTTGGGACTTCATATTTCTAGTAAGGATTTACATCAAGTAACACAAAAATTAATTACAATACACTACAAAATATGTTACTATAGAAAGAATGATTTTGAAACCTGTACTTGCAAATGATATGGCAATGACCCCATGAACATAAACATTTGCATATATATGGAATCTAAGCATTTGTAGTAGATAGCCAACACCATCACCTGTATGGTAAAGAGTGACCTTATGACCCACTACAATACAGGCCAAGTGTACAGCTATGTGCTGTAAGTAATTATTAAGTGTACTAAGAGTTTAGCTATCTTGTTCACTAATGGTATGTACTGAATTCAACACATGTCATACTAGCAGGGAATTTCTTACAATATTTGAATACCACGTACGGTACAGCATACAAACATACTTACCTCATGTGGTCTTATGTCAACAGCAGCTCTGGCAAAGATGGCAGCCTCTTCTAAAGCCTCAATATCAAGCATCACATTAGCAAAAGCAATATAAGCAACATCTTTGTAGAGTAGAGGAGCAAAGTGAGCCGCTCGACGGTAACATTCTATAGCTTGATATGTGTTCCCCTTTAGCCTCCAGTAGAATCCAGCCAATGAGAATAGAGCATGGTTGGGACCGTGCTACAGACAAAGAAATTCACACACATACAAATACAAAGCTGTATACAGTGGAACCACCATTATCCCAACACCTGTGTACTAGTACTATCACAAGAGTGTTCAGATAATCTCATAAAATAAAACAGTACACACATTCTTCCATTTACAAAAACTCTAATAGAGCTGTCACGTTTTCAACTGCATGAATGTACAGTACTTACTCGTAGTAGTCCTGCATAAATTAACTTTCCAGCTTCATCTACTTCAGTAGCACCCTTGACAGCAAAGTATTTCAGAAATCCATCCTGTGTGGGGAAGCATAAATTATATAACAATTTTAGTACAGTATACATAAACATTGTACACAGAGTGTAACCACCCAACCCTTGGATGGTCATGTTTGTACGTACATACATACATACATGCATACATACATACATACATACATACATACATACATACATACATACATGCATACATACACACAACATAGTTACATAATCTAGTCCACTAACTTGAATGAAGTCCTTGTATTGAGCAGCAATGGACTCATCAGTATAATCAAACAGTTTCCTCTTAGCTATGGCTGGTAGGTGGTCCATAGCATGTATAGTGTAGGACAACTCAACAATGTTGTAGCAGTGAGGAGTCTTCATCATACGAGTTGGAGTGTTAGGTGTTATTGCAGCAAACATTTGCTCATAACTATATGAAGGATAAACATGTTTGATATGCAATGCACAAATATACGTACATGTAATTGGATCTGTAAAAAATAATATTTTTACAGTAGAATGCACTGAACATAATGGGGTAATCTACATACAAATTATAAAAAAAAAATCCTATAAAGTTTTTGAGCACACATTTTGCAATGAAGGAAGGTGCATAGAGCTGTGAAACTGGACAGAATATCATAACTGGTTGATGAGCAGATTGTAACTGTCGGTTATCCGGTTAACTGAATTGAATGACACTTCCGGTCATTTTAGACTGCACCTAGTATGTAAACTATATACACAAGAAAAGTAAAATGAACATTTTGAGTGAGATCGGTTATAAAAACTGAAACAACTGGCTGGATAATCAGTTTATACAGAAAGGTTTCACAGCACTAAAGGTGCTAATGGCAAAAGCTTGGTATCCCCAAAACAAGAGGAGTTAGTTTTGTGTCAGTGCTCTCAAGGAGATGGAAGATAGCTTCTTTTTCTTATTAGAGATTGTTTTCTGCATTCAGCATAGTTTTAAGTTACAGGTTTCTGACTCCCTGCTTCACAGGCTTACTGTTAGCCTCCTTGCAGGTCCCTAGAGGAATAGTTGTCCAATAAATAAATATAATTGTGCAGTTTACTCTTGTGTTTTCTCAGTTTACTCTAGTGAAACTAGAGATGATGGTAGCTATAAGGGAAAATCCCTACTTGGCGTTGTAGCAATGTGGGAAAAGCCAGAATCGGTATGTTCAGGGATTTTCGCTCATAGTTACCCTCATCTCTTGTTTCACTACTTTTATCACTGGAACTCTACTTCATTTTAAATTTTATTACACTTGCAAGAGCATAGCTATAAAAATACATGTGTGGTGATGACTGACGTGGACTCAGCACTGATTATTAGAGATGTGGTAGAGGGAGTTGACCTTGAGGGGAGGGTGTACAAAGCAAAAAGATGTAATTTAAAACAGAAGAAATGATCAGAATAAAGAAATTGAAGAATAAAGACGATGAACGAGCCAGTTAACAAATAGTCACCACATCAATAAGTAAAGTAATAAATGCTGCAGCATTTAAATTTTGGCCCATTGCAATTGTTTTGTAAGCCCAGCTTAGCTGTTACCTGATACTACTGAGGATACTACAGCCTGTTAAGTGAGTCAAATAGTTTCGTGACATCTAAATACACAAAGAAAGTGAAAATTAATGACTATGCCAGCCATCCTGGCATGAAGATGACAACCATATAATTAAAGATAAAAGGAATGGCAAAGTGCAGAAAGGCAGACATTCATTTGAACCACATCCCACCAGTGAGTTTGTTGTTGTGACAGAAAATCGTGGCTATGCACTGTGTTTCTGGTTTCTAGTTTTACAACTGTGGGCAACGAGGCAGACAGACCAAAATACAGGCTTTGGCGATTTATCTGGCTGTCTGTAAACGTTCTTGTTTTTCACACTGTATGTGATGTTGAAAAGAGTAAGACTCTTCCATAAAGGTGATTTCATCTCATATGATGTTCTATGATACTTTTAGATGTAGCAGCGTACATCACTTTAGGGGGAACCCTACTAAACTGTACTACCGTACTGTTTGATAAACACACATAAAATACATACAGTGGATTCTGTGTAACCAAGAGTGAACTCTAGGTGTAACTATAGGGACTGTCCTGGTTTCCAGATTAGTTTATGTACCTACGCAATTATTGACTTACTTATGGCCTCGCTGTGTGATATCAATATCCATCCGAGAAGACTTCACCCATGATGACAAATTCTCCACAACATCCAAGCACTCTGTTTTGTCTGGCCAACTTGGATAGTCAAAGAAATTAGCTGGACCAACAGGTCGTGGAAACAGTCTCTCCTCCAGCGCATGAGGTAGAGGATTGTAAGGACGAAACTCGGAGGTTTGGTAAGAGTCTGCAAACTGTTGCTGTGCCCCAACATCTGATGGTGTTTTAGCAGCAGAAGACTTTTCAGAGTCGGATTGCTCTAAGATTTTATTGTTGCTTTCTCCTGTGCTGTCATCTCCGGAGTCTGTTTCATCATCTTCATCAACATAAGAAAGTTTGGATGACTTTTTACAGTCATCTTCAGGGTTGAAAATGACACGAGGTTTCTGCCTTCGCTTTTTCTTTGTTTTGGTTGAAGATCCCTCAGCATTTTTTGAATCTTTCTCTGGCTGGTCCTTTACACTGTCTTGAACAGTGTTCTCATTACCAGGAGGTTGTTTTCCTTGCTTAGCAGTGGCATTGGTTGCCTGAGGCAATGCTGTGCTATCCCTTCCATCAGAAAATGTTGTCTTATTGTTGTGCACAGACTTGCTGTCACCAGTTTTGTCCTTTCTGACTGACCCTGAGGATGTCTCATGCTGCTTGTGCTTTTTATGGTGTTGTTGCTTATGATGCTGTATTGAGGGTCCACTTAAGTCTATATCAATTGGTGGCATGCTCAACTTATCTAACCCTGTATTAAAGCAAAAATGATTTCAAACAGACATAATTATCATATACCTACTGTACATGCATATGTGCATAATGCTGTGATTGTACCATCCATGCATTAAACGTACAAACACAAACACGCACGCACACACGGCAATGATACATACTCACATATTGATACTCAGTACATACACACCTGGTATATCAAATTTGGAAGGGATAACTTGATGTCTTTGTAAGTCAGAGTAGGCGGTGCTGTACTTGTCAATACCATTCCTGGCCTCCTCAAACTTCACAGAATAGCTGTTAACAGTCTCATGAAGTCTCTTCTCACAGTGAATAGCGTGCCAGAGGGAGCGACCATCTTTAAAGTTCGGTTCTACAGCCAGTACTTTCTCTATGTGCTCCAATGACTTGTTGTACATCCGTTTTGTCTGAAACAGGTAAAACGAATGGTACACAGTTAATACACACACATGTTGATCACTGATATTTAACACACTACAGTAGGATATATACAAAATTACACTATTTGGATACACAGTCCCATATTATATAGGAGTGCTTTTGCGTAGGGGTACGCAAAATCTCCTATATAATAGGGGTACGCAAAATTACCCCTATATAATATGGGAGTGGCAGCATTTATATAGTGTACCCCTCCCTACACATTGGCGTTCTCCCATAATATATAGGAGTAATTTTGCATACCCTGACACAAAATCACTCCTATATATTATGGGAGTAATTTTGCGTACCCCACGCAAAATCACTGGAGTAATTTTGCGTACCCCACGCAAAATCACTCCTATATAATATAGGAGTGGAGTAATTTTTAAAATCACTCCTAGGAGTAACTTTGCGTACCCCACGTAAAATCACTCCTATATAGTACTGGAGTAATTTTGCATACCCCACGCAAAATTTTGCGTGCGCATAAACATCCCTATAATATTTATGGGAGTAATTTTGCATACCCCATGCTAAATCATCGGAGTGAATTTGTGTATCCCACATATACAACAAAATTGGAGACAGATTATACACTGTCAGTAGCACTAAACTGAAGTCATAGGCACCGGACAGCTACAATGCTGATGGTAGCTTGTCCTCCTTGTATTGTGATCCATTCATGTGTGTCATGGCTTCAGTGTGAGACTTAGTACCTGCATTAATTGTTCTCACAGTTTTCTTTACTTGATGTGTTATGTATACAGCATACTTAACATAGTAGCTGAAATATCATGCATTTTACCAATGGTTGGGGTCCACGCTTTTACAAGCGAATCTTTCCATACTGGTTAGCTATTCGTGCTGCTTCATTTATAATGCTGTGTAATGGACTGAGCATAGCTGCATACTGACTTCTGAATTTCTACTATTTAATGCTTGTGGCATGTTTTTACACAAAAAAATCATAATCATACTTTTTATGCAATACCACTTAATTAAATAAATAAATGAGTGTAAGGAAAAAAATTGTACCCATGCGTGATGTTTGGTGGTGATTCTATCATTAAATTTAAATACCTGCACATACATAACATTTAGAATATCAAACAGTACGGTAGTACTGTTTAAGTAGGGTTTGCATCAAAAGTGACGCACGCCGCCAAAAATACCGCCCTTAAAAACCAGCTTAGAAACTTCTTACGCGACGAAAATTACCTTTACGGAATAATATTAGTCCATCTAACATCAAATGTAGCGTTAAAAGCAAGAAAACACTTACTGGCGGCCGGATATAGAATTTTTTTAAAATCGTCAAAACTTGAAATTTCGTTTCACTCACTCACTGACCACAGTCGCAAGCCTAGAGCCCAAACGAAGCAGTGCACGGTCACCATTTTACGCCACAACAACAAACTCACTGGTGGAATGTGCCTTTTGGGGTTCCGACAAGTGTGCGTCCTATGCACCTTGTCTTTTTTTAATCTTCAATCATTCTGCTTGTCTTCTTCATCCAACGAAACCATACCGAGGCTTTAATTTTCCATATCAACACTTTCTTTTTAAGCAGCATAATAGACACCACAAAATTATTTAAGACGCTTAGACTATGCTACTGTACGGCCCCAGACTGTACGGAGGTACCAGTACTCCACGATAGGTAACAAGGTCACGCCCATTCTTTATTCTACGTATTATCGATCGAGACCACGCCCCTTTTATGCTAGCTGTATTTGTGACCACACACTCTTAAGTTGGTAGGCTGATTCGAGATACTCTAGTCTAATAATCGTTCGAAACCACTATGACCACACCCCTTTTTGGGGCAAGCACATCTTTGCAGGCTGACTAGAGATACTCTAATACAGCAGTCACCCTAATAAAACAGTCACATGTTTATAGCTAGCTGTATGCTTTAACAAAAAAACTAAACAGGTTTCAAGCTATAAAAAGTAGGGAAGCTTGAAACCTACTTCATTCTTAAATTTATAATTTTTAATATACTAGTATCATACAGTACAATAGTACTGTATAGTAGGGACGATGAAGGTGTGGGTGTGGTCCACAAAGAAAAATCTACCCAAAATCATCTTCAGAAATCCTTCACGGTCATTTCACAGTATTGGTCAGGTATAAACAAGCCCAAATGTGTCTTCAGAACGACCCGAAATGTTTCTGACGAGGTGCTACGAAATTTAAAAAAAATATTATTTTAGCGAATTTTCTACTGCTTCACTGCCTGCCTCACCGATGCGTTCAGTCAAGCGTAGCAGAAAACTGGCTACAGCTACAGCCTTGCTTCTTTGGCAGAAACGCTTCGAATTTTGTGGAGAAAAAACCTTTCACAATATTAAATATCTATAATGTGTGCGCTACTGTCTTACTGTTTTATCTTTGATCCTTCTTTATCGTGGCCATCTCTCATGGTTACGGCTTCCATCAAAGCACGCATACCACAGCGCCCTAACATATTGGAATAAACATGTAGCATAATTGTAGCAAGCACATGATTTTAATGTTGGGATACACCTAGGGATATGCTGTGCCTGTTCAACATCGCCACTACACACGTAAGGATTAGAGTGTTTGCTTTGGCTTGAAGGTGGTTTCTTTTCCATGTTTAAAAACCGGTTGTATATGGCGCCTCTCTACAGACTCTATGGGTAGCTTTCCCAGAGCACTTTTCAGGCATACAACTAAAAAGGTTCGCGTATCTTGTCATCTAAATAGTGGGCGTGACCTGTACTTACGCGAACTAAAAGTAAGAGCAGCCCTGAGGCTTTTTTTGAGAGAATTAGTGGAAAATAATACTGTAGACACACTATAAAACAGTTGAAAAGATACTTCTGTGGGTAATGTGTTGTTTAAAGCGGTTTGTTAAAAATCTGCATCCTTAGGAACGTTTAGTTGTGTATTTTGAGAATTGCAGAGGGTGAATTACTAAATACGGTTATTCAACAAAAAAGTACACAAACAAGTGCAAGAAAAATTAGGAATTTTCCAAATGAGTAGGGACTGCAGCAATAAAAAGCACTGAAACAAGCTGCTGAGACAAAACACCACTGAATGATTGCATTTTAATCCCCTCTTTATCTTCATTCATGTTAATGACTTATCTTCATTCATGTATGGTTAAAGTAGGGAATATTTCAGTTGCGTTTTGTCTCTGCGGCTTGTTTCAGTGCTTTTTATTGCTGCAGTCCCTACTCATATGGAAATTCCTCTCTTACACTTGTATCATTAGCACTTATAACTGCATACTAAACTGCAGGGACATTAAGCTACTTGGCTAAGTACAAATTGAACAAGTCCAGCTTCTTCCTTTTACTAAAACATTAGTTGGAATGCACAAACAGTCAACATGATACCATCTGCAGCATTTACTACACATGTACTACACATTTACTACACTGCTTCATTTTCTCCTTGTTCTTGTATCGTCGCCAGATACAGTGCAAATTCTCAATGATGATTGTTTTAACTGCTTCCTTCTTGTTTGGAAGATGATTAGCGACTGGAAATAATATCATCTTTTCTTCTTCAAAACAATGTACCAAGTGTTGCCACATCCAAGCCTGATTCCAATGAATTGTTGACGGATTTTGCTTATTGCATAATGCAGTAGCCACTGCTAAAGGAAACAGCCCACAGGAATCGTCTCCCTTTTGCTCTTGCATAAACATACTTTTGATGGTAGCTACATCTCCTTTAAACTGAATGATTTTGAGAATTAGATCTACAACTGGGGATGATATGGTTGAGCATTTGCTATCGTATAGGCAAACAGATGACTTATCTTCATTCACGTTAATGCACACCCAGTGATTTGATCGGATATGTATGATTTGGATTGCACCAGCAGGCAGAATATCACAGCTCCTGGCTGCAACTGTCAAAGTGGAAATCAGGCAGGCAGGCAGTAGAAAATTCGCTTAAATAAAAAAATATATAAAATTCCGTAGCAATTTGTCGGAAGCGTTTCGGGTTGTTTTCAGGGCATGATTGAGTTTCATTTTACGCAACCAATAGTGCCAAGTCTTCGTGATGGAAAATTAAGGCTGGTTTTTGGGATATAATTAATTGCATGGGTGAGTGGCTTTATCCACTTGTGAAAAGTCAATAGATCATATTCTTGTGTTCATGTTCAGCCCATCACACAGCATTAGTTACAGTGAAGAATAGCATTTGGAGGTATGTATTGTGAATTGGTGCAAACCTCCATGATCCCCAATATACAGTACTTTAGTGTATGATATGTGTAATTTTTGCGTTGGGTACGCAAAATTACTCCTATATTATATAGGAGTGATTTTGCGTGGGGTACGCAAAATTACTCCCATAATATATAGGAGTGATTTTGTGTCAGGGTACGCAAAATTACTCCTATATATTATGGGAGAACGCCATAGCGTAGGGGTACGCAATATAAATGCTGCCACTCCCATATTATATAGGAGTGTGTATCCAAATAGTGTAATTTTATCTTTAACACACTACAGTACGAACACACAAAGCCTAAAAGCCCAAAAGCCTATGGTAGCTGTACGACATACAACTATTTCCATCCAGTGGACCAGCACTGAGATGCCTGTGCACCTCTCAGGCGCTTTGAGCCTTGTGTAGGGAAATGCTCCTGGGGAAGACCGCAGGAGGACTGTCCAGGTCTCATGGAAAGAGGCCATGGAACCAGAAATTCCATAACAACCTCAACACCACTAAATGAGATAAGAACAGTTGGGCATTTGCTTCCCCATTAAACACTAGGTATCTATTGACACTGTGCCATCAGGTCCCCAATGTACAGCTAAGTAGACTGGAGTAATGTGAGTAAAGTGTCTTGCTCAAGGAAACAACAACACCTAATGGACATAACCAAGCATCAAACCTGGAACCATTCGATTACCAGACTGATGTTCTAGCTATGCTGCCTCACGCATGAACACACACACACACACACACACACACACACACACACACACACACACACACACACACACACACACACACACACACACACACACACACACACACACACACACACTCACCACATATATGCCAGCCAACACATAACGGTACAACAAGTTACTGCTATTCAGAGAGACAGCTACTTCTAATATGGTGGCTGCATCAGACAACAACTTGGACCTCTGCAATACACTAGCCATGTGTAACAGTGCTACATCCATTTGATCACTAAACAAGTATACCACAGTGAATAGTGTCTAATGACAATCATTGTGTTACATACACACATGCTACACACAAGGCAAACTGTGTGAATGCTATGGGAGTAAGTAAACAAATTAAGTAAGAAACCACAATAAGAATATCCCACAGTGCTTAAGTTGCAGTAGTATGTGTAGTGTGTTCACACCAGACATGTGTGTGCGTGTTTGTATGTGTGTGTGTGCGTGCGCGCGCGGGTGTGTGTGTGTGTGTGAGAGTGAGTGTGCAGTGCCAGTGTTTGGGCATGCATAAACTTACAAACAAGGGTATACATTATATTTACATGACCTATACTAATCACTCACATTGGGGAGTAGTACACTGCCCTCTTAGCACACTCCAGGACATTGTTGGCATTCCCTTTGTACCGCCAGTAGATTGCAGCAAAGTTGAACAGCACCCATGATGTGGAGTTCTATAAGGACATGACATATATACAAACATATTTAGTACACTACACGCACGCATGCACACACACACACACACACACACACACACACAAACCTTTTTCATAGCTTGGTTAACAAAGTGACCATAGTTCTCCATGGAGTGATATACGTCATCCTCTATATTCACCTCAGCCTTGTACATACCCAACTCCTTGCTCCTCTGTATACCATCCAAGTGTTCCATGGTCAACATACTGAAGGGAAGTGGGAAGGAGTCACAGTATGGCTGCAGCTTGCCCGGTGAGAAGTTGATATAATGTGAAAGATAACTCTCATATCTGTAGTAAAGGAAAATAGCAGCAATACTATTGTGTAAGCCACACGTATTATCAAGACTAGTAAATACTTTTATACATAACAATTGTGAATCAAACTATCCTTTAGTAATTGCTGTTCTTTGCATGGGTAGAATTGGTTTGAGAAAATTATAGAGTAACAAATATAGGCTCCAGTATTTAAATACCAAAACCTACGTAAATTATGAATTTAAGCATTAGGTGACTGGCTTAGAATCCATGAATGTGGGTACGTTGCTACGGGAAACTTGGTACATATATTTGAGGTCTTGCACTGCCTACACGTCATCATTGACTAGTAAAGTATTACAAAACAGATCAGATAGTCGTGTGTTACACAGCAGATTACTACATAACTTTAAGCACTTATGAGAGGTGGCATTTGTGGCTGTTAAGACAGGTTTCATGGTAACAGGTATACAAACTACATTTTCACAGGTGCAAATATCTGAATAAAATTACATTGTGTTACTACAACTGTATACATAAAGACTTAACATTATTAATCTACTGTTACAAAACAACATAATTACATAACAAAGATCACTTGACTGCATAAGTAGTCTCTAGCCAACACAAACTCTTATGCAGTGTTTCGTACGGACTATCTGCACCTATCTAGTAAAAAAGTTGAACAATACTACTTCATTAATACGGCCACCTATTATGGGCCCAAAACTTATGGTCTCATAACGAGACGGCCATATTAATAAGGTCATGAAGTGCACCATAGCAACACATGAGACCTACTGTACTTGCTTGACAATGTCACTAATAATGAGGTGGTGATCCACGTTTGTGACAACACGAGTTTTTCCTTGCATGATAATATGGTGCATTTGGTAATTATTACTCTAGACATGCTGTTTGACACTTACATTTGTTGTATTCCAGTGGGTATGTGAGAGCTGATGTAAAAATCATAGCCAGCTATTGGCATTGAGGAAAGACAATTCCGGTCCGTGTTGCGGATCGTTTTCTCCGGGCTTCCATTGTCATATTGCTTCAGCAACTGACCATAGTCGGCCATGAAAGGCTCCAGATCTTTCAGCTTGTTGTAACGCGCTTCTTGCTGCATGAAACCCACCAGGTCAAACGGCTTGCGGAGATCATACGGCGTGTCATCCTAAAAAACACATGATTTTTTGCAGAACAAAAAAAAATTTGGAATTTTCACAAAACAAGGACAAAACAAACTGTTTTACACCATACGGACAAATGGTGACAAATCACCTGATATTCGATTTTCCCATTTTCAGTGACCATCCAGTGGATGTAGCAGTGACAGTGGCCGTAAAGGAGCAGCAGCAGAAATGCGCATCTTGATCCCATCCCAATTAAAGCTCACTGCTGACCCGCCTCCCTAGCATTCATTAAAGAAATGTGGGCGTTGTTGAGAACTAAACGAGCGATCACAAAGGTCTTCTGAATAGTGACCTTAGCCTTTCAGTATTTATTTTGCAGGTTGGGTTTGTGTAAAGTTAGCTTTAGTCGGGCATTTGAGTATGAATTGACTATGGGCGTGGTAATCTATTTCCGTAGCTACGCATTTGTTTACATGTTGTCATAGTGCAGACATCACGATGTGGGTTTGATTTTTGCGAGGATTTTTGCTTTGTTTACCGAGTTGTTTACAGAATGTCATGGCGGCTATTAAGGTCTACGCAAGAGTTAGACCATGCAAGAGGCCAACTGACCGGGTTAACGTCTCTGAAGGACAGATTACAGCTGTGACGGGAACGCAAACAGGGGAAGCCACACCGAAGCACTCCACAACTCCGAAGCTCCAACACGAATTCATATTCACTCACGTGTTTAACGCCAACACTAATCAAGAGGACGTATTTGAGACAGCGGGCAAAGAAATTGCAGTCAACTTTCTTGATGGCTATAATGGTACCATATTTGCTTATGGACAGACTGGGTCTGGAAAGACTTACACGATGGAAGGAAGCGCTAGAAGATTTTCTGAACGAGGTCTCATTCCTAGACTGCTATCATTTGTCTACAGTGAACTGGAAAGAAGAAGTGACAATGAAGAAATTACTGTGCACGTATCGTACATGGAAATTTATCAGGATACCGGATATGACCTGCTTAATCCAGGCAATATGAGTGATTCCATGATGACCAAGTTACCCAAGGTATTGGAATATATTTTGCTATGAACAGCAAAAAGTTTGGTACTGAAACTTCTCCACTAAATTGCTTGACATGCTAATTCACTAAGCATTAATATAACCTTGTCAGTCTTTTATTGGGTGAAAATTATTGTATACTGTAGCTGCTGGCATTAGTCCTTGTGCTAACAGTACCTTGTGAAAATTTACTGTACTTTGTGATAATTCACTTTGTTGGTTTAGTGAGTTTACAGATGCATAAAAGTCATTCCTATGTAAACAATAAACTGTCCATGACACGTTGTAGAGTAGTAAGCTATGCACATGATCACGTGTCTATGTTTTTATCATTCACAACAGATCAGTGTTGTGGAGGGAGGTGATGGTAACATTAAGGTGAAGAACTTGTCGCTACATTTGGCAGCCAACGAAGAGGTAGCCCAGAACTTGCTGTTTCAGGGAAGGATGAACCGGAAAGTTGCAGAGACCAGCATGAACCTGAAGTCCTCTAGATCACATGCCATCTTCACCATAATGTTAACTGCCACCAATCCTGGATCAGATATAATTACAAGGTCTTGTCAGTCAGTGTATTATACTAGCTGTGTATGAGGCAGTTATATTGTGTTAATTGTGAATGTTGTACACAACTACAAAGCAGTGGTTTAACCAAATTTTATGCACTTGCATGTTGTGCAGTGTTAGAAAATTTTCTCGTATTGAATATATGAACCAAACTGTTGGACACATGATAGTGTGTTGTGTGGCCAAGTAAGTTGGCACACCACACCATGTATTCTACATATCTGGCAATGGAACATCTTCTCTGTGTGTTCTCAAAAAATGTGCGCTTTATTAGAGTATCACAAAAAGTCAAATAAAATCTGCAAATACAATGCAATTATAACTTCTGCCTTCCAATGTACTGTAGATACGTTAGTAAGACAAACCACAAAGCCAGTTTATGGCTGGCTTTGGGGTATGTAAATTATAAAAAAAGGCAGAATTCTGTGCTATAAAAAATCCAGTTGCGTACATTATTAAATTTACATCATTGCATGGATAGTTGAACACTATGATGAATTGAAAGTTACCAATATGAAATTAATAGCATCTGGCTGCTGTGTTATCTAACAGTAAATGTATAAGACAGACGACTTTTATGTGTGGCTTCAATAGTTTACTGTGTCCTTAATGTACTGCAGGTCAAAACTACACTTGGTAGATCTTGCTGGCTCTGAGAGAGTGTCAAAGACTGGCGCAGATGGTAAGGTGCTACTGGAAGCAAAGTACATCAACCTGTCCCTACACTATCTGGAACATGTTATTGTACTACTCCAACGGCAAGCAGCAGGGAGACCAAATTCTGTTGGTGGCTCCACCAGGAGATCTCACTCTTCTTATGACAGATCAAAACTCCACACCAGTGGTAGTCCAGTACACCACACTGCTAGTAGTCCTAATGTTAGTGGTAGACGGACATACAGTGGTAGTAACAGGAAGAGATTGCATAGCTCTCAATCACTGCACCATGATGGATTTATCCCTTATAGGAATTCACTGCTAACTATGGTACTCAAGGATAGCTTAGGTAAGTTTATATCCCAACAGATGTGTAATGTATAGTCTCTTCTCATCGATGGCATTGCCTTCCTTTCATGGTGCCAGGGCTATCTGTGCTATAGACTGATGGATTGAGCTCTAGTTGCTTAGGCTGTGATTACCAGAGCTAATCCTTTGGTTACCTCTGGTTTGGCTACACCATTGTATTTTGTATTCACCCGAGCCTTGCTTTTCCTTAGTCACTCTTGTCATATGGGCTAGCAACCGAATTGTTATTGGAAACACAAAGCCCTATTGTTTATCAAAATACAGCAGACTGTAGTGCCCTTCAGTGCAAAGCTATAATAACAATATATTGGTCGTTCTATTAGAGTATCTCAAGTGTGTGTCTTGTTGGGTATGTACATATGTATGTGCACGTATGCATTCATACCTGTCTACCTGTATAATTATAAACAAACATGTGTATTATGTGTACATGTTAATGCAATACAATAGACAATGTAATTGTGATTTGCATATTGCAGTATTCTGTACTGTATAATAATAGTCCCATACTTATATACAGGTGGTAACTGCTTGACTGCAATGATAGCTACACTATCAGTGGAAGAGTCCAATCTTGGGGAGTCTATCTCCACTTGCAGGTTTTCCCAACGAGTTGCCTGTATTGCTAACACTGTTAGGTATGGTAACATATGTTAATCATTGTCCTGTATGTGGCAACAAAGTTTATAAAAAAATAAATTATGGCTGAAGGCAAAGCTACAGAGAATGGCCCATCTTCATTAGAAGATTGTTAGATCATGTATGAATATAATACTTGCTTGAAAGTCCAATAGTTAGGTAACAGACCCAAAGCCAGGTCCTAAGGGGGTTCAACTTTTTTGTATGATAGGTGATCACTACAGAGAAAGTCTGGGTTTGCAGCCCTCTGACACTGACAGCAGTTTATATTATATGCTTGGCAATATGCTGCTCAGCTCTGGTGCCCAATAAAAAGCTATTATAACTCATTGTCACACTTCACTGACATGCTATTAAGTTAGACTATAGTTAGGTCACATGTGACTTCCAGCTATTTGGTCAGGTGATAGTGGCCATACTGATATATAAAGTTGTGGTTGTGATCTTAAATATGGTATAGCAGTTTCTTAGGCTAGGAACTAATTAAGTCTTGTATATACACAATGCCCATCAGCATTGAAACCAGGTCACTACTGCTGACCAGGATTAGTTAAAACTGAGGCGTGCCAAGAGCTACGTTTTGAGTGCTCAAACTAGCGCGTTGAATATAAGGATAGCTAAATATTCTACGTAAATTTACAGAAAACAAGATACATTTCCTGCAAGTAAAGTGGGCATGGCTCATGAAAATCTCACCTGACCATGTCCTGTACAATCAATTGGTGGGCATGACTCTGCAAAGCTGGATTCATGCATACTTACAGATTGCAATACACCAATAAATGGGTAGGGCTACACGTATTGTTGTAGACAGTCATCTCGATAAGTGGGTGTGGCTCACAGATTGCACCGGGACTTGACTATGATGCATTTATACACTTCCGTATCATTCAATTAATTAGTTTGCTTCACACGTGATCCTTCCCGGACAAAATGTGACCCGATTGACCCAACCCAGTTTCAATGCTGATGCCCATGCCAGTAACTAATTGTGCATGCATAGGTCACAAGGAAGAAGATTCTGTGGATACTCATGCAGGAGTTTCTCCTAGAATCTGTAACTAGACACTTTAGATGTTATGTTTCATAAGGGCTATCCCTACGTATGCAATACTCTAATAGTTTTCAGACAAGATCACAAAAAATCTAGAATAGTAACTGTGAAGCAAAATGGAAGAGGCAGCGAAGTGTGTTTATAAACATCTTATAAACTAAACACCTTATAAACTAAACAGTTGAAAGGATTTAATCCAAAATGGAATTTCAGTGATCTTACTGTTAGAGTACTGTACATGTATATTGATCTTTCAGACATTTTCAGCTCTACTCAGATCTTAGACATACACATGAGACTTAGTTCCACTTAACTTAGTAGGCTTGAGCCTATTGTGGTCAAAGTTTTACCTATTATTCCTTCCAGAATTTCCCAAAATTTTCACCCATTCTTTTTTTTATTCTTGTGTCTAGCCTATTATTCCCAACTAATTCTCATTTAGTTTCTGTAGTTGGTTTCAAGATACTGGTGTACGTAGTTTTGCCAGAATTAATTAATGGCCACAAATGAAGTGCTCCTCCTTTTGCATCTTTAATTTTTCTAGCCGTAAGTAGTTACAACAGACTTGGAATAGCTATTTGAAGACTGCAGTATTGATTCAAGTATTTTTAAATTATTGGTATATTAAAGCTATGGTTGTAGCTACATACAAAGACAATGATCAAAGACTTTAAGAAGATACACTGGTATTAGATGTACAAGTTTCAGAATTGTAGATAATAATGCAGTTGAATCCCTGATGTTGGGTACAGATTTTTGACATGAAACAATCTGACTGCTCTATTAAAGTATTTGAGCGTTCTATTAGAGTATATCGATCTTCTAAAGGTTTTCAGTTCCTTTTCAGCTAGCACTCATACAATAATGTCAGCCATACATCACTCTTATTAGATTAACTCTTTCTCCTAGCTAATCAAGAATAGACACACCCCTTAATTCCACCGAGTATTCCCGTGGACATCCGATAATTCTAAAATTATGCCTTTGCCTCTATTATTCCAGAATTATTCTCACGAAATTGGCGACCTTTTATTCTCAAAATTATGCCGGCATAATAGGCACGAGCCTATAACTTGGCCAGCTCCTTTAATAGTGGGGTTTAGCACCCATTTATAACTGGCTCTACGAAAACCAGTTTTATATATATACTTTCCAGAAATCAGACTTTTACAATTCACATTTTCCTTTCTGTATGGTCTATTAATGAGGTATTTAGTCAGATTGAATGTATAACAGCACTTTGTCTGTTAGTATCAAGCTGATGAGTAATTTCATTATGATGGTTTGTTACAAAGGCTACAGGACTGATTTTTGCAGAACTGGTCACATAGTCCTTCTCTTTTCCACCAATGAGTGTGCTCTTGTCTTCAAAACTGATCATCCAAACCCCTCAGTCCCCCTTGCTGTAGCCCTGGGTAAGCAATTCAGTACCTTTAGACAGCATTGCTGATGTATGTACTGTATTGTGAATCCAAACAAAAATTCTTCAATAAACTTTAACTGTTGCAATATGGTTTCTTTTATTAGAGTGTTGTATCCTCAAAAAATAGTACTACACTGTAGAGTGTAATTTTAAGTGTATGGTGCTGTATTAATATTTATCTCATAGGCGTAATGAGGAGCTGGATGACAAAGCTGTTATTAGACAACTGAAGTGTAGAGTTGCTCAGTTAGAGAATGAAATTGCAATACTAAAGAGAAGATACTCTTTGGAACAAAATGTATGTAATTCAGAGTCAATGATATCTACTGCATACACAGCACATGGTACAGAAAACTATTGTTTAACAGCACACATGTGTATTATATAGGATACTGTTAAAGATGCTACTCTCACTGAAACTGAAACAAAGGATTGTCATCGTGTACTATATGACTTCTTACATGGGAAACTACATAATCCTGTTGAAGCAGGTATGTATAATAGTCAGTGCTGAGATGTCAAATGTAGTTAAAAGCACAAAAATATTAGAATACTGCCTTCGTGTATGATACAGTGCACAAAAACAGGGAAACAGATTAGAAATGGAACCTGATAGCCTGATGGGCATGCCTGGACAAGCTTGTGATGAAAGCCTCCTCTGGTATGCAGACATGTTCTGTGTTGTGATTTCAGGCTCAAAAGTCTTGAAGATTTGTGAATGTTCGTGAAGTTTGTTAGGTCCCCAACAAATCTTTTAAGGCTTGCAATTGGTATATGAAATGATCATGAAAAGCTTACAAAGTGCTTGCATGTAGATTGTGGGGTTCATGAAGCCACACATGTAAAACCTCTAAATAGAAGCAGGATCAATTAGTGGTCATTTAATGCAGGCTGTTTTTCTGTTGCTACGACATCTTTAGGAGCAAGGCACAACCTAATGTCAACAGCTTACAATTTTCAGTCTGATTCAATTAGTAAATGCAACACAACATGATTAGGTTCCACAATATTTGTAAAGTCTATGCGACCAACTCATGAACCCTACACCATCACGACTACTTCGTTACAGTGCTTTTTTGTGCGGTGTACTGTATCTTACAGAAATTGTTTTGTAAGCTATATAACTTAGCACTTTGATTAAAAAATATATTTTATTAACAAAACTTCATTCATTAATTCATTTGATTTCTATTTCAAATATGTACCTATATGTATACCTTTACTTTGTTATATAATACCTGAGAATACCCTAACATAACAATCACAGGTGTACTGATGAATAAACTCTCTAACAGAGCATTCAGAAATTTTGTATTTTGTACCATTAGGGATTGATGATTCAAGGAAGTTTGCTGAATGTTTGAATGTGCTCAAACAAATAGTACTACATACGCTGGGAGTGGGCAGTAAAGGACAGTCAACTTCATCACCAGAAGAGGACAACAAACGGCAACAGCAGCAACAGCAAGAACAACTCTTACAACAGTCATTACCAATAAAAACATCATCCAAAGAATCAACCCACAATCAGTTGAAATTATCTAATCCCAGAACAGCGCCTGCAGCATGTAGTAGCAGCAAAACTTCAACCACTCAAGTCCACAATGCTACCAATATAATACAAGAAAGTAATCATAAACAATACCATAGAAATGGAGAGCATTCCAATATTTCTGCTTCTAAAGTACCACTAAATAGAATTATTCAGCAACACACACCCACCCCCAGTTCTTTAGCTAGTAGTGGAATTGGCAGTCTGGCTGAGGACGAGACAATGATGGCTCACTCTTTTAAACCTACCATGCAGCACAGCATTACTGTATTCCCTATGAAGCCCAACTCCATCAATCATCATCATGAAACCACCTTGCCTCCTACACATGATAGCAAGAGACATAGACGTAGACACCAAAGGACTAATTCTGATCGTAACTTGTTGACTCAAGGAGATAGAGATATTGCTAAGATACAGCAGTCAAAGAGTGAACATCGTCTACTTAAAAGTGAAGTGCAGCAGTTAGCACTCAGTGTAGAAGAAGAAGAAATAAAGTATGTACTGTGAAGTTCTTAAAATGCCTAGATTAGTTAGTAGGACAAAATGTTGAGAATTAGGAAAAACTTGTCATAAACTGAGGACAGTTTGTCTCAAAATGTAAACATCTTTTGGGGAAAAGAGTTCTAGTGTATACTGTACGATTGTATGTATACTTTACACATAGTGCAGTTAAATTCTGCAGAATTTGTTTGCACACTGGTTCTACAATCTTACTTATAGGGGTCAGATTGCTATATTAAGAGAGCAGATTGCAGGCCAACATGCAAGGATTTTGTGGATGGAACGAAGTCATGCTAGCAATGAAGAAATTCATCAAGAAAAGCTGGCAGAATATCATCTGAGAATCAAGGAGGTACATATGCTATGCTATTCAAGTTTTACATACTTAAATGCTAAAATTAATATTGCTCTTAAATTGTGATTGTGTTTAGGCTAAGTGGCAACAGAAGCTGCTACAAGTCAGCCAGCAACTAAACCCACAAGGAAACTCAGGAAGTAAAAGTGTACAGCTCTCAAAACAGTTTAACGAAGAACTGCAAAGTTACTCGGAAAAGCAAGACAAAGTTAGTGGCTACAGTGGACCCTTGATTATCCAAACCCCAATAATCTCAGGAAATGGTAAACGTATGAATTGCTTGGATAACTGAAGCCCATACATTCCTATGTTGAAATAATTTAATAGAACATACACCATAGAATCTTAAATCATAAATAAAAGATAGAACATACACTTGTACTCAAAATACTCTAATAGAAGCAGTCATTTCCAATTTCTGATAAACGAGGGTACAAGGGTTGGATAACTGAGGGTCTGCTATGATTACAGTATATATGATGTAATAGCACCAGTACTATGCAATCATTCACAGAGTAGCTATCAACCAGCAACTATATGAGTAATGTTAGTTGTGCATGTGCTTTCTCGTAAATGCCAACTTGCCCAGGTCCGTATACCTACTTGTAACTACATGTGTTTAATCTATTTTAGATGCAGCAAGAACTTGAAGAACTCAAGCAAGTTCAGATGGAGAAGCAGTTACAATTGAAAGAGGCTGCTACCAGACAAAAACTTCTAGCACTAAAACAGCAACTTAAATCAGACACAAGGATGCAGACCATGCAGCTATTAACCGGCGAAAATATATGTGCAAGTGATGCAACAGGAAATAGGACTGTTAACTTACCGGTCACACCAAAGACAGCACAGAGTGAAATCACTAAGACTGATGATAGCAGTGTTCATTTGAGTATGTCAATGGATGGAAAGTGGCCTAGTACCACAAAATATGAGAAAATAAAACCACACCAACTTACCACAATGAAGGAGAATAACACAAATACCACTACCATAAAACAAGACAAACGACTGAAATACCAAACTTCTATGTTTAGTTCTTTGCTGCCCAATACCTTCAAGCCAACTTCTGCTGATGACAAGTCATTTACAACTGAACGCAAACCAGCAATTTTCTTGGATGATACAAAACCAGCAACTTCTCCCTGTAAGCATGAAACTCCTACACAAATAGACAAGCCTAAATCTAGTAATGAAAACATTAAGAATGATGCAGACACGCTAGTAATTGCTACTACTAACACAAATACAACTGCTACTGCTACATCATGTGACAAGCCAGTTGTGAAACACAAACTTGCTGTTCCTGATATGGTCAAGGAAACAGAATATATGTCAGCCTTAAATAAACAAAAAGCTCGAGTGTCAAAGATTAGAAGAGCAATTCATGCTGCTGAAGTAATACAGAAGGCTTGGAGAAGATACAAGCAAATTCATTCATAGGAAAATTAATTATGTGTATAATGTAGAATATTGTACGTAACACTATTGTGATAATCATAATTATACAGCACTGTAATTGTACAGATTAGGTTGGCCCAACTATTCTTGGTTTTTGAAAGCACCACCATAATTATCACTTTTATATCAGATTAATCTCAAGTCGCTTAATTGTTGTCAGTAGAAACAAACTAGGGTGACAGTGTCAATTTAGTACAATTCCCATGCACTTAATATTACAACTGCTGAGTTAGCAGCCTTGTTGAAATCTAATTCCTTCTTGGTGATAATAATTGACTTACTTTGCAAACCACATCTCCCAAGACAGCAGGTACAAAATTATTGAAACTGCACAGGAGCTATGCCACAGGTTTCACTATAGGGTCTTAATTCCAATGATAGAATCTCTTGGAATGGGTTTAAAGTGTTTCAAAAGCTTCTCAGTCAATGTTTTGAAAGTACTATCCTTATGCAAAGTAGGAGACATTAACTTAGGTAAAAGTGAATGAGTTTGATCACACTTAGGAATATGACCACTTTCTTCTCATCATCCATGACAGACAATATTGGCTTGAAGAAATAGTTCCACTTGCTCTAAGTAAGCAACAATTGTTTTGCTGTTTGGATTGAAAGTTTCCACATGTAGTTTACTGTCAACAATCCTCCTGGTTGTCGGTTGTCTTGTCTTTGTTGAGATGCTGAGGGATGAAATTTACTATCATACCAGGAATATTATAGTTGATCACGTGACATGATTCAGTTTAAAAAATACAGAGTTTCTAACAGTTCTTGCGCATAAAATTGAAGTGGAAGTTGAAATTCAAAAAGGAATGATTTGGTTGATCAAAAAATTTTGCATGTGACTTCTACATGTAAAGTTTGTGCAGCCGGCTGTATTACAAGTTTGTGGGAAGATGACTTTGTAAAAAGAGTAAGAGGGAAGCTTGCCCCAGCTCTTGCTCTGAGCAAGATATATTATTATTATTATAGCTCATGTTAGAGATCATGCATTGAGAGGATTTGATTACGTTTTGAGCAGCTTTAATTTGCTCAAAATGGATCTACAAGGTCCTGCATGCCTGCATTATTATTATATATTGGATGGGCTGGAATGCCCTACAACAAAATCTATTTGCCAGGACTAGGCCGCAGGCCTTTGAGTGTTCCCATATCTGGATTGTTTCCAGAACTCATCTAACCACTACATGTTGGATTGTGGTTGATGGAGTGCACCGTGTGGTAGGTCCATGCACATTACAATAGGATCTACCCCTTTAATATGAAATGAGAAACACCGGCCACACATGCTAAACTCAATTTCATAACCGTTCTGCAGGGAGTCAAACTTAGTTACCTTCATACAGACAGTGAATTAAATGCTCAATATGCAGGCAAATCTCTTGGGTCAGGTTAAGCTTTGGTCTCGGTTCTAACTTGAAGTTCTTTGTAAAGCGGGTTTACTATGAATACATTTGGGCGGGCGCAAACTAGTTTACAATGTACACTTCGATCATGGGATTCATGAGACTTTTGCGTTTTACCCTTTTTGTTCAAGCTCTATATTTAGCCATCCAAAGAACAACACTAAGCATATTTTATTCACGTGACTGCCGGAATCCATAAATCGACACCGTAATATCTCGATTATTATTTCGTATGGCTATATTCTAAGGAGCTTTGTAGCTACAGCGATATTTCTAAACCGCTTTACACTACAGGTCAGCCTGTCTATTACATATGTAATATAATCTCTGTTGCATGATGCATTATGGTTTTCGTGTCTATTTGTCACAATTTAATGTGTGTGGAACACTCGTACTGACTCGGAGCCTCACGTACTACTGTGGCTAGCTACGTTTAGTCTCTGACTCGATATAGTTCCCATAGGCATGGTGTGTACAATCTGCACAACAATAATATGGCAGACCAAAAAATGTGTGTATAAACTGCCGAATGTCACTCGGAAACGCCGGGCATTCTTCCATAGTCACCTCAGTGGCAGATCATTGATCTCGTAGGTAAATGAAGTTTCAAGTGTAGCCATAAGGTTGACATGCATGCAAAGCACGTATGTTCTAGGGGGTCTGATGGCATTCCCCCCAGGATAATTTTAAAATCATTAGCTACACAAACCGGTGTAGGTTGCAAAGCTAAAGCCAAGAGAGTTCCCTCCACTTCACAAGTTGATAAGTAACCATGTTAGTGAAGTACAGCATACAAATACACAAGAGAATACAATAGGACAAAGACACTTTAAAAAAGGTTACACAGCAATTACAAGAGCATGAATACCTTTTACAAAACGAAAAAGGTGAACTACTAAAAATAGCTACATATATGATAAAATGTGTACATGCATGATGAGTTAACATGTTTGTGCAGCTACATAGTGGCCTCTGTGTATGCTGCTACACTTTTTAGGTCATGCTTGTAGTCGCATGTGTCCGAGGACGATTATATTCGTACAACGTTCTCATTATTCCAGTATTGATGGTTTGATTTCTCCTGAGACTACAGTTTTTGTGTAAAATATAGTTGTATACACATGTTTTTGTGTGGTAACTTGTTGTCATGACATCACAAAATTGACATTTCTGCTACCGTAGGGCTATTTATTTTCGAGGATATAAATTTCGTAGATTCTCAAAATTTTGCTGTAAAGAAAATTTTTTGTGGAAAAAATTTCGAAGTTAAAAGCAATCAGCAAAAATTTAACACACGTAGCACGTGGTGACGACATTTTCGAGATGTGTGCTTTGTTTGAGTACTCGTCGGTGATCTGAGGGCATCACATTTACAAAGATATTTTTGTGCCTACAATTGGAAAGACACTTCAGAGCTGAAGGGAAACTGACAATGATTATGATAGTTATGCTGTGGCTATAATAACTATCATTGGGCACGTGCCTTGAACTATTTCAGTATCTTGCGATTTGTTTTTAAAGAAAGGAGGCACAATATCATGTATTGTAACTGGTCCTTGTCAATATTCAAGAGATCTGGATCAAGGTGGGCTAGATGTCCCTTGCAAGCTGGTATTCAGTGGCCCTGTGAAAGAAGATTTCAAACGGAAAGTGCAAAGCTTATTGCAGAAGGCGCCCAAACTTGAACGTTTGCTAGCCTTGCAATTACAGTTACCACACCAAGTGAGCAGAAATCAGAGCAGAATGACACCAAAGGTACAAGTAGTAGTAGTGCAGCACAAATGAAGGTACAAGCTGTAGTAGTAGTGCAGCACAAGTGAATGTACCAATTTCTAAGGTATCAAGTGCCCATGTGTTTAGCACTCCCACCATCGAAATTGATGATACTGGTTCATCAAGTAGTGACGAATCTGGCGATGAAGAAGAAGAAGGTACCAGTAATCCTAAAAAGAAAGCTCATGTAGATGGTGAACAAGTTCTAGATTTTTGGAAGGGCGGTGGCTACAGATATAGAAGTGCATTCTTACCCCCATTAGACCAGAGTTTACTTGTATCAGGAAAATGGCTTAATGACCACCATATAAATTTTGCACAGTGTTTGCTGAGAAAACAATTTGTAACCATTTCAGGATTGCTGCTAACACTGTTACAAGGCAAGAAACAGCAAATCAAAATTAAAAGTGGCATACAGATTGTCTACTTAAACAATTGGCTCCATTGGTGTGTTGCATCTACCGTCTCTTGTGCCAAGAATGAGGTGAAAGTGTATAATTCTGTGTTTTCTTCCCCAGACTGTGAGATGAGAACAGTTTGATTGAATCTCTTTGTATGACATTTCTAAAAAGCCAATTGCAAAGTTGACTTATGAACCAATCCAAAAGCAGGAAGGTGGAGATGGCTGTGGTGTGTTCAGTATTGCTTTCGCCACAGCCCTAGTGCATAATCATAACCCATCAACATACAGTTTGTGCAAAGCAACATGCGTTCACATTTACTACGATGCTTTGAGCAACAGTTACTTAGCACCATTTACAGCTAGAGAACTGCAGCCAGATCACGTACTGAGTACACACACAATGTAATTTGATTCTGCATAATAATACTTTGCTGCGACAGTAATACAATGTACAATTATGTTCAATTCATCATTCACTTTTTACGCCACATTTGCGAAAACCATTTTTAACTTCAGTTCAAAATAAGTACCCAAAAATGTATATGAATGTAATCTTGTATCCGAATTTGCTAATAACAACAATTCCAAAATCTACAATGCATTAGGAACGTCACAAAGTCAGCATCTATTCCATCTATGTTTCATGACTCTTCCCCTGTAACCTGTGACAATGAGAAAGCTAATATTTTAAACTATATTTACTCCATTTTTACAAAGGCCATGCATAATACAGTGTCTATCCCACAGTTCTCTCAAATATTATCATTTCTGAAGAAGACGTCTACGATACTTTAATCAATCTTGACACATCTAAGGCAATGGGTCCAGATGGGATACCCCCAAAAATTGTATTGTCCAAATGTGCCTCAGTACTATGTAAACCACTTCATCATCTTTTTTGCTTGACTCTGAAGTATAGATATCTACCTTGTGAATGGAAACTCCATAAGATAATTCCTGTTTTTAAATCTGGAGATTGCACTCAAGTCTAGAACTACCGTCCAATCTGTTTACTGAGCAACACATCAAAAGTACTAGAAAGAATAATCTATAACAAAATTACTAATCATATTGTATGTCAGATTAATCCAGCTCAGTTTGGTTTCTTACAAAACAGATCAACAGCTCAGCAACTTTTATCTTTTCTATCAAATGCTTTTAATGATCGCAATCAGCTTGATGTCATTTACTTAGACATTAGCAAGGCCTTTGACACAGTCTCCCACCCACATCTTCTCACCAAATGTTCGTCCTTTAACATAGGAGGTGAAGTTTGGCTGTGGTTTCAAGCTTACATTACCAATAGAAGACAATATGTATCTATTAACAACAGTAATTCCTGTTTACTTCCAGTGGAATCTGGAGTACCGCAAGGCAGTATATTGGGCTCCCTTTTATTTATCATATACATGAATATCATTCCAGATTCAGTGTTCTACAATAATATCTATTTGTTTGCTGATGACACCAAATGTTTCAAACGTATAATAGTACGGATCTCTTGCAAAGTGATATCAACTCTCTGTTCAATTGGAGCTCAACAACCCACCTGTCATTTCATCCTTCCAAAAGTTGCCACCTGTCATTCAACCAGAAAAATTTCCAACATCTTACACAATAAATGGAACCACTATCAATTCACTTCCAACGCACAAGGATCTTGGAGTTTTAATTAGCAATAATCTAGAATGGAGGTTCCATCAAGACTTTGTCCTCACTAAAGCCTACAAAACACTAGGTCTTATCCGAAGAACTTTTAGCCAATCAATTTCATCCTCAGTGAAAGTCAAACTGTACATCTCACTAGTAAGATCTCAAATCATGTATTGCTCACCAGTCTGGCATCCTCACCTTATGAAGGACATTACTAAGATCGAACAACTACAACATAGAGCCACTAAATACATCCTGCAAGACTACATCTCTGATTACAAAACACGTTTAACAAAACTCCAACTACTTCCTTTAATGTATATATTAGAAATATCCGACATCATGTTTTTTATTAACAGCATCAAGAACCCCACCTCAAGTTTTAATATCAATTCCTATGTATCATTTTCAAACAGCGGAACAAGATCCTCTGGTCTAAAACTTAGGCACAATACAACAAACAACGTCACTTTTATTTTAATCGTATATGCAGACTATGGAACTCTTTACCAATCGTTAACATGAATTTATCAACTTTTACCATCAAAAATCAAATAAAATCGTTTCTTTTGGAAACACTACTCTGCCAACTTCAATCCCACTGATTCTCACAAACTACATTATCTATGCCCCTGTGGCTCCTGTATAAACAACTCCTTCATGAACTTTGAACATCTCTAGTCCTGATCACTACAGTCAAGTAATTTTCAACCTGTAACTGCAAATTATGTAATTTATAATTTATGTTCGGTGTAATTTGTAAGTTAAGTAATTATAATTTTACTTAAAGTGTAATTATAGGTACTGTAGTTTGGGTACTGGCACAGGATGCCAGTATTCCATCAGTGTAACAAACTCTTAAGTTATCTACGTCAACATGTCAAATTCCCCTGTTTGTTGTTTACACTGTAAAGTTTTAAATAAATAAATAATAATGTCTGGCCTACTGGTTACATGCAGCTATGAGGACACTGGTATTTAAAATTAGTCCCATTGACGGATCTCACCAACATATGCTTGTAACTGCCCATCTAAATATTCCCCTAGAAGTACTGGTCTACTGGTCTACCTCTTTTCTTGTATGGGAGCTTCTTTACAACCGTTTCTCTTCCCTCTTCCTTCCTTATTTGTA
This sequence comes from Dysidea avara, assembly GCF_963678975.1. NCBI lineage: Eukaryota > Metazoa > Porifera > Demospongiae > Dictyoceratida > Dysideidae > Dysidea > Dysidea avara. The sequence continues at coordinate 33,990,243 of NC_089278.1, forward strand.
GGTCTTGCTGATACTTATCCCTATGTGTACGCACACTGCTATCTTTAACCTTTCGTCTTGGAAACAATCTTTGGTAGTGACTTACTGCAGCAGCTACTCCATGATCAGCAGGGTATCAGCCGATTTGTGCCCTCTTAACATCATCAAAGTATTCGTATGGGCCCCTCTTAAGCTGTGTCCCATCATTAATGGAGTCCATCATGCACTGAACTTCCTTGTTAGCAGTAACTATTCCATCTGTAGATATAGCCTTAGATAAACTACTGGAGTCTTGACCTCTCACTTAAAGTATTTCCAAAGAGCCATTTTACCACGTGTACAACAAAAATCCTTAGTTTCTGCGAAATGGGGTATACAGAAAATTACAAGGATATTTATTTTCGAAGTTTAATAATTGTCCGCGAAATCCTCAAAATTTTTTATCCTTGAAAATAAGTAGCCCTACGGTATAAATCCAATAACATTTTATTTTTATGGGCTTCACATAATGCAGTGGTGCCAAGAGGTAAAAATAGCTAGTATAAATAGCCAATTCATATTGTGTATACCACTAGAATGGCACTACACAAATTCAATTTAAAATCTTGGCTGTTGCTGAAGAAAAGTGGGTTTCTGTGGAAGCCTTGAAATCCCTCTAAATCTGCCACTGCACTGGATAGCGATTCTTCATATCTGTGCACCTGTGAACAGTATATATACGTTCCATCATATAGACTGTTATATTCTTTGGTTCTATTATATAGATGCAGCAAAATACAGTACAGCTAGATGCTTTTGGTTGGTTCCAAGGTGCTTGGTAACTTAGTATCGATGAACCTTGCGGTGGACTGATCTAGACTTGCTTAGCCAAACTGCTATCTTGTCTTCCTCTTTTTCTTTGTGATGTTGCTGACCAATGACTCCACAAAAAAGAAGAGGCAGCGAGATACCGTATAACCTAAATATTTCAAGGGACAATATTTTCAAGGTTAAGCAATGTACATAGCAATAAATTTTCACGAATTCGCAAACAATGTATACAGAGGTCTAAATATTTCAAGGGAATAAAAGTTTTGTTTTAACCCTAAAAGTTTCTCCCTCAAAATATTTAGGCTACACAATAGCAGTCTGGCCACGCAAGACTAAGACCAACCTTCGCTAGTCTGTGATATCATTGGCCAAGTAATAATGCTAATGTGTTTCCTTTAATTTCAATACCTTTGCTCGTTGAGGTCATCACGGAGTGGTAGCTACAGTGTTACTTACTGACAATTAGTTGCAACCCCTGGTAGCAACCTCAGTTGTAATTAAACAAGATAGTTACCTGAGACTGCATCTCTGGCTGCTGTCCATTCATGTCAAGTGAGTACCCATGTTAGCCATATACAATGTATAGGCAGCTATGCATTGACTGTAGACTAGTCTAACAAATTGTAAATACTCTATTTTGGGTTTATGGTAAAAACATCAAAAGTCTGTTGGTTACAGCCATAACATACAGCTATTTAATTACATACATTATAATTGTTTCAAGTTTGAGACGGGTGATTTAGTTTGGTGACATCTGACATCTTGAGTTATCTATAAAATTAATATTACATATGTACTTCAGAGGAGATGTGGGTAGCACTAATTTTGGTTATTGCACTCTTCCTTACACTATTGTAGAGCATATTCATGAAGAAATTATAATAAACGGAGAGCTTAATATACATGTGGTAAAAGCCCCAATGCCATATTAGAAAGATATGATACTTTCTTATCTTTCCACCAGACCTGGTACAGGAGAAATAATTTATGGCTATGTGGTAATCACCTATGGATGGTGGTAACATACTATAAGCAGCCACACATGTTCATCCACACATTTTACAATAGATCATATGCATTGCTGTGAAATTAATATTCAAATAACATGTAAGACCTCATGATGGTGATCGAATGAATACAATGTGGTGGTATACATAGAAGATATAGATCACAGTGACTCTCAGGAAATAGACCAGTTATGAGTGCTTCATTCAGTGCAGTAGATTCCTCTACCTGTATAACGCAGAGTAGCTGGAAAAAGGAGCTCTGTCCATAGTACTAGTGGTGAGTTATAGCTCAAGCTGTATTTGCTACCTGTATTTTTGTATGGGATATTCATTCACCATTGAGCATGCCACTAATCAATGCAAATTGATCGTTTTTCATTCAATAAAATAATAGAGCATGCATGTGGTCTATATGGCAGGTACTGTGGTGATTGGCACTAAATATTTCAGGAAGTAGAATATGCTCTTGTGCTTCAAGTATATCATTATCCATTAATAGACATCTACCATACTGTAATAAATTGGTGTTTTCTTTGCTTCTCGTGTCAGCAAACCACGTGACAAATTGAAACAAGTTTTGCACACATCTTGTGACCACCGCAGATATATCCCAGTTATCATTTACCACATGAATAAGCAAATTAGCCATTCTGCTTTGTTTTATACCTGTTACACTGCATTACAGGCAAGGAACAGTGTGAGAAATGCTTTTCCAGTTATTGTAATATGGAAATTACTGGTGATAACCAACACCGAAGCCACGATGCATTACTAGGAATCAACACTTATGCAGGAGATAGGAGGACACAAAGGAAACAAAGATGCATGCATTGTATAGCTGGCAAAAGGGAAAAGGTCAAGCCGAAGCAACATTGAATAGTATCAAGCCCAAGCTTTAATCATATATAGTTTGTTCACGTTGAGCTGAATCCTCAAAAACGTTTAATAACTCATGGATGCAAATACACACGATCTTGAAATTTGGCTCATTTGTAATACTGCTTGACCCGCTAAAAATATTTCAAAATCTTTTTGTCCAAATGTTTGACATAATATTTATGGCCAATCAAAATATTCACAATACATTTCCTATGTGGAAGCCATATAAGTACAGTGTCCATTACAGCCCTTTCCCAAACTTGCAATGGAGCCAAACTGTACGTGTCTGTTGTTGACACCTTTGCTGTTACCAATAATCATCTGGTTGGCTGAAATGTTAACTCTGTTGAGAAATAATCCACTTTTAATTTTTAGCTGTTTTTCAGGATTCAGCTCAACGTGAACATACTATAGTCGTTGGTTGATGATATCAGTAAGTTGGTCAAGCAGGCTGTCAGTTAGTAGAAAATTCAGTTAAATGATATAGAGTTGCTATAAAGGAATTTTATTGTGTTTGACAAATAATCACAAGCTGTTGTAACGAAATGGTTTTTAGGTGATATTTTTGGACAGGAAAACCATGATTGATTTATACTGTATATGGACTCCTGTACATTCCCTTACTATAGCTACTGTAGAGACTTTTTGCTTTTAGCTATTATAATAATAGCATCTTGTTGTTTTAATGTAGTGAAAATCACATTGGAAGAGATCTGAACTCAAGTTCATAGTATATCTGCTGTGGGATGTTGTATACATATACATAGGATGTAGCAGTATTTATACTGTGTGTGCTACAGTGCAGAAGAATAATTTATCTGCAAACTTATAGTCAATCTGCAGTCATGAACTTTGTAATTACAGTTTATTGTAGCAACACAGTCACTGTGAGCTACAGTATGTACCGTGAATGCTGGTTGTTTTCAATTTGTCCTGATGAATTTCCATCCACTAACTGCATGTTAGTGTGGTCAGTTGTATGCTAACTTGTATTTTAAAAATTGTTAATTTAAAAAATGAAGTAGGGATCTATGCAATTAAAAGTAGTGAAACAAGAGATGAATGATGGTGTTACAGCATAGCTCAGTGGGATGTCCCTACTTACGCATTGAACAAAATAATAATAACTAATGTGCCAAAGTAAAGATTTTTCCACTGAGCTATGCTTTACCACCATCATTCATCTCTTGTTTCACTACTTTTTATTGCATAGATCCCTACTTCACTTTTAAATAAACAATTTTAAAAATACTTTTTTGTTGTGGCACAGCTAGCCAGTGGAGTAACTAAACCCCGGGCCTACCCGGGCCGAGGTCCGGGTGTCAGCAATCAAGTCACACCCACGGAATTAGCAATAGAGTAGTAGAAAAAGACTATTTCACCGAATAATCGATTAAGACCTTGACAAAAGCACACATTTTTGGCTGCAAAATGGCTATATTACCTTTCTTTATAGTAAAATCACTTCAGATTAACAGATTGTTGGTATAAGCGGCTCTAGAAATAATTATTGTTTCGATAATTCCACTACTGTAATAGCTTTACTTGTGAATATGACTTCAACTTATTGCACTGAGCCCTGGTGTCGGTACAAGTCTAGTTACGCTACTGCAGCTAGCTACAATGTAACTTGTATTAGTCCACTTGTATTTTCCGCATTTGTAGGTATGGAGAAGGCAGATACCATTACTTATAAACATCTTGCCCATTTGCTCAGTGAGAAGTGGAGTTCCCCATATTCTGGGGTTATGTGTAGGCTTCGCTGTAGTTTGGAGTTCTCCTTGCTGCACTCTTCAGTAATGTGTATCAGGGATCACGTTCTAGATCCAAGCATCCCTGTGTGCCTCAAGCCACCAACCTTGCTGTTGCTGAGGGTACCTGTCTCCTTTAGAACAATAATACTAATTTTATATAGTGCTTGCTTCTTTTTCTTATAAAATAACTATATGTCTATACCAGAATAATGTAACTTGTAACATGCATGACTGTTGTATTAGAGTGACTGTTGTATTAGACTCATTTAGAGTATATCTCGAGTCAACCAAAGGTGTGCAGCTAGCTAGACCTGAGGTTATCTTGTTTATTGTTAAGTAAATAGCTAGCTATGTAAATTGTTAAGAGGTCAGGTCTCAGTACTCTTCCCTATTAGTCCACCTAGATCTTTAATTGGTGGGCGTGGTCGCAAACCGGAGCCCAATCATGAAGTTGCAGATATCTAGCAAGTGTACCTCCTATAGTAGCAGTAGCGCTAGGACTGAAGCGCTTCTGAAATCCAGCTCTGAAATAATTCTGTGGCGTCTAAATATGCTGCTGAAAGAAAGCATTGATATGGAAAATATTAACACCTCGATATGGTTTCGTTGGGATAAAACAAAAGACAAGGTGCAGAGCCGGACCTACACTTGTCGGAACCCCAAAAGGCACATCCCACTGGTTAGTTTGTTATTGTGATCTAAAACGGTGACCATGCACTGCTTTGTTTGGCCTCTAGCCTTGCGACTATGGTCAGTGAGGCAGTGAAACTAAAATTTGAGCTTTGGCGATTTTTTAAAAATCCTATATCCGGCCACCTGTAAGTGTTTTGTTATATTTAATGCTGTAGTATGTATTATATGGACTAGTATATACTATTCCGTAAAGGTGATTTTCATCACGTAAAATGTCTCTAGATTTGAAGACAGGAAATTTTGGGCAATGCGCGAAAGTTTCACCGCATTCCCTACTTAAACGGTACTACCGTACTGTTTCAGTTGATACAGTACTCAAGACCCATTTCAGTTATAGTCAGGAGACACTAAGCCATGCACCTAAAAGTAACTTTTTGGCATACTGCAGTATAGACTAGGCCTGAGCCTATTATGCTTTTGAAATTGTCTATTATGCATTTGAAATTGCCTATTATGCTTTTGAGCATTGCTCCAAAATTCCCCTATTATGCTCCAATTATGCCCAGTTGTGTACCATTATGCTCCAAATATGCTCATATAAAATTGTGTCTTGACTGCTCTATTAGAGTACCTAATGCATCTGCGAACGTTCTATTAGGATATTTCATTATGTGATGATTGTTCTATTAGAGTATATCGATCTTCAACTAATCTTTTCTTCACAACGTAGCTGTAAATCTGATTTTTACGATGTTTCCACATTATCTCATTCTGCATCATGCAAAATAAGCAGAGTTTCAGCTTCTCACATAACCAATGCACAAAAATTTTGCCTAATATGCTGGCATTATGCTGATGCTTTTGGCTTCCTATTATACAGGCCTAGTATAGACAACGCATGCATCATGGACTTACCTTTTTGTCCATTTGTTTTTATTGACAGCCCAAGGTGTTGATTCGCAATAGTGCATGATGGATTCCCTACATTTGTAAATGGAAATCGTCCATGTTTTCCATGCATGGTGACTATAGATTGAATGCAGAGGCACTTCTTTTTCATTTGTAATCATGTGTAATGGGCTGAGCATAGCTGAAAAGCAAAGCGTAATGGCCATTTCACTTTCAAATCAGTAGTTGATAGTTAGGGCATGCATTCAGATGAAATAATTAAATCTAGAATCATCCTTTTGTTTCTCTTGATGTGGTATGCTTGCCATAATTATCTTATGAAAAGTAAATAAATGCAAGTATATCTGCAGATGTAGGCAACCTCCTTCTTTTTTTCTGTGATCTCTAATCGAACTTATTTTTCCTTATACTTGTAAATAATTGTAGTTATTGCCAGTTGCAGCTGAGTTAGCACTTTTTAAACATGCATTTATATGTCCAGAAAATACCCTGCTACATAACATAGCTTCTCATGACCATTTTTTACTGTAATATTTTCCTGTTGCAGAAATGTCTGTTATTAGTTTTGCTAAATCAGTTTTACTGCTTGCTGTATTTCAACTGATCTGGGAAAGTCCTGTTTGTACTAGAGAGATCACTGTTAACAATGATGGAAATGGTATTCAAGATTGTTTGGAAGAAGATTATCCTTGTTCTTCACTTGGTTATGTACTAAACCATTTACAGAGTAATGATTGTGTCAACATAACATCCAACTCAGTCCCATTAACTACAATAGTAGAGTTACACAACCTTAATGCTATTACAATAAGAGGACAGGGTAACACCATTGTAATGTGTAACAATACTGGTGGAGTATCCTGTAATAACTGTAGTAATGTTGTTATTGAAGGGATCACATGGGATGGGTGTGGTGATCCTCAGAAACAAAATGCTACAACTCCAGACTCTACAGGAGGAATTAGTTTATATTTCATAGCCAATTTATCCATCTCTAATTGTACTCTGCAGAATTCTAAAGTACGTGCATTGTATTTACACAATGTAACTGGTGTCATAAATATTACTGGCACAAGGGTGATAAGTAATGCTAATAATGATACTGTACATTGCCTGTGCTATCCGCAAGTTGGATACATTCGTTGTCTTACAAGCAACCGTATTGCAACTGGTGGGTTCTTTATTGAAAATGCCCATGAAAGAGCTAGCTTGTACATTTCAAATTGTACATTTAAAGATAATGGTCATTTTGGGCAGGTTAACAGTTCGAATTCATTGTCATGTAAGTGGTGAAATAGCTGATGGTGCTGCTATAAAGATTTTTAATCCTCATATGATGGTACCACCTATAAACATAACTATTGAGGATACTACCTTTGTGTCTAATCATGGTCGTAGTGGTGGTGCTATTAATATTTACAGCTACAATTCCTTAAATATTCAATTGCACAACTTAACTTTTATAAACAATAGTGTGATACAATCTTACATCAATTCCTCTGCTATATTTTTACATTTAAATACACCATCTCCTACCAGCATGATGGCTATGTTAAACATGTAATTTTGTAATTTTACAAATAACAGAGGTGGAACAAATGTAATTGGACTTATCATAGCAGGACAACCTGTACGTTGGATAATTATTAAAAACTCCAGTTTTGTTGGAAATAAACTTTATGCGGTTGGACTTGTTGAAATCAGTGTGTGGTCTCAAAGTATTGTAGACCTTAAGTATTTAGATTTCCACAACAATAATGGAAGTGCTTTGCTTTACTCACGACTGCTTTCTGCAAACCTCAGCATTTCATTGCATAACATTAATGCTACAGGAAATAATGGAACAACTACTCTAAGTAGAGGTGGACTATTGGTATTTCAAGTGAGTGAAGATAATATTAATGTAAATATAACAAGTTTAACATATGAGAATAACCAGTTTGGTAGGAGAGGAGGTGGTATTTATATTATTGGAGCATTCCACAGAAATGTTACATTTCATCTGATGGACTCGAATTTTCAAAACAACACTGGTAAGGGTTCTGGTACAGTTATGTACAGTTCTTTAATATCTGCTCATACCTATTATATTTTAATTTGTAATAACAGCTTTACAAATAATGTTGGCGGTGAATGGATTGTCTACATCGCAAAACAATCACTGATGGAAAGTGCTTTAGATTCTCCCCAACTTGCAATACTTCTGTTGGGTCATTCAACACAATTTTCAAACAATACTGGTGGTGCCCTTAGTCTTTCAAATGTAATACTCATTGGTGTTGGTAACACAACTTTTGAACGTAACATAGCTCATGATGGTGCAGGTCTTCATTTAAGTGATTCCTTTATACTAACAGATCTGGATTTTCAGTTCCATTTCACTGACAATTATGCATTTGCTCATGGTGGAGCAATGTATATTGATTTATCAAATGTTGACAGTGGGTACAATTGGCTTTTAAGAAAGCAGGGCAGATGTTATCCACATTGTGATGTTTATAAATGCCAATTAGTAAAAGAATTGCAGTTAGTAAATGAATCATGCTTGTGTAAGTTTATGTTTCAACGCAATTATGCTTCAGCTGCAGGGAGTGACATATTTTATCAAGCTCCAGAGTGGTGTGTAGTAGAAAATACATCAGATCCAAATTCCACTTTGCACATACCATCTGAAATGTTTTGTTTTAATAATAACTCTATACACTCAATATCCACTCAACCATTTCAACTGAGACTCACAGAAGCACAGTGTAATGATATGAATTGCACAACTTCTATAATGCTTGGTAAAGAGTTAAATATATCAGTAGAGGTTGTGGGTTATAACAATAAATCTGCTGAACCAACAGTATTTTTTGTGGAGTGCATTGAAAACTGTACCACTAGTAATGGCAGTACAAACTATATGATAACTGGAAATAATATTCCTATTCTGGTAAGTGATAAGATTGAAGGCATAAAAATAACTGGTATACAAAATGGTCCACCATTGAAGTTGCAACTGATGAGTACTACAATAACATTGAATCTGGTAATAGAACTAATTCCTTGTCAATCAGGATACACTTATAACAAGGAAAAAATGCAGTGTAAATGTTATACCACTGATGGTATTGTTTCATGTAAACCTGAATTAACTATCAAGAGAGATTATTGGTTTGGTATGGTAGAAATACTACCACCGTATCACGATGTCCTTATACATATTGTAACTTTAGTCATGGGGAAGTTAGTCCAGGAAGTTTTGTGTTGCCATCAGTTCAGGATGACCAATGTGACTCACACAGAACAGGACCAGCTTGTAGTAATTGTGATGATGGCTATACTATACCTTTTGATTCTGATAAATGTATCAGTGTTGATGATTGTCATCCTGGGTATACAGTCTTGGTGATCATTGGTGTAATGGTGTACTGGGTAATAGTGATTGTAACTACTTTTGCTTTGATGTTATGGTTGCACCGCATAAAATGCACTGTAGGATATTTGTATGGGATAATCTACTATTACAGTGTGGTAGATATTTTGTTGGGGCAGGTTGTAAGTCGTTCTGACGAACTTAGTTCACTAGTCTCAATATTTGGTGGTACCATATTCAAACTATATCCAGGATTTCTCTTCAGAGTATGTTTTGTACAAGGATTTTCTGCAATAGATCAATATGTCATACATTATACACATCCAACATCAATTTTGGTGCTAGTTTGGTTGCTCAGTAAGTTGGCAAGACGTTCTATACACTTTACCATTTTAATAAGTAAAGCAGCCATTCCTACTATATGTCTTATTTTAATGCTAGCATATATATCTATAGCTGACACTTCATTACAATTACTTAAATATATGCAATTTACTGATGTGAATACAGTTTACAGTTGGCTTTCTCCATCAATGGGATATTTCAGTGGTCGTCATATAATTTACTTCATGATAGCTGTGTTGTATGAATTAGTAATAGGAATTGGCTTACCGCTACTGTTACTTCTGAAACCATTTGTAAATCATAAGATTAACTTTACAGGGATTAATTTATACTTCACTAAATTAAACTTGAAACCACTACTGGATCAGTTTCAAGGATGTTACAAGGACAAGTTTCGCTGGTTTGCTTCTGTCTATCTAATAGGTGGACAAATGATTCTCATCATTACAGTTATTGATTTTACTAATGCGTACATTAAACAATATTTGTTGATGATTGTCTGTGTAATTATTTCCTTATTACATTACACCCTTCGGCCATACAAGAGCAACACACTAAACAGATATGATGGAATAATTCTTCACTCATTGTTACTGATTGTGTCATTACATACAATTGCTCTTTGTAATGGACTTGCTACTGAAGCTATCACTGGAATAGCATATACAACGTATTTCTTTCCCATCTTGGTATCCTTAATATTTACAAGTTTGTACATATATGCTTCTGTGTGCATATCCAGCAGAGATATGGTATTTGAAGATAGACTACGTAGAGTGGATATTTCTGCTCCAACAAGTTTCAAGTATGTGTATGTATGTACATATCTGTATTTGATTTTATCATTAATGATGTGGTCATATTCATAATGGAGAACTCCCAATTTATTTAACCGTAAAGTTATAGACATACTTTATGTGGGCCTGAAATTATATGCATGTATATAACATTGTAAAGCTAATATCATAGCTAGGCTGTCATTGGAAGCAATATACAGATATACCTGGTCGTTTTGCATGCACAACAGTATGCGTAATGTTTGCTTCGTTTACTGAAATTTCACCATACCATAATTTGCTCATTGTTGTAAAATAATTTTTTTTTGCAAAAGATCAAGATACTCTTATAGAGCAGTCATTCACGTAAATCATACACCACTACACAATTTTTTTATCATGAAACTTTTGCATGAAATTAAACAAGTTATGGTAATTTTATACCAAATATAAACCATATACATGTACATTATTTGTGTAATCATCTGTGTATAGATTTTGGAGCTCAAGGAGGAGGAATCACCGTGGTTATGCTCATTATCAGGAATCTCTCCTTAATTACGTAGATTGAAGTGGACAAGCTGGATGACTTGTTGATTGTGGGATAGCCACATAGCTTGCATTATACTGTAGTACTTACTAATAATTATTTTGAGTGTTTTTTGGCTGACACCTTGTACAGGATTCACTTTTGTGTAAAGCCTTAATTTCATTGTGTAATAATATTAATATTTATCTGTGTATATAAATATTGTGTTTGTGTGTACATGTGCTTGACAGTATTAGTTCTGTGCAAAAGTATTGTTGTATACTACCAGTATACTGACATGGGACATTTGATCATGATGTATTACGATATGAGTGGATCATAGACATAATTATATGCATGTATTACAAATGTGATATTCAATGGTGGCATTAATCTCTCTTTAATACATTGGTGAGAGGCTATACAGACTGCTATATATAGCACTTACTTTGTGTGTGCAGTGTGTAATATATATACTAATTATATGTATGTGATAATAGTGTAATTTTATGGCTATAAGTGGGAATGACTTGTTCATTATTAGTACAAGAAAAATGAATTCTGTAGAGAGATCAGCTAGAAATAAGTTACCCTGTAGACAGTTCAGCTGGAAAAAAGTCACCCGTAGAGAGATCAGCTAAAAACAAACCACCTAGAGAGAATTCAGCTAGAAATAAGCAACCCTGTAGAGAGTTCAGCTATAAACAAACCCTTTCAGTAGAGAGATCAGCTAAAAGCAAGTTATTCTGCAAAGGATTCAACTACATTTGAAGTCACCCTGTAGAGGGAACAGCTATATAGTAACAAATATAGCCTTGTAAAGAGATAAGCAGCAGTGTAGATAAGTAACATTTCAAATCATCCTGTAGAGAGATCTGGAAGAAAAAAGTCACCCTGTAGAGAGTTCAGCCAGTAAGAAGTCACCCTGTAGAGAAATCAGCTAGAAAAAATCACCTGTAGAAAGATCAGCTAGAAACAAGCCACCCTGTAGCGAGATTAGCTACATTTCAATCACCCTGTAGAAAGATCAGTTTGAAATCACCCTATAAAAGGATCAGTTAGAAACAAGTCACCCTGTAGAGAGATCAGCTAGAAACAAATCACCCTGTAGAAAAATTAGTCAGAAACAAGTCATACTGTAGAGAGATCAGATAGAATGAAGTCCACACCATGATTTGCAGAGGATAGTACAGACTTCATTCTATCATGGCACTGTTCTCTGGTAGTGGTGTTTCACAGCTCTACCAGAGAACAGTGCCGTGAAACACCTATGGATTATCCATGAACAGTAAATTTGGTGCCGAATCCTAGTGAAACTTGGAGGAGGCAACATAAATTCACCTGAATTGTCGTTACTAAAAAATTTGCCACTGATTAACCTACCATCACAGCCATTTCTTGGCTGCCACCTTTGATTTCACATATTTTTAACCCTGGATTTTTTGGAGGCCACACCCTTTTTTTACAGCTTGGCTGTTTTTGATTAGATATCACTTCTTTTTGTAATTTCATACCTAAAGCCAGCCTATGGCCAGCATTAGGTATTTCTTTTAACTGGCCTTTTTCTTTTCCACAGATCTAGAGAGAAGATTATTATGAAGAAGATTTTAATGATTTGTTTAGCTTACAAAGTTGGCTGTAACTTTGCACTGTGTAAATATTTTTAAACACAATTTTCACTGATGAAAGACTGTTGATTGACCTTTCCAGTGATCCCTAAATTGTGGGATATCTACTTAATTATGGTTCAAAACTATTGTATTGAAAACTTTAATCCTTTATATTTCAAAAAATGCTGCTTGAAATTCTTCAAAATTTTTTGTAAATAATGATTGGATCATGGTCTATGTTTGATAAATTTTTTGTGGTGGGACCACAATGGGCTCAAGAGATATAATGAATTATGTTGTGGTATGCAGTGGAATTTGGTAGCCTATTATTGCTATATGGGATTGTACACCTCCAATAACCACTCGCAACAAGGCCATGCCAAGGTTGTCTTACAGAGTGAAGGTGTCTAGGTACAGTGCAACCTGTATTAGTGACCACCTGTATTGAAATACCACCTATGTGCTGCAGTTAACTTATGCTTCTCTAATTGGATATTAATGTATAGCACCAAATAAACACGTGAATGTTGTACCATATCAAGACACACGGTAGTGTATCGTGCGGCCCAAGAAGTCGGCGCGCCACACCGTGAGTATATTAACAGGAAGAAAGAAAACGCAATTTTCACACCTATGTAGCTCTGTGATCCCTTATCCGATTGGAATCAAATTTGCTGGAGACGTGCCGCCCAGTTAGGGGAGTCTACATACCAAATTTGAAGAAAATCGCTCCAGCCATTTCCGAGGTACGAGCGAACAAAATTTCGTTTTAATTTCTTCGTTTTTTTCTTCTTCATCTTCTTAATTTCGCACACTTCGCAAAATTCGCCATAAAACATGATGCGTGCTCGGATTGGGCTGAATTTTTTTTTTTTTTTTGGCCTTATTACAATTACAAACAACTATTACAACTACATAAACTACAGCTAGCTACAGGGGGAAAACTTAGGGGAAAAGGGGATTGTCATCATCATCCGAGCCCTAAAGGGCCCAGTACCTCAAGTACACTTAAAGGGCTCATTAAGGCGGATCTCCGTACCAACTTTGGTAGGAATCCGATGAACATTCACGGAGTTATGACCGATTATTTGCGTAAAATAAGGTCGAAGGTCTGTCACGCCTACAGGGTAAACTCCTCGGAGGAATCAGTTGAAAATTGATATGTAGATGGAGCAACCATCGTAGGAGTGCCTTTTTGTGGTTTGAAAGGAATCGGGATAAAGACCATGGAGATATGACACGAAACCCAACCTGTGTCAAAATTACGCGATCGATTTTTATGAATAAAAAACTATTAGTTTTCGTATCTACCAGGCAAACCGCTTAGAGCAACGAGCTGAAAATCAGCATGTAGCTGGAATAATCATCATAGAAAGTCCTTGCAGTAGTACAGAAGAATCGGATTACAAATCACTGAGTTATGATTCGAAAGGCAACTACGTGCAGCAAATGCGAGATCGAGTTACTCTAATAGAACAGTCACCCTAATAAAGCATTCAGCTGCATTTATAATTTACTCAGTTATGTTACATTGTAAGTTATTCTGTAGGGAATTTAGCTACAAAAAGTCACCCTGTAGTCAGATCAGCTAGAAGAAGGTACCTAATAGAGAGTTCAGCTACAAAGAAGCCATCATGTAGAGAGTTCAGCTCAAACCTTCAGTGCTGGTCACTGTAAAGCATTAATACAATACAATACAATACAATAAATAAATCACCCTGTAGAGAATTCAGCTACAAACAAATTGCCCTGTATAGAGATCAGCTAGAAGAAGTTACCTTGTAGAGAGTTCAGTTACAAAGAAACAATCATGCAAAGAGTTTAGCTGCAAACAAATCACCCAGTAAAAAGTTCCGCTATGAACAGATCACACTGTAGAGAGTTCAGTTAGAAACAAGTCATCCTGTAAAGAGATCAGCTAGAAGAAGTCACCCGGACACCTTGATAACCAGGCTATACTCCCAATCTAGTGGTGCACATACATTTGGACCAAGGTACGTACTGTACTTCTGTGCATTTGTAATATGAGCACTTTATTATAGTCCTAGGGATGGAGGGGTTTTACCATATACATGCATTACTTGCACCTCAATGTGTGGAATTAATTACTAAATTACTTTACATTTATGACCACTTTAAAGATCAAGTCATAAATTCATGCACATACTCACGCAAGAGGTAAACATGTTGGCCATGCTTTCACATGTATTTAACATTTGTCTGTACTGATCTTCAAAGTGTGAATGCAAAATGCTTTGAAAAGTCATTTAGTAATTACGGCACTATTATTCATTCACACAGTACTATAGATCACACATTGAGGTACAAGCAAGTGTTCGTAATATTAAAAAAACTTGTTATAAGTAATGCATCTATACCATAACTCCTCTATTCCCTGGACCATTGATAAAGTGAGAACCACAGACTTGTCTTGGGTCCAATGTACGTACAGTGGTAAAGTGAGATCATGAACATTTGGTTCCACTTGGGGTACTTAGAGATAATAAGTCACTCTCTAGGGTTCCTATGGATACAAATACATGAAAATAGAAAGAAGAAAATATCCTGACTGCCTGGCAGACTCCTGTAAGCGTTCGAGTGTTAATTGGATGGCTGCGGGTTCGAGGCTGCCCAGGTCCTGTCATGGATTTTTTCTTTTTTCTCCTACTTTTCAAACATACTTAGTGCAGTTAATATAAACATATTAGGCCTTTATAAGGCCTTCTGGTATACAGGCTCTGCCTTTACCAGGTACTTTAATCATAATCATAATGAACACATATCCTGACTATCAATGTGACCGGGTATCCTTTTTGAAGAGGTCTATATGCAGCCATGTACATACGTAAATCAAATAGTGTGGAGTGGGGCTATATGTAAGTACACTATGGCAAGATTTGACTTAATAAAGTATTTCTGAAGAGAGAGATATATATATATCTAATCCAAAACAGCCAAGCTGTAAAAAAAGAGTGCGGCCCTGAGAAAGGCTATGGTGAAAAAAGATGTGAAATTCAAGGTGGCGGCCAAGAAATGGCTGTGATGGTAGGTTAATTGTAAAAAATTTAATAACGACAATTCAGGTGAATTTTGTGCCAAGACCAAGCGGCACCAGATTCACTGAATTGTTGTTATTAAAATTTTTACCATTAACCTACCATCACAGCCATTTCTTGGCCGCCACCTTGGATTTCACATCTTTTTTCACCATAGCCTTTCTCAGGGCCGCACTCTTTTTTTACAGCTTGGCTGTTTTGGATTAGATTTCACTTCTTTTTGTATTTGTATACCCCAAAGCCGGCCTATGACCGGCTTTAGGGCTTTTTAACCTGTCATTTTTTTCTTTACTACAGGAAGAAGAAAAGATGAAGCAGGGTGATTTCTTTGTATAGCTGACCTCTCTGCAAGGTGATCCTTCTAGCTGATCTCTCTACTGGATGACTTGTTTGTAGCTGAACTTTCTACAGGGTGATTTGTTTGTAGCTGAACTCTCTACAAGGTAACTTTTTCTAGCTGATCTTTCTACAGGGTGATTTGTTTGTAGCTGAATTCTCTACAGGGCGATTTGTTTGCAGCTGAACGCTCTACATGGTAGTTTCTTTGTAGCTGAACTCTCTACAGTGTAACTTCTTCTAGCTGAACTCTCTACGGGTGGCTTGTTTCTAGCTGATCTTTCTACAGGGTGACTTGTTTGTAGCTCAACTCTCTACAGGGTGATTTGAACTCTCTACAAGGTAACTTCTTCTAGCTGATCTTTTTACAGGGTAATTTTTTTGTAGCTGAATTCTCTACAGGGCGATTTGTTTGCAGCTGAACTCTCTACATGGTAGTTTCTTTGTAGCTGAACTCTCTACAATGTAACTTCTTCTAGCTAAACTCTCTACAGGGTGACTTGTTTGTAGCTGAACTCTCTACAGGGTGATTTGTTTGTAGCTGAACTCTAACTTCTTCTAGCTGATCTTTCTACAGGGTAATTTGTTTGTAGCTGAATTCTCTACAGGGCGATTTATTTGCAGCTGAACTCTCTACATGGTAGTTTCTTTGTAGCTGAACTCTCTACAATGTAACTTCTTCTAGCTGAACTCTCTACAGGATGACTTGTTTCTAGCTGATCTCTCTACAGGGTGACTTGTTTGTAGCTGAACTCTCTACAGGGTGATTTGTTTGTAGCTGAACTCTCTACAAGGTAACTTCTTCTAGCTGATCTTTCTACAGGGTGATTTGTTTGTAGCTGAATTCTCTACAGGTGATTTGTTTGCAGCTGAACTCTTTTACATGGTGGTTTCTTTGTAGCTGAACTCTCTACAAGGTAACTTCTTCTAGCTGATCTCTCTGCAAGATGACTTTTTTCTAACTGAACTCTCTACAGTGTGATCTGTTCATAGCGGAACTTTCTACTGGGTGATTTGTTTGCAGCTAAACTCTTTGCGTGATTGTTTCTTTGTAATTGAACTCTCTACAAGGTGTCACTTTTGAGGAATTTAGTTGTGTGTGCCTATGCGGCCACATATGCAACTTAAATAGGGCTAAGTCAACTAGAGTGGGATTCAACTTAATAAAGAAGGTATTACTGAAGAGATGGTACAACATTCACATGAGGACACATGTCATGGTCATCTCTGTAATTTAAAGTCAACCTGTCTAATATGGCCATTTTTGGATTTGCTAGAAAGGGAGTTGATGCTTTGGTGCTATACATTAATATCCAAATATAGAAGGTCACTAATACAGGTTGCACTGTACCTAGACCAACGTTGAAACCGGGTCACTACTGCTGACCCGGATGACCCACTGACCCGGATTTGACCCGGATGTGACCCGGATTGACCCGGATTAATTAAAGCCGAGACGTGTTTCGGCTAGTCTCGAGCGAGCGAACGAGTCTACATTTTGAGCGTTCGATTTGTGTTGAGTAAATATTGCAACTTCAGCCTAGCTGTAGGTTGAAGACCAAAAAAAAAAAAAGGTCTTCACCTACTGACAATGAGCCTTATCCGCAATTACGTCACAACGCGAAAATAACGCAAAAATGGCGAAAAGTGTGGGGGTCAAGTGGGATACTTTGTATGGAAGGGATAACGTTTCGAGATGTTCCACGTGAAGAAAGCATGAGAAAACTCTGGTGAGGCTTATTAACTATCTTACTATGTAGGGGCACGCATTTTCGTACTTTTCGAGTAGTCCTACGGTCTGCTTTTGGTTTCTTCCCAATGGCTCTCTGTACAAAAGGCCCCCACACTTTTCGCCATTTTCGCGTTGTGACGTAATTGCGGATAAGGCTCATAGCTACCCCTCACCATAGATACCCTCAATTTCGTGCTACATACTGCACTTACTAACAAATGAGCGTGGCTGAGCGTATGTTGGTATTGCGATAAGTGGGCGTGGCTCACGAAAGAGCTACACGATAGCGTTAATAAGTTCCACGTCGTCAAACGAACAATTTCGTTTCTCACGTGATCCAATCCGGGTCAGACCCGGATAAATTGTAAACCGGGTCAGACCCGGATGACCCGGAGAAAATGTGACCCGGATGACCCGACCCAGTTTCAACGCTGACCTAGACACCTTCACTCTGTAAGACAAACTTGGCATGGCCTTGTTGCGAGTGGTTATTGGAGGTGTAGAGTAAAGTATCAATTATCGGACAATATGATGTTCGGACAGCTGCCACTCACTTCCTGGAAATCCTGCAGCTTAGGTTATTGTACCGAAAGGTAGGCTACAGTAAGCAATAATTATCCTCCAACAATCAGCTTTGTGTGATTAAAAGCTTAAGAGTTACAGCCAATAGTATGCTTAGTCCGATAAAATCTATGCTCGGATAAAACTATCAGTTGTCGGACTTTGATTTTCACTACCAGTACATAATGTCCAATTTATTTCAAATTTGTATGCAATATACCTGTACTCATTAGCTATTAATGGCCAAAAAGTGATTTCGCTATCTTTAGCATAGAGGGAGTACGAGCCTCCCAATTTTTAGCGGTATTGTCGGACGCCCTCCGCTTTAATTTAGCCATGCCCACCAACAGAGTTTGTATGCTTTTGCAACAAATGGACCAGTGCTAAACCACAGAAGAAGGTAAATAAATATCTCTTAAGAGTAGAGGTGTGCTTTAAAGTTGATATTCAGGATATTTCCACTGGAACGCAGTATTTTTAGCTCCTAAATGAAGGAGATGCGCGCAAGGTGGAAAAATGAAGTTATGCAAAACCACCTTCTGACCACCTACGTATGCTAGTCTTGGTGTCCTATCACAAATACTGTCACGGAAATTGAAAGGCTTTTCTTTCTCTACCTTATATGGGTGAAACAAAAAGGACGAAAATGTTGCTTTGTGCATCCATAGAAGGTAGAAAATGGAACATCTTTTCATTTCTAGGTGGTATTCGCGATTGAGGCACCAAGACTAACAAATGTGGTTGGTCAGAAAGTTGTGCCTCGTAATTTCATTTTTCCACCTAGCGTGCATCTCCTTCATTTAGGAGCCAAAAATACTGCGTTCCAATAGAAATATCCTGAATATCAACTTTAAAACACACCTCTACTCTTGAAAGATATTTATCTACCTTCTTCTGTGGTTTAGCACTGGTGCATTTGTTGCAAAAAGTATGAACTCTGTTGGTGGGCATGGCTAAATTAAAGCGGAGGGCGTCCGACAATACCGCTAAAAATTGGGAGGCTCGTACTCCCTCTATGCTAAAGATAGCGAAATCATTTTTTGGCCATTAATAGCTAATGAGTACAGGTATATTGCATACAAATTTGAAATAAATTGGACATTGTTTACTGGTAGTAAAAATCAAAGTCCGACAACTGATAGTTTTATCCGAGCATAGATTTTATCGGACTAAGCATACTATTGGCTGTAACTCTTAAGCTTTTAATCATGCAAAGCTGATTATTGGAGGATAATTATTGCTTGGTGTAGCCTACCTTTTGGTACAATAACCAAAGCTGCAGGATTCCCAGGAAGTGAATGGCAGCTGTCCGAACATCATATTGTCCGATAATTGATACTTTACTCTATACTCCCATATAGCAATAATAGGCTACCAAATTCCACTGCATAGCTACCACACCATAATTCATTATATCTCTTGAGCCCATTGTGGTTCCACCACAAAAATTTTATCAAACATAGACCATGATCCAATCATTATTTACGAAAACTTCGAAGAATTTCAAGCAGCACTTTTTGAAATATAAAGGATTAAATTTTCAATACCGTAGTTTTGAACCATAATTAAGTAGATATCCCATAGTTTAGGAATCACTGAAAAGGTCAATCAACAGTCTTTCATCAGTGAAAATTGCGTTTAAAAAGTATTTACACAGTGCGAAGTTACAGTTGATTTTGTAACTAGAGATGGACCAATTTCATGAAATATTCAAAATATTTGTGGTCCATAAATCAGAAACTATAAAATGTATGGAGCTAAAAATTTGCATGAGTGATAAGCACCACAGGTACTTCAAACACACCAAGTTTCGTCAAAATCTGAGAGGTGACCCTAAATTCCTTGTTGATTTGACATGGAATAATGATCCCTATAAAAATTCATGGACACTGCCTATGAAAATTTGACAATTCATGGCCACTGCAACCTTGAAATTTTCTTGTGCCATGAAATAATTTGTCAGTGCTATAAAATTAACACTAGCAATGAATCTCTTCAAGTAGCCACGGGGAGTAGCCATTGGTAGCTAAACTTGAGATGTGCATCAACACGAGTCCCATTCTCAATTTGTTATTAATGTGTGAAACATTCAGAAAATTCGTATATGTAAATGCCTTTCTGGCTGCTCAGGAAACACTGCAACACTTCAAATCTGACCTTCTAGAGGTTTGAATCTTAGTAAAATCTTTCAAATCACAACTAACCTTCAATCTAGTTCTCCTGAATCTGAGAGAAGAAAAAAAAGCAATTTAGCGTTAATGCATGGGCTCCCTTTATCCTTGATATTAAAATAATAGATTTTAACAATATAATAAATAATAGCTGACCGCCCACATGGTATTTTTTGTCTGACTAGGACAGGGAACAAGGAATTTGCAATTGTAGTGGCCTAGGCCTGAGTCAAATACGCTCAAAATTGTGTCCAAAATGCTTTCAGGAATTCCCAAATTTTTTACCTATTTATAATTATGCTCTTCAGTTGTTCCCATTATGCTTGCAAACTTAGCATTTTAAATGACCAATATGGTTGTTCTGAAGCTCAAGATCAGTTGCTGTGGCATCTGTTTTATCATTGCATGCAGTATATTTATTGTTGTTGTTTGAGAGAAATTCTACTTGTTATGTAGTTTATCTACATTTACGCAGGAGAATATTATTTTATGTATACACCAAATGTGACCGGATTTGCGAAAAGGTACCTTTTCCACACATTTGACATACCAGCAAACAAAATGATGTAACACTTGACTCGTCATACTGATTAACTTGCTCTTAGTATCACAATGTAGCCAGATACTGTAGCTACATTCATTGAAAATTTCAAGCAAATATTTGCCATGATTAAAAAGTTATGAAGCTTTAAAGTTCAAAAAATGGGTCAAATTTTGTGTGTGAAAAAGGTACCTTTTTGCAAATCCGGTCACAAATGTTGTTGTGTGCTGATAAATATCTATTATGCATATTTGATAACATAATTTTGTACTTAAATTTAGTTGCAATTGTACAATCCTTATACAGCGCAGATGATAATCTTAGCAGTCATGACTTCATTTGCTATCAAGAATCCTTTCTTAGTCCATCAATGGACAACATCTACATGTTAATGCAGTAAGCATGGTAAGTGATAATGCTACTATGTTGAGTTTATTTGATATAATATGCTTTCAGTTTCCTATACATCAAGAGGAAGTGTAAAAAAAATTTAAGTTTTTTACAATAATAATATTGTGTGTATATGTAGTTGCTTTGCGGACAACATGCACAGTACGATGTATTTGCATATGTGTGTATTGATCAGTGATATATTACCTAGTAATATATAAACCTTGAATTACCACCTCAATGTTTATCACCTAAATGATAAATACATACAAAGAACAACTATATTATTGCAAAATAGCTATAGACTGACCACATTAATTCTTACTATGTTTTGCTATGGTATGTGTTACAACTCTCACTCCTTATTGGTTTGTGTTAATGAATAGTGCAACAACCAGCAATTGTCTTGAAATTGCTGCAGGAATGGGTGGGAAGCACACAATACTATGCATGACATGTACATCTACGTACAATAATATAAAATTGAAGAAAATGTCTTTCTAGATCTGCTGCAGTCTTTTTTGTTATGTTGCTTACTCTGCAGCCAACCTACATATGTCACTTCACAAATGCAGAACTTTCAATTATGTGTGAAGTTCACACAATGGTGTACATAATTATACAGATTAGCCCTTCGTTTCCCACCAATAGTTTTTGCCATACATTTTTTGACTTCACGATAGTATTTATTTTTAGATGAACAGAAACAGCTTTAATAATAACATACATTTTTATTGGATCAGTAACCTCTAAGCAAACTTTAGAAATAAAAATTTCCTTATAAGGATCTAGTGCAACAAGGCATTGATATATATTCTTATATATTCCCGCATCTATGTCGCGACAGTATTTTCTTTGTAAAACCATCATATGCTAATCTTTTGCCCTGATTTTTTTTCTGCTTGTCCCTGAATGATGTAGCTACCCAGCAAACTTGTAAAAGTTGTAAATAAACAGAGTGAATCTATTGTCATAAATTCTTACACATTTATTTCCCATTTTTTGCAAATTTAATTACATCATATTTCTAATTAGAATATTCAATCACCATCCCATTTACACCACTAGTGCATAATGATTATTATGTAGAGAAGTGCTGCTAAAAATTTGGTGATGATACCTGCAACTATACAAGAGTTATAAGGTTATAAAGCAAGGAGTGTAATTGTTTGGTTAAAGGAATGTGGGAAACGAAGGGTTAGATTGGCTCAACTATTCTAGTTTTGTTTTTTTATTATTTTGCAATGAAAGCACTACTACAATTATCACTTTAACATCAGATTAATCTCAAGTGACTTAACCGTGCATGTCAATTTAGCACAATACATAATTCCCATCCACTTAGTAATTACTGAGTTAGTGGCCTTGTTGAAATCTTGGTGATAATAATTGACTCACTTTGCGAACTGCATCTCCTAAAGCAGCAAGTATGAAATTGTTGAAAACGCACAGGTGGATGCTAATCATAAGGAGCTCTGCCACATAGTTTCACTAGGGTCTTGATGATTCCAATGATAGAATCTCTCGGAATGAGTCTAAAGTGTTCCGCAAGCTTCTCAGTCAATATTTTGAAAGTACTATCCTTTAGGAGACATTAAGTTAGGTAAAAGTGAATGAGTTTTATCACACACAGGAATATGACCACTTTCTTCTCATCATCCATGACAGACAGTATTGGCTTGAAGAAATAGTTTCACTTGCTTTAAGTGAGTATATTGTTTTGCTGTCTGGATTGAAAAAGTTTCTAAGTGCTGGTTTACTGTCAACAATCCTGGTTGCCAGTTGTTGTGTCTTTGTTGAGATGCTGAGGGATAACATCTACGATGGTACAACCATACCAGACATAATCTTGTTAATCACATGACATCATTCAATTTAAACAAACATGAGGTTCTAACACTTCTTGCGCATCAAAAAATTGAAGTGGAAGTAATGTGTGGTTGTTATGTTGAAGTTCAAAAAGGGAATGATTTGATTGGTCAAAATCTTGTGTATGTGACTTCACTTGTCATGACAAGAACTATTAGAACTTCTATAAGTACAAACATGTATACATTATGTAACTCATGATATGCATTAAATAACTATGGTACTTATGTGCTACGGTCTATACTTATCAAACTGTTGATCTACACTTATCAAACTGTTTAACTATTACTGTTTTACGTGTTGCATACATATTGTGCATCAGTGGCGTAACCAGGAAATTTTTTTTTACCGAGGCATAGTTTATACATTGACCAAATTGAGAGGGTCTGCTTCTGACTCAACTGATACACAAATACTTTCAAGTATGAGTGGTACAGCATTTGCAGGTTGGCTATCTGGTTGGATGGAGGAAACTGTATGAGAAGACTAGTACTCTGAGCATGTCATAAGTAATGCTCCAGCATAGTTAATGCTACAGTATAGCTCCGTGCTTAATTGCATGCAACACAACTTACTCCAGAGATATTTTGAGCGGTTAGGCCATCCATGGACTGCAACGGAGGTCATAGTCATGTACACTACTTTTTATTGATGTGACATTTAAGTCAGAGATAATTGTCTCTTTCATGTGATATTTAACTGCATGTCAAGCTAGAGAGTCTGGGAGCATGCTATCTCAATAAAGGTTTGAAAATATATTCTTTGAAATGGTATGTGGAGGCTATTTTTTTTTGTAGTTGCTAAATGCATAATATGCATAATCAATTAGCTTAGTGTAATGCCATGCAGCTGACTAGCTTATTAAGAGAATTAGCTAACACAAATGTAAATGATCAAGCAGTGTAATGAGACCAATGGCTATAATCTGTATTGAATGCTCTATTAGAGTATATATTACGATGACTACTCTATTAGAGTATCTCGATCTTTTACAAATTCAAGTAGCTGAAAAATGGTCCAGCACCATGCAAGGCACTGTGTCACCATAGGCTCCAGCCCTGCTTAGTACTAGCCATAGATTCTATTTTGTGTGGTACAGTAATGCTGTCTAGTAACGTTTGAGTCTAGACCTTGGAGGCTTGAAAATCCAGGGGGCCAAAACTCGGGCCTGCTCTTGAGCATTATTACCGAGGCAGCTGCCTCAATGGTAGCTACGCCACTGTGCATTAAAGCTGTAACGACTATGTGGAGCTGTACATGTATAATAGTTTTTAGGCAAATAATTTTTTTAAGTAAGAAGATTAATATACTAATGCTGTTTTGTCTGTATTTTTTAATTTGTGGATGTTTTGTACTAGTTTTCTAGTTGTATGTTCTTGTACCTATTGTGTCTTTTTTCCTATGGAAGATCAGCTATGATGAACAGAGGAGTCTAATCAAAATCAGGGGAGGTAGGAGGCTTGTCCCAGCTCTTGCTCTTAGCAAGCTATATTATTATAGTCATGCTAAATTTGATTGCAATTTGAGCAGCTTTGCTCAAAATGGAGCTACAAGGTGCTGCAGCAAGACTTATTGGATGGGCTGGAGTGCCCTGGCAAAATCTATTTGCCATGAACAATCCAGATATGGGAACACTCAAAGGCCCACTGTCTTTGAGTGTTCCCATATCTGGATTTTTCATCTGACCACTGCATGCTGGATTGTGGTTTGAAAGGTCCTTATGGAGTGCACCATATAGCAGCAGGGCTGTCAAGTTGAGCAATCCAGAATGGTGAGATCCTTCCAAGCCATGACCATGATGGAGCCGCATCATGTAACCAACTATCAAAATTTATAACCAGCAGCCTAGGATTCCATGTCATTATATCAGCATGGTTTCCCTGTGCTGGTTATAGCAAAATTGTTAACCAATACATTTACACTGTACTGTGGCTAGCTATTCTATAACTAGCTACAGCTACGTGTGGGTATATCACAGAATAATATATCAGTTATGGGTGTGGTATCTGAACTAGTTAGATACATTGTACTTTCTGGCTGGTCTCATGTGCACTAGCATAATCCCATTCACTGAGAACTGTATACAATCTTTGTACAATTATATATCCAGACATCTCTGAACTTTTCAATGCAGATTAATTTCTGTCTGCAATCGTTTCACCATCCCATGCCGCCGGATCACGTGCAACTAATCTCGACTTCAGATAACTATCAGAAAACTGCTGGTATAAAATAATGACATTTTGAGGTCACCAAAACTATGAAGTCTCCTGTCTGAGAACTTTTGGCTCTGTTTCTGCTCATTATTTCGTGCTACATGGCGGTAACATCCACATTTGAATCAACTGATCACGTAACACCGGTATTTATTACTCTAAATAAAGCACACCTCGAAGGTTTCGTTGCTAGCACCAAGGAGCACCCACCGCTGAGGAAACTTTTGAATTGCGTGAAATTGATGACTGTGTGCGTGTGAGAAAAGGTTGAATGGGTGTGTCACACGCGCAATGCTTGTGACTTGACAGGCCCGTAGCAGGTCCACATTACAATACAAGGGGTAGTCACTTCAATACTGTCTGTTGAAAAATACTTACGACCAGGATCAAGATTCAATGAAGCGATCAAGAGGCTTTTGCACAGTGAATCAAGCGATCAAGACGTCCACAAAAGTGACGATCACGCACCTTCGAAAGCTAACCTTTAGCGACACAAGGATTTACTAGGCTTTTACGGTAGACGATCAAGGCTAATTTATAGGTGAAATCAAGCGATCAAGTCAAAATTTCGACTATCAAAATTCTTGATCCCTGTCGCAAGTGTATCAACTGGCGGTATGGAAGTGACTACCCCTTGCAATAGAATAACCATACTTCTTGGTTCATTTGTAGTGAGGCAGCGCCCGCCTCTTCGTTATCAGCGAAAATTTTACCCTTGAAATTTTGGGAGTGTTTGCAAATCCGCGAAAATTTTATTTGTAGCAGCATTGCTCAACCTCGAAAAATTTACCCCTCGAAATATGGGCTATACGGCAGTCTACTGGGGCGGGCGCTGCCAAACTACCGTTTGGTCGACTTCCGAGACTTAATTACGCTTTCTGTTCAAGCTCTGCATTCACTGATTTCACAGAACAACTTACAACAAATTATTCACGTGACTGCCGGAATCCTTCTCCGTAGTAAAATCCTCGGTAAAATCGACACCGTGATATATAGAGCCGGCGTACGTAGCTACAGTGATATTTCTAACCGCTTTACTTTTGACACGCTACAGGTTAGCCTGTCTATTACATATGTTAATATAATCTTTGCCGGTACTTGTATGGTGTAGCTTATGGTTTTGTCTATTCGTTACAATGTGTGTGGAACACGCGCAATACTCAGCTAGCTAGCTATAGTCTCAACCCTTTGGTCGCAACTCTAGTCTCAACCCTGGTTCCCATAGGCATAGGGCCGGGCCACATAGGCACGTTGTGTACAATATGGCCAACCAAAAATTAAAGTTTGTATGGTGGAGGTGGAAACCAGCATTCTTCCATAGTCACTTCAGTGGCAGATCTAGAAATTTGTAAAGGGAGTTTCAAGTGTAGCCATATTAAATGCATGCATAGGGATTTGATGGCCCCCCAGGAAAATTTTGTAGGTTGCCAAGCTAGCACTGGTTCACTCCTTCGGCACAAGTTCAGGACCTATCAATGTCATGCCCCACCCCCTCCCCCAGTTAGGGTCTGCGAATACAGGGGATCTGCAAGTCTAATGTCAAATTCCCCTCAACTGGGGCTAAGAAGTTTGTTGTGTCCCCACCTTGATAGAGAAGATATGATTTACCAAATTTTTGGTCAAGTACTGTAAACTGCCGCCGTCAAAAGCCCAAGGAGTGGGACAAGTGTAGATGTAAATCCCTAGTAGGTGTATGGGGACCCCCAGGGTGGGGCTTGACATTGATAGGTGCATAAGTAATCCACAAATACACAAGAGAATACAATAGGACAAAGCCGCTATAAAAAAAGAACATGATATGGCAGGGGGTCTGCAACTCTGAAAAATCCTGTACGAGATTTCAAATCTTTGCGATTTGGCAAGATTTCAGAGCATTTGAAATCTTAGATATCCGGAATAGTAGCATCACGTGATATGTAGTATATGGAAATACGCGGAATTCTTTCTCAAGTTCTCTGTAAACTTATAGGGATGCTGGATGTAGCATACGGAAGTATGCAGGAAATATACGGAACTTTACAGCAATTTTCAGATTTCGAAATCAGAGATTTCAATGAGGGCTGTATGAGATTTCAAGGGAGTTGCGGACCCCTCGGAATATGGTTACATAGCAATTAGCTTGAATACCTTTTACCCAAATGAAAAAGGTGAAGTACTAAAAATGGCTACATGATAAAAATATTTGCATGATGAGTAAACATGTTTGTGCAGCTACTGTACATAGTGGCCTCTGTGTGTGCTGCTACACCTTTTTAGGTCATGCTTGTGGTCTCATTATTACAGTTTGATTTCTCTCTCTAGACTGCAGTTTTAGTATACAATGTAATTGTATACACAGGTACCTGTACACATGTTGTTGAGTAGTAATTTGTTGTTATGACATCACGCATAGAATTGACATTTCTGCTATCAAATCTATTAACTTTTTATTTTTTATGGGGCTTCACATGTGACTTAGCTTTTGCAGTGGTGCCAAGAGGTAAAATAGCTAGTATAAATAGCCAGATTCATCATTCTAGAATGGTACCACACAAATTCAACTTAAAAATCGTTTCAAGTAAATGCTGCATTTGTGATGTCACATGAATATGCTTTAAGAGGATGCATGACTGGATGTTACTGGAGTCATTACAAATAACACATTAGGAGAGTCTATACAATATTTGACAACTGCATGCTGACAGCACTGTAAACTGTCCTGGAACCAATTAGCTATAGTGTAGTGGGTACAACATAGCTGTAACTGAAGTGGAATGACCACTTCTCATTTCAGCAATTGATAGTTGAGGCAAACATTATGTTGGAATTTTCATAGCAACTAGACTGATTGCAGAGACGCATCTTCATTTTTAATGTGTCTAGTGCCATTATATTTTCTTGAATACAGTACGTACGTAATGATTCACCACTGAATGAATTTATGCCCCAGCTATCATTTACCACATGAAAAAGCAAATTAGCCATTCTGCTTTGTTTTCTACCTGTTACACTGCATTACAGGCAAGGAGCAGTGTGAGAAATTCCTTTCCAGTTACTATAATATGAAAATTACAGATGATTCAGGAGATAGGAGGACACAAGGAAACAAAGATGCATGCATTGTATAGCTGGCAAAAAGGCACAGATCAGGCTGAAGCAACGTTGAATAGTAAATTATCAAGCCCAAAGCCTTAACCATAGTTGTTGGTTGATGATACGTATGTCAGTTAGTAGAAAATTCAGTTAAATGATATGGAGTTGCTATGAAGGCATTTTATTGTGTTTGACAAATAATCACAAGCTGTTGTAAAAGAAATGGTTTTTTGGTGATATTTTTTGGACAGGAAACCCCAAACCTTTATGATTGATTTCTACTATTCAGTACTGCTATACTGTATATGGACTCCTGTACATTTCCCTTACCATAGCTACTTTAGAGACCTTTTACTTTTAGCTATTATAATAGTAGCATCTTGTTTTTTTAATGTAGTGAAAATCAAGAGATCCGAACTCGAGTTACATAGTATATCTGCTGTGGGATGTTGTATACATATACATAGGATGTAGCAGTATTTATATTATGTATGCTGTAGTGCAGAAGAATAATTTATCTGAGAACTGCATAGAGCTGACTGTCAATCTACAGTCATGAACTTTGTAATTACAGTGTATAGCAGCTACACAGTCACTGTGAGCTACAGTATGTATTGTGAATGCTGGTTGTTTTCAATGTGTCCTGATGAATTCCATCCACTAACTGCATGTTAGTGTGCTCTGTTGTATGCTAATACAGTACTCAAGACCCATTTCAGCTATATAGTCAGGAGGCAGTAAGCCATGCACCGAAAAGTACCTTTTGGCATACTGCAGTATGGGCAATGCTTGCACCATGGACCTCTGTTGTGTCCCATTTGTTTTTACTGATAGCCCAAGGTGTTGATTTGCAATATAGCACATGATGGATTCCCTACAATTGTAAATGGAAATCATCCATATTTTCCATGCATGGTGACTATAGATCGAATGCTTCTTTTTCATTTTAATCCTGTGTAATGGGCTAAGCATAGCTGAAAAGCAAAGTGTAATGACCATTTCACTTTCAAATCAGTAGTTGATAGTTAGGGCATGCATTTAGATGAAAAGGTTAACTCTGGAATCATCCTTTAGTTTCTCTTGAAGTATGCATGCCGTAATTATGTTACAAAAAGGTAAACAAACACAAGTATATCTGCAGATGTAGGCGACCTTCCTTTTTTTCTATTATCCCTAATCAAACTTATTTTTCCTTACACTTGTAAATATAGTTCTTGCCAGTTCCAGCTGAGTTAGCACTCTTTTAACATGCATTTATTTGTCCAGAAAATACCCTGCTGCATAACATAGCTTCTCATGGCCAATTTTTATTGTAACCGTGTAATCAAAGTTTGTATTTTCCTGTTGCAGAAATGTCTGTTATTAGTTTTGCTAAATCAGTTTTACTGCATGTTGTATTTCAACTGATCTTTCGGGAAAATCCTGTGAGTGCTAGAGAGATCACTGTTAACACTGATGGAAATGATATTCAAGATTGTTTGGAAGGAGACTGTCCTTGTTCTTCACTTGGTTATGTACTAAACCATTTACAGAGTAATGATTGTGTCAACATAACATCCAACTCAGTCCCATTAACTACAATAGTAGAGTTACACAACCTTAATGCTATTACAATAAGAGGACAGGGTAACACCATTGTAATGTGTAACAATACTGGTGGAGTATCCTGTAATAACTGTAGTAATGTTGTTATTGAAGGGATCATATGGGATGGGTGTGGTGATCCTCAGAAACAAAATGCTACAACTCTAGACTCTACAGGAGGAATTAGTTTATATTTCATAGCCAATTTATCCATCTCTAATTGTATTCTGCAGAATTCTAAAGTACGTGCATTGTATTTACACAATGTAACTGGTGTCATAAATATTACTGGCACAAGGGTGATAAGTAATGCTAATAATGATACTGTACATTGCCTGTGCTATCCGCAAGTTGGATACATTCGTTGTCTTACAAGCAACCGTATTGCAACTGGTGGGTTCTTTATTGAAAAAACCCATGAAAGAGCTAGCTTGTACATTTCAAATTGTACATTTAAAGATAATGGTCATTTTGGGCAGGTTAACAGTTCGAATTCATTGTCATAGAACTTTAATATAAGTGGTGAAATAGCTGATGGTGCTGCTATAAAGATTTTTAATCCTCATATGATGGTACCACCTATAAACATAACTATTGAGGATACTACCTTTGTGTCTAATCGTGGTCGTAGTGGTGGTGCTATTAATATTTACAGCTACAATTCCTTAAATATTCAATTGCATAATTTGACTTTTCTAAACAATAGTGTGATACAATCTTACGTCAATTCCTCTGCTATATATGTACTTTTAAATACACCATCTCCTGCCAGTATGATGGCTATATTAAACATGTCATTTTGTAATTTTACAAATAACAGTGGTGGAAGAAATGTGATTGGACTTATCATAGCAGGACAACCTGTACGTTGGATAATTATTAAAAACTCCAGTTTTGTTGGAAATAAACTTTATGAGGTTGGACTTGTTGAAATCAGTGTATGGTCTCAAAGTATTGCAGACCTTGAGTATTTAGATTTCCACAACAACAATGGAAGTGCTTTGCTTTACTCGCGACTGCATTCTGCAAACTTCAGCATTTCATTGCATAACATTAATGCTACAGGAAATAATGGAACAACTACTCTAAGTAGAGGTGGACTATTGGTATTTCAAGTGCGTGAAAATAATATTGATATTAATATAACAAGTTTAACATATGAGAATAACCGGTTTGGTAGGAGAGGAGGTGGTATTTATATTATTGGAACATTCCGCAGAAATGTTACATTTAATCTGATGGACTCAAATTTTCAAAACAACACTGGTAAGGGTTCTGGTATAGTATTATACAGTTCTTTAATATCTGATCGTACCTATTATATTTTAATTTGTAATAACAGCTTTACAAATAATGTTGGCAGTGAATGGATTGTCTACATCGCAAAACAATCACTGATGGAAAGTGCTTTAGATTCTCCCCAACCTGCAATACTTCTGTTGGGTCATTCAACACAATTTTCAAACAATACTGGTGGAGCCCTTAGTCTTTCAAATGTAATACTCATTGGTGTTGGTAACACAACTTTTGAACATAACATGGCTCGTGATGGGGCAGGTCTTCATTTAAGTGATTCCTTTATACTTAGTCTAACAGATCTGGATTTTCAGTTCCATTTCACTGACAATTATGCATTTGCTCATGGTGGAGCAATGTATATTGATTTATCAAATGCTGATAGTGGGTACCATTGGCTTTTAAGAAAGGACAGATGTTATCCACATTGTGATGTTTATGAAAGCCAATTAGTGAATGAATTGCAATTAGTAAATGAATCAGGCTCATGTAAGTTTATATTTCAACATAATAATGCTTTAGCTGCAGGGAGTGACATATTTTATCAAGCTCCAGAGTGGTGTGTTGTAGAAAATACATCAGATCCAAATTCCACTTTGCACATACCATCTAAAATGTTTTGTTTTAATAACTCTATACACTCAATATCCACTCAGCCGTTTCAACTGAGACTCACAGAAGCACAGTGTAATGATATGAATTGCACAACTTCTATAATGCTTGGTAAAGAGTTAAATATATCAGCAGACGTTGTGGATTGTAACAATAAATCTGCTGAATCAACGGTATTCTTTGTGGAGTGCATTGAAAACTGTACCACTAGTAATGGCAGTACAAACTATATGATAACTGGAAATATTCCTATTCTGGTAAGTGATAAGATTGAAGGCATAAAAATAACTGGTATACAAAATGGTCCACCATTGAAGTTGCAACTGATGAGTACTACAATAACATTGAATCTGGTAATAGAACTAATTCCTTGTCAATCAGGATACACTTATAACAATGAAACAAAGCAGTGTAAATGTTATACCACTGATGGTATTGTTTCATGTAAACCTGAATTAACTATCAAGAGAGGTTACTGGTTTGGTATGGTGGACAATACTACCACCGTATCACGATGTCCTTATACATATTGTAACTTTAGTCATGGGGAAGTTAGTTCAGGAAGTTTTGTGTTGCCATCAGTTCAGGATGACCAATGTGACTCACACAGAACAGGACCAGCTTGTGGTAGTTGTGATGATGGCTATACTATACCTTTTGATTCTGATAAATGTATCAGTGTTGATGATTGTCATCCTGGGTATACAGTCTTGGTGATCATTGGTGTAATGGTGTACTGGGTAATAGTGATTGTAACTACTTTTGCTTTGATGTTATGGTTGCACCGCATAAAATGCACTGTAGGATATTTGTATGGGATAATCTACTATTACAGTGTGGTAGATATTTTGTTGGGGCAGGTTGTAAGTCGTTCTGACGAACTTAGTTCACTAGTCTCAATATTTGGTGGTACCATATTCAAACTATATCCAGGATTTCTCTTCAGAGTATGTTTTGTACAAGGATTTTCTGCAATAGATCAATATGTCATACATTATACACATCCAACATCAATTTTGGTGCTAGTTTGGTTGCTCAGTAAGTTGGCAAGACGTTCTGTACACTTTACCACTTTAATAAGTAAAGCAGCCATTCCTACCATATGTCTTATTTTAATGCTAGCATATATATCTATAGCTGACACTTCATTACAATTACTTAAATATATGCAATTTACTGATGTGAATACAGTTTACAGTTGGCTTTCTCCATCAATGGGATATTTCAGTGGTCGTCATATAATTTACTTCATGATAGCTGTGTTGTATGAATTAGTAATAGGAATTGGCTTACCGCTACTGTTACTTCTGGAACCATTTGTAAATCATAAGATTAACTTTACAGGGATTAATTTATACTTCACTAAATTAAACTTGAAACCACTACTGGATCAGTTTCAAGGATGTTACAAGGACAAGTTTCGCTGGTTTGCTTCTGTCTATCTAATAGGTGGACAAATGATTCTCATCATTACAGTTATTGATTTTACTAATGCGTACATTAAACAATATTTGTTGATGATTGTCTGTGTAATTATTTCCTTATTACATTACACCCTTCAACCATACAAGAGCAACACGCTAAACAGATATGATGGAATAATTCTTCACTCATTGTTACTGATTGTGTCATTACATACAATTGCTCTTTGTAATGGACTTGCTACTGAAGCTATCACTGGAATAGCATATACAATGTATTTCTTTCCCATCCTGGTGTCCTTAATATTTACAAGTTTGTACATATATGCTTCTGTGTGCATATCCAGCAGAGATATGGTATTTGAAGATAGACTATGTAGAGTGGATATTTCTGCTCCAACAAGTTTCAAGTATGTGTATGTATGTGCATATCTGTATTTGATTTCATCATAATGATGTGGTCACATTGATGGGGGTGGGGGGGGAGGAGGACCATGGCCCCCCACTTTTATGGGACACTGTTTGCAAGAAAAGATCAAGATACTCTAATAGAACAGTCAGGATCTCGCTACTCTAATAGAGCAGTCACAGTATTCAGAGAAGCAGTGTAGCAAGCTACGTAGCTACGTATGTGTAGTTAGATATAAATAAAGAGATATAATTGGTGGAGAGCAACTATTGTCAGCTGGCAGTGACCTTTTTTTTTGGTTTTCGCCTTACCGCTGGCTTGGCCCCCTTACTCTTTGGCCTGCTCCATTGCCCCTGTGTGGTCGTATTCATAATGGAGAACTCCCAATTTATGTGACCATAAAGTTATAGACATACTTTATGCAATTGTATGCATGTATAACATTCTAAAGTTAGTATCGTAGCTAGCCTGTCATTGGAAGCAATGTACAGATATACCTGGTCATTTTACATACAGAACAATATGTGTAATGTTTGTGAAATTTAACCTTACCATAATTTGCTTATTGTTGTAAAATAATTTTTGTATGCAAGAAATTATACTTACACGAAAACTTTTGCAAAAGATCAAGATACTCTTATAGAGCAGTCATTCACGTAAATCATACACCACTACACGAATTTTTTTATTGTGAAAATGTTGCATGAAAATAAGTAAATTATGGTAATTTTTTACCAAATGTAAACCATATACATGTACATTATTTGTGTAATCATCTGTGTATAGCTTTCGGAGCTCAAGGAGGAGGAATCACCGTGGTTATGCTCATTATCAGGAATCTCTCCTTAATTACGTAGATTAAAGTGGACAAGCTGGATGACTTGTTGATTGTGGGATAGCCACATAGCTTGCATTATACTGTAGTACTTACTAATAATTATTTTGAGTGTTTTTTGGCTGACACCTTGTACAGGATTCACTTTTGTGTAAAGCCTTAATTTCATTGTGTAATAATATTAATATTTATCTGTGTATATAAATATTGTGTTTGTGTGTACATGTGCTTGATAGTATTAGTGCTGTGCAAAAGTATTGTTGTATATACAATAGCATATTTACTACCAATTGCAATATACTGACATGGGACATTTGATCATGATGTATTACGATATGAGTGGATCATAGACATAATTATACGCATGTATTACAAATGTGATTTTCAATGGTGGCATTAATTATAATCTCTCCCTAATGCATTGGCGAGAGACTACAGACTGCTGTATATAGCACTTAGCTACTCTGTGTGCACAGTGTGTTGTATAATAATAATGTATGCGATAATAGTGTACTTTTATGGCTAAGTGGGTATGACTTGTTTATTATTAGCTATAATTTTAGAATATTTACGGTAGAGTCTCTTTTTAATGGATTTGAGACCAACTAAATTGATGAAATTTGTAGAGGATCCTTTTCAACAGTAAGGTTGTTGCAATGATAATGGTTTGTATAGGGACTTTAGAAACTGTCCTTTATAAAGTCCCAAAGACTTCCCTTCCACAGTAAACAGTCACTCTGGAAGAGTTGATGATGCAGGAACTCTTACCAACACTTTTATATTTAGTATTCGTTTACTTATTTTTGCTTCGTTTATTATAATAGGCTCTTTCTTCACAGGTTCTTCTACAGAAAGCTGTAACTCTTTGATGTGGTCACTTATACCCAGCTACTGCATGTTTAAAATTTTTCTGCTGATTGCCTGATGCAACTCTGTTCAATCTATAGCCATATATCATCTTGGGACAGTGTTTACACAAGCCAGAATATCCGAACAAAGTGATTTGTCTGCTTGGCTTTCATACACAATTGCACTTAAAAAGTGCTTATAAAGTCTTCACAAGAACTTTATCATAACTGAAGTGCTTAAGTACCTGCTCAAACACATAATTAATGCTTCAAAACAGCAAATGCTTACTTAAAAGCACTCTCAAGCACATGCACTATAAAAAAGTGCTTGCTACTATTACATTTTCTGTATTTTTTTTGTTGCAGTTTTGGTATAGCACATTCTTTCTAGTGTTTTGCATTTTGCGTGTACCGTAAACTCCTGTATAGAGTATTGGCTATACCAAATATTAATGAGTGTGTCCTGGAGATATTATATTTCTCTTGCTTGGGCTTAGCTATAGGATTAAGATGTTGTGATCAATCAAGTGAGTCTCATTGACAAGTTTGGATAAAGGTAAAACTACTTTATGATATAAAAGAAAAAAAAGAATGTACTACAGACATGTAGGATCGAATGCAAATTTAAGGCAATATAGGCAGCAAAAGACTGCTGTTAAATAAAAATCAAAAGTCAGCTATTGCAATATGATATAGCATCAGAAAACCAGGAAACTATTTGTGTTGTTATTTCCTAGTAATTTAATTATTGTACCCATTTCTGATACATTTTGTATACATAAATACCACACTGCACATATGTAGGCAAAGACCTACAAGCTTTGAGTACCCTCTAATCTATATATATTGCAGTCACCTAAACAGCAGAAAGTAATAGTGAATTCTTATCAACATAGGATGGCAAATTTAAATCATAATTTAATTTGAGGGAAATGTACAGATCTCACTTACTAAGTAAGCGAGTGTAATGTATATAAATTATAGTATAGCGGCACAATGCAAAAATTGTGCACTTATTCATCATAGCATGAAACTTTCCACATAAGTAGTGCTCCCCATGACATAATTTTTTTGATATAGTGCCATCGCAGATTTAACCTTTAGCGACTTTTATAGCCATTTTTTCCCAGAAATTTTATCATTTTTGTCTTTACAGTATCTCCCTGAGGCATTAATTAACTCGCTAAAACATGGTGCCAATATGAAAATATTTTTGCAAGCTTTTGTTTGAAGTTAATAGGTGATTTTATTCCAAAGTTATGATCATTTATATTACCCATGAATTTTGAGATAATTTACCTCCCAATGGGTAATTTACACCCCAAGGGCAGGTAAGCTCAGAGAATTTTGGAGATAATAAAAACAATCATTACTAAAAATGAAATTACCTAGTAACTTCAAATAAAAACCAAGTTGCATCATTCAACAAGACCTTTACTTTGGCACCATGTTTTAACATGCCAATTAATGTCTCAGGGAGAAAAAGAGACAAATTTCTTGATCAAAAAATGCCCATAAAGGTCACCAAAGGTCAAATCTGTGATGGCAGTATATAAAAAAAGACATGTCATGAGGAATAGTATTTAAGTGGAAAGTTTCATGCTTTTATGAAAATGTGCACGATTAAACTAATTTTGGGGGCTACGCCGCTATAGCTACTACTAATATTGTAGTTAAAGTCTGTTAAAGATTGTGAGTGTACAACATCAGAGGGTAGTAAATTCCATAGCCAGATGGTTGAGGGTATATAGATAGGAATGATGGTAGCTAAGCTTCAATTTTGGTGGGGATTTGCCTGTATCTTAACTTATGACCATGTGTACTGGATGTGTTTGGATATAGATAGCTCTGAAAGCCTAGACTAGTTAGCATCTTATGAAACATTATCATCTTATCAATATATACTTCTTTGTGGTCCACTTTAGCTTGTTTATCATACTCTAGTTACACTAGCATATCATGAAAAGTCATAAAAACAAAATAAGTTATGCTGTAACATTTCCAGTTTCTAAACGTCTCTCATTATGTGTGGTGGCCATACTATGGTTACATATTCAATTATCAGTCTGGCATACGCAACTGAAGTATGCTTGTGTTCTTAAGGCATTACAGCACTGTTCAAATTTCTCTGCAGGAATGCAAGCGTGGATTTAGCTTTATTGCAAATACATGTAAATATAGTCTGAGGTAACAATTAATGGAAATGCCAATGCCAGGAATTTAGCAGATGTTACTTTTTTAGGGTATTGTATGTCAAACGTTTGTTAGTAATTGTGATCCAATGTAAAGTGTTCATATTAAGAGATGTTCAGTAAACTCTGTTAGTATATCTAGATCACGTTGCAGTCTTATTGTGCCATTGCTACATTGGATTTGTTGGTAAATTATCAGACTGCAGTCTACATGCAGCCTAATTTTCAAATTATCTTGTTGGAGATATCATTGATAAATAGGAGAAAGGTCCAAGGGGGATGCCAGATAGATCAGAACTTTACAGGTAGTGCTCTTCTTGTTGTCTAAAAGTAGTGTTGTGTTCTGTCAGTAAAGAAGTCACCCAATTGAGAGAATTCAGTTTCATGAATTCCATAATGGCTCAGTGTTTGGAACAGGTGACTATGCAAAACTTTATCAAACACTTTTGTGAAATCCAGTAGCAGTTTGACTGCCTGTTATCAAAGTGGTTCATCAACTGCCTCAAGTGATTATGTTCACATCACTGAAACTGTGTTGTTTCTTGCATGACTAGGTAAACAATGTATTCAAACAGCTTACAATTATGAAAATAGTCGATATTCTTGCAAACATAAAAATGAATAACACACACACACACACACACACGCACACACACACACACACACGCACACGTACACACACACATACACACAGCATCGTACAGTGTAACAGCAAACTCAGCATCACTGATGAATGTTGCCCTTGCCATTACTACTGAAGACATGGAACAAGGCTGTAAAACAACAATTATAGTTATACAGGTGCTGCATGCAAAACTAGCAATGCATAAACTTAGTTACACAGGTGCTCACGATATTGTCAAGGCAAATTTTAATTTGTTACTTGAATCACTGCAGCATTCACAGGTAGCTATAGCTACATAAAGGAGCACTATAACATAATACATTAGTGATAGTGGTCTGTGGAGTTTTGTTATTTTTGAGGGGGGTAGCTACACATGGGTAATTAGAAACAATAGAAATGGAAACTGGAAATGGTAAAATCATTATATGTGTATCCTAGAGTAAACATCTCACTTAGTGATCACCTCTTAACCATTTACAAAGACCGCCCCTGTACAAAGACCATGTTGTAATTAGGTTCTAAAGATAGCTAAGACATTATTGATGATCTAATTGATTAGACCACTTCATGGTCGCCTTTATAAAAACCACCTCTTTACAATAATCATCCATATTAATTTTGATAAGCTTCAAATATGTGCTTATACAAAGGGGTCAATGTCACCTCCTATTTTTGGTCCACACTTCATTCAAGTCATCTAGCCAGCTGTACCATCATCGCTTAATTAGTTTGTACCAAATCAAATGTGTCATACATGCTAGTAATACATTTTCCCTACATCATAGTATATTAGAGCCTAGGCTCTCTATGACTACAACTAGGCTATATACAGATAGTTTAATATTATATGTACTTTTTATACCTGCTGTACTTAGCATATTGTATGTATTCTCTTTTAGGGTTCTGCATGCAATTATGCAATGTACTGAACTCAACAAGTGAGTGTAAATGTACATAAAAGGTGTAGTGTGTGTGCAAATATTAATTATTAACCATTAATTAGATATTGTTTTGTAATGTTGCACAATTAATTATAGTATCTTATAGTGTTTTTACCCCTAATGTTTACAGCAGCTGATCCAGGGTTTATCAAAGGGGGTGCACCAGTATATGGAGTAGGGATCTGTGCCCCCCAGAAGCTAAAGCTTTTTGCAGGACAAAATATCTTGAATGGTTTAGATCATTATCATACTGCTTTTTATCATGTGTGGACTACATTGATCAAGAGATGTATAGAGTGACAGTCATGGCAGCAGATATTATAGACCTAAAGAATGGCATACGCAAGATCGCATGCATTTCATTTGCAAGATATCCTTAACAGGCTAAATGTACCAATGCAGCTTGTTAGGTGACTGTTCTATTAGAGTATTGACTGACTGCTCTATTAGAGTATCTCGATCTTGTATAACACGTACACATACTAGTAATTATTATAAGCCCACATCGAAGGCCACAGTGGAACGGGAAGCTAGGTCGGCACAGTGGTGCACTTTGCACTTTGTACCTAGCCCTATACGCCTTCTCAAAGATCTATGATCGAGTCTATGATAAAGCCAGTGGGGGACCACTTATGGCAGAGGGGACCAACTGTGGCGGCATAAATTGTTCGGGGGGGGGGGGGGGGGGGGGACAAGTTACAGTGCTGCAAGTAGTCCGGGGGGACCAAGTATGGTTGCTGCAACTGGTCCGGGGGGACCGGTTGTCATAAACCGTTACGCCGTGATCGCGTTAGTATACGTACGTATACCCACATAACAGTACGCCGGGATTAATTCGAGCAATACTTTTTTGAGTCGGGAGGCAATAAACACCATCGATCGTCCTCAAGTTTGTAACTCGTGTATAGCTACCCGTCAAGGTTAACCACTAACTGCGCGGCGGATCAAGTTGTCAGAGCCGGTGGGTACGTGTAGCTATACGTATAGTTTAATTGCATGCATGTCCATTTCTATGTAGCTAGCCGCTCATATTGTCTTGTCTTGTCCTGTCATCTTTTTCTCACTGCGTGCATGCATGTAGGGTTGGCAATGAAATAATCGACCCCCTTTTAAATTGTGTGTAATTAAACACAAGGACTGGAACCTCGACTGGAACACTACTGGATCGGCCTTTGGTTTTACAATTCAGTGAGGTTGGTTTTATTGAGTCTTGTTAGCTCATGGCCATCAGAAAACTTGTAGCCTCCTAGCTGCTGCAATGTGAGGAATAGTCAGAGTAAACAAAGACTGATCAGCTTCTAGTGGTTAACCAACGATAAAGTTTTGGAGAGAGTGGCAAAGCTTGTACAACACTAATAAACTAATTTTGGATATACGTGTAGGCAAGCTAGCATAAGAACTATCATGATAGCAGTCATTGTGATAATATGATTATAGCTATGTAGCTACAATAGAGTGGATAGCTTACATGTATCTCAGATGGCCATCACTTTGTTTCGTTCAAAAATATCATGGTGGATAAGCATCACCATCACATTCCCTGCAGCACAGCAGTAAGAAGTGTACAAGTGACGTAAAGTATGATAAAAAGTAGTGAAATCCTTAGAAGACACAGTTTTTGCTTATGTCACTGCTCTATGTAGCAGGCTGTAGGTTCCCTAAAGACACAATTCAATAAAACCAACCAACCATATCATGTGTAAAAATCAAAAAAATATGTCAGTCCAGTGTTCCAGTCCAGTGATTAGTTACATCCCTTTAGATCAACTTGCAACTCAGGGGATGAAAATGGTCTAGTTTTAAATGGTGGGTTTGCAAATACCTTCCGTTTGGGATATAGCTAGCTACCCTTGTGATAACTTTTGACAAATTTTGGTCTCAAATCCATAAAAAATGGGAAGGAATGTCTAGAATGTTGTCCATTGCCTTTCAGGGATGATTGCATGGGTCAAAATACACTACTTACAAGGTAGTTTGTTTTACTTCATTCAGTTTTGATGCTTGACAGGACTGCAATAAAATACCAGCCCATTGAAACTCACTTAATGAAGTGCAATTGATTCACTAACTCTCAGACACCTTTACAGACCTTAAATATCTCATTAAGTGGCGCTTTATGTTGTTATTTGCTTTAGTTCCTTTGTCCATGCAAACTCACACTGTGATTATTAAACTCAGCTCATGCTGTGATTAATAAACATGCAGCATCCGTTAGCCTAAGAATACGCATCCATTTTCAAAAGCATAAAGACCATCATGTAATGTACCATTCATAGGAACATTACAGCATGTTAAACAGTATCACTGATGCTGTTGCCTTTTATTCAAAAACCTGAAAAATGGTGAAAATTGAAATGGAAGCTACAGAAACAGCTCACCATATTATTAGCCATATTATTAGCTAATAGTGTTGATATAGACTTAGGTAGGATTGATCACCCAGAGTTAGAGAAACCATGCAGAGAGGTAACCCTATAATGTATGAGCATCTTCAGGTATTAGTAGGCCATGCAGTGGTAGGAAATTGGCCTGGCAGAAATCCAGCTAGGCAGTTGAGAATTCAAGTCACTGCCCTCAGCTGTTCAGTAGGGGATTGTATATCTAGTTATGTATAATAGGCAGCATACACTGAAATGGAGCTAAAACTGAATTGAGCAAATGAAAAGTTATAACTATAAGGTATACCTAAACTGTGGACTACAAAATTTACGTCACAGTGTATCTCACAATGTAGCTAATTATTATGTGACCCAGTCTGGGAAAACTGGTCTTATTTCCCATGTCAGCAGATTTGATTTTTCACCCAGTACACAAAGCTACATGAATAAACTATCAAATTTCACAATCAAAATCAGCTAGACTTGAGTGATCTGATTTTGCTGGCTGCTTTTCCCAAGCCCATTGGCGATCCGTACGTGAGTGTGTGACATTATATTTGAGCAGTACTGTAGCTATGTGCTTAGTATGCAGAGATAACCTGTTTATTGTGTACTTTACCCAAGTGTGTGCTATGGTCAGTTTAGCCATAAAGAAATTCATCACTTAATTAAATTATAGCAATTTAAAGGTTTTTGCTAGAGAAACCATATTTGCCATACAAGTATTTTAGCCACAGTTTGCATACAAAATAGAAGAAATCATTTAAAATATTATAGACTATTTACATGTGCAATAAACATGCAAAGTTCATAACTTGTATTACCCATGCATGCACAAATGACCCTTGTCTTGAATTACATGGCTTGGGAATTTACTTCTTCAAGCAAAGTTTTATCCTGGCAACTATAGGAGAGCAGCATTTATATAATTATGAGAGCAGCAATGATATATTCCTTGAAATTAACTTATACCAAATCAGTTGAGAGAACAATATCTGGACTAGACTAATTATTTAACTTTACAATCCTCATCTAATCTTATATCTGTGCTCTGACCTGTACATGTATTCTCCTTGACCAGATAATGCTTGTGTTTTCACTTTTAATCTCCTTGAAGCATTCATTTGAGACCTGGTGCTTTTTCAGAGCCTGGTTATATATGTTGTGAGTCAAAACCTTGACAGCCAGATCCAGTGGTGACTTGTTTCCTAGTAACATGTGTGCAATCTAGGCATGCATGCTTGTCTTTGTAGCATATAGCTGGAGTATATATCTTGAAGGATTAAATATCATCATCTCTCTAAGTGCATCCAAGCTATTCATTGTGTGTAATATTATAGTAAGGCTTTTACATACTTCCTTGATCCATTCCGTATAAACAGGAAACAAGTGGAATTCACTTGTATGGTTGCATATACTGATATGATAGTATGTGTGTTGACAGAGTACTGATGTAGTGGATAACTTCTGTTATCTATTGGAGGTTGTTTAAAGGCTATTTATAACCTGCAGTATCAGCTGTTGGTTCAGCAGCTGCTAGCAATGGAATTATTGCTAACTACGTAATCTACATAATATTGCTAATGTCTTTATTGTTCGTAGTCTACGTGCTGGCTTTATATTATATCTATTTATGTGTTCTGAAGATGTTATATCATAGGGTTCTATGCAACTGTATGGTCTGACAAACACTCTCCATAATGCATGTGGGATGATACCGAGTACATCTTAACAAGTGTAAATTCCTGCATGTCACTAACAAAAAGAATCCTGCTATGTACACACTTCACACTATGCAATGAAAGACTTACAAATTAAGGGAACTATAGTATACTAAATTTTACTTCTGCATCACAGTATGATATCAGCAGGCTTTCATGGTAAGCCAATATGGTCACAGTGTTGTTATGCCTTTGTATATACTGAAACCTCCAATTGCTTTTAGCGCGTACTTACATTTTTTGGGATCCTCACACCTTATACAACATTGAAAGTAGAATCTATCCTAAAATTAGGTTAGGCAAAGCTGACTCCTAAATTCACATCACTTTCCATCCTGCCACTTCAAAATTCATTATTGCCATAATTAATCACTGGTGCAAGTGTTTCAATGTTGAGATAGACTAACCATCATTTAGAGCTAAGAAAATGTTTCTTCTTGCTCCACAAATGTGACTGGATCTGCAAAAACAGGACATAATTACATTTTTTTCAAATTCCTGTTTATTAAATAG
The DNA here is from genome assembly GCF_963678975.1 of Dysidea avara. NCBI lineage: Eukaryota > Metazoa > Porifera > Demospongiae > Dictyoceratida > Dysideidae > Dysidea > Dysidea avara. The sequence goes on from NC_089278.1 coordinate 34,034,151, forward strand.
TTATAATCTACTTAGCCAAGTGTACCCACTAGCAAAGTTACAGCTTTGTTTGCCAATAACTTCTGGAGTTACAGCCCTACAAAGTAGCAACAACAGAAAAATCGATTTGTACAGGCACTTACAAAAACCATTGTAACTTACCAACGGATTGAGGTTCAGAGCTAAAAGTTTTGCCATCGTATGTGCCATGAATAGGGGAATCATTTACTGGGTAAGTTTTTCCTTTACTCGCTCTTCTTCACTGCATACAAAGGCGAAATTCGTGAAGAAAATTTGATTGCTTACGATCGCTTCGACATGACATAAACAAATGCTCATAACTTATGTATCCTTGGGTCTACTGCAACAACACAAAGATTTTACAACTCCTTTTGAGCAGGTGAATAAGATGATATCCAGGTTTTTCTTGTTAGTCCTTTCCTTCACTAAGAAAGAGGGTTAAAAAATATACGGAATTTTTTCAATGATACGCAAGTATTTCACCCAATGTATTCAATGCTTTATACTGTAAATTTAGGCTTGTGGAATTATGTCCCTTTCTCACAGATCCGGTCACAAATGTAAGCATAATCTTTAGTAGGCCTCTCATAATTTTCTTATAGTGACAGAAAGAACCTGCTGTAACTGTGATTTTGTCACCTTAATTAAATGATGAATAATGAATATGGCCACCTGCCTGCTAGTCACTGATGAGGAACTGTACTTGACCTTATTGCAAGCTTTGTTTCAACAATAATATTATTATACTATGGGGTACCCCAGCATGTAGCTGGATATACCAACAATAATATTTAGCCTACAGTCAAAAAAGAAGTGTCTCTGGTTTTCTAACATGCAAGAGTTCATGCACACAAATCTTTGCTACTTGCAATGTCAGATACGTAGCCATACAAGTATATTTGAGGTGAAGAGGTATCAGTAATCAGATTGAAACAGTAGTAAGCAAAGTGGATTAAAGCATAATAGAACCAGTAGCTATGAGCAAACTCTATAGTTGCAATAAAATAGACACATTACAATGGCTTTATATAGTCACCACCTAGAAACAGGTAGTTTAGTAAAATACCTATTAACCCTCATGGCTTGTAAAAGTAAAGAAGGGTTTTTTGTTTATAGGTGTCACATGATACCTGATACCACATACATGCCATTAATGTTAACACAATAATACCCAGCACATAAGAATGACTGCAGTTATCCTTAAATAGACATCATGTCAATGGTTTCTATTGTTACAGGAAACTGTCATGGCTTTGCTATTGTTTCTTATGGTTGTTCCTCTGGTCTATGGAAGTACTAGAGAGATCATTGTCAACACAGATGGAAATGATACTGAAGATTGTTTGGAAGGAGATTATCCTTGTTCTTCACTTGGTTATGTACTAAACCATTTACAGAGTAATGATTGTGTCAACATAGCATCCAACTCAGTCCCATTAACTACAATAGTAGAGTTACACAACCTTAATGCTATTACAATAAGAGGACAAGGTAACACCGTTGTAATGTGTAACAATACTGGTGGAGTATCCTGTAATAACTGTAGTAATGTTGTTATTGAAGGGATCACATGGGATGGGTGTGGTGATCCCTTACAGCGTAGTCCAGCAGGTCTTACATTCACTAACATAACTATTTTATCCATTACTAACTGTATTCTGCAAAATTCTGAAGTTCATGCATTGTACTTACATATGGTTGCTGGGTTAATAAATATTACTGGTACACAAGTCATCAACAATGCTAACTATGATACTATTCATTGTGTCGGTGCACAGAGTGGACGATGTTGCATTAAAAATAATCACACAGAATTTGGTGGACTGTACATAGATGGAGCCCTTGAAGAAACTATGGTATCTATTTCTAATTGTAGGTTTGATGCCAATGGCTATTTTGGAGATATGGCAATTAATAATACCAGTCTAGAATGTGAAGAAGCAAAAGTAGCTGATGCCGCTGCTATGACAGTATTAAATTCCAATGCTTATGCAACCATGGACGTAATTATTAAAAATAGTGCATTTCTATCCAATCGTGGTTATCGTGGAGGTGCAATTTACATTAACAGCACAAATTTGGGTATTATATTTTACAATACAAGCTTTGTGAATAACAGTGTTACACAATCTGATTTCGGTTCCTCTGCATTAATGTTAGAGCTAAATCTACTATCAACTACAACCATGATGCACATGTCATTTTGTAGTTTTAGAAATAATAGTGATGGGCGAAATGTTATTGGCTTTACGATAGAAGGGCAGCCCATACACTTGGTTCTGACAAACTCTAACTTTGTTAGCAATAGAATGTACCAAATCAGCCTGATTGAAATGAATATACAGTCATCAAATATTGTGGATGTTATGCATTCAAACTTCTGTAACAACATGGGAGGTGCTTTGCTTTACATAGATTTGCTATCTACTAACCTTAATGTCTCCTTGTATGACATCCAGGCTGTAGACAATTATGGAACATCTCTTGCCAGAAGGAATGGCCTATTAATATTTCAAGTATTTGAAGAGGACTGCATTATAAATATCACAGAATTGAATTTTACAAACAATCATTATGAACGTAATGGAGGTGGTATTTTTATCAATGGCATAGTTCGTAAAAGCTTTAAATTTCATGTAAAAGATTCACATTTTCAAAACAACATTGGACACAGCTCAGGTACAGTTATGTATGCTGAACTAAGGACTGACATTGCTTTTCTGTTCTCTATTTACAACAGTAGCTTTGTTGGCAATTCAGGTGGAACCTCTATTGTTAGAATTGTAAATCGTTCAGACATGAATGTTTTCATTAGGAAACTTGCCATACTACTGTTGGGTCATTCAACAATCTTTGCTAATAATCATGGAGGAGCTCTTAGTATGGAAGACACTTTACTTGTTGGTGTGGGTAACACCACTTTTCATTCTAACACAGTCAATAATGGTGCTGGTCTGTTTTTGGGTGACTCCCATGTATTGCTAAACTTTTCCTATTTTAGATTTAATTTCCATCATAACTTTGCTTTTCGACGTGGTGGAGCAATCTACATTCAGTTCCCATCTAATTTAAATGCCACAAACTGTAATTGGTTATTGTATGAGAACAATAATGAGATTTGCAGTGGAGATGTTCAAAAAGCTGATGGTTGTCCAGTGATTGATGGTAAACTGTTATGTAGTGAGATAACCCCTCAAGCTGTTAATGACTCACTATGCTACTTTGATTTTGAAGAGAACAGGGCTATAGCAGCAGGTAATGCAATATATTATGATGTTCCAGAGTTACCTGCAATTGAAAACTCATCTAACCCAAACTCTGTGTTTTATATCCCACAAGACAACTTTTGCTTTGAAATTAGCGATTCTAAAGATTTATCTACCCAGCCCTTTTTTACAAGACTAAAAGAACCAGCAAAATGTATTGATACAGATTGTGTAACTTATTACATTACTGATATAATGCTTGGTGAAGAGATAGAAATACCAGCAGAGGTTGTGGGTTATAACAACAAGTCTGCTGAATCAGCAGTATTTTTTATAGCATGTGAAGAGAACTGTACCACCAGTAATGGCAGTACAAACTATATGATCACTGGAACTACTCCTATTCTGATAAGTGATAAGTTTGGAGGCATAAAAATAACTGGTATTCAAAATGGTCCTCCACTAAAGTTGCATTTATTTAGTGCTTCATTACACTTTGATCTTGTAGTAGAACTCATTCCTTGTCGATCAGGATACATGTATAACAAGGTAACAATGCAGTGTGAATGCTATACCACTGATGGTATTGTTTCATGTTCATCTGAACCAACTATCGAGAGAGATTACTGGTTTGGTATGGTGGACAATACTACCACTGTATCACGTTGTCCTTATACATATTGTAACTTTAGACGCAGGGAAATTAGTCCAGGAAGGTTTGTGTTACCATCAGTTCAGGATGACCAGTGTGACTCACACAGAACAGGACCAGCTTGTGGTAGTTGTGATGATGGCTATACTATACCTTTTGATTCTGTTAAATGTGTCAATGTTGATGATTGTCATCCTGGGTATACAGTCTTGGTGATCATTGGTGTAATGGTTTACTGGATAATAGTGATTGTGGTTGCTTTCTTTTCTGTGTTATACTTGTGCCACATAAAATGTAGTATAGGATACTTGTTTGGAATTATCTATTATTACAGCGTGGTGGATGTCTTGTTAGGGGAGGTTGTAAATTATTCTGATGGACTTAATTCACTAGTTCAAATATTTGGAGGCACCATATTCAAACTTTATCCTGGATTTCTGTACAAAGTATGCTTTATAGAAGGAATGGACACTATTGATCAATTAGGTGTTCATTATGTGCACCCAGTGGCAGTTTTGGTGTTGATATGGTTACTCAGTCAGTTCACGAGGTGTTCTACAAAGGCTTCTCATCTCATCAGTATTGTGACTACTCCAATGACAATTCTGACTTTAACATTAGCATACGTTTCCATCAGTGATACTTCTTTACGGCTCCTTCGGTACCTTCACTATGAGGATGTTGATAGAACTTATGTTTATTTATCTCCAACAACAGAATACTTTACTGGTCGTCACATTGCTTATTTCTTCATAGCTCTCTTCTCTGAACTGGTAGTAGGAATCGGTTTACCTCTTGTGTTGCTATTTCAACCATTTTTAAATCATAAAATTAATTTCACAAGATTTAAACCACTGTTTATCCAGTTTCAAAAATGTTACAAGGACAGATTTCACTGGCTTGCTTCTGCTTATCTTTTATTTAGACAAGCAATTCTTATTATAATATTCGTTCATTTTTCTGATGTATACATTGAACAGTATTTATTGATGATTGTTAGCGTCATTGTTGCTCTTTTGCATTACGTGTTCCAACCGTACAAGAGTAATGCACTGAACAAATTTGATGGAGTAATTCTTTACACATTACTATTGATAGTATCACTACGACTTATTGCATATTCCAATGGGTTTACTGCTGGAGCTACTGTTGGAATAACGTACGTGCTCTACTTTTTCCCCATAATCATTTCCTTGTTTTTTGTATGTCATTACATTATTGTCAAGAAATGCAGTGGTGAGTCGGACAATACCAGAGCTGAACCTGAAGCAAGTGTTCCTAAGAAATCACGCTCCATCATCTACAGTCAGTCCTCACAGACCACTTACATTGATACAAAGTAAGCCAATCATAATAATTGTAAAGACCACTTTTGAAGTAATACTATACTCTGTTGACTACATGTTACTTCACTTGTACAAAACAATGGGCAGGTCTACACTACTACGTTGTGTACAGTAATTACAATGAGTTATAGTTTTTCTGAGGTGTTGTATATGGTTATTATTTTATCAATATACGCAAGTCCAGGCTAAACAAGATAACTTATAGAGTTACAAACAATATATAATTTCAGTAGAACTTAAAATCTTACTTTTTGTAAGTGGGTATTGACAATTTCAGATTTTATAAAACATACTGTATGCTTGCATTGCTTTGCTTTATGTGGGTACAACTTCAACATCTTTATTCCATAATTGCAGTAAATATGATAGGGACAAGTTGCATACATAAAATTAAAAATGATGCTTCCTGTGTTGGAGTATCAGTTGTATAATGTGGCAATTGTTTCAATGTACATGTACTGTAAGTGATTGAGTGTTCTGGCATTTTAGCTAATAGTTCATTTTACTGTATATAGATTTGTATGAAACCATTATACTCCACATCGATCTATTTTTTTATTGTCAATGCAGACTAATGAAAGAAGATGATACTGATGCCCGTGCATACACTGATTATTCACTGTATAATGATTCAGTCTTTGAGAACAGGAATACACAGACTATGTGATTTCCACACATTTCAGTATGTAGTATTGTAAAGTGTGAGCATGTACATGTATTATTATATGACTATGAGTATTTCACAATTAGTTTTAGTATTGTAGTATGTATGTAGACTCTTATGCAGGCCAACATACAGACTGCTGTATATTAACCACATCATATTGTATCCTAATATCACAAGCTATTATATTATGTATGTATCTAATGGTAAATGTATTTGAATTTATGCAGCATATAGTATTAAGTTTTGATGTCAATGTACATGTGTATTTAGTAGTTGATATTATGTATATGCATGCTGGCTTCTGTATCTGACTACACCATGCATATGATTTTCACACTAACGTTGTCTTAAACTTATCACGTCTGCTTTCTAGAGATGGTATTTTGGTGGCATGTAAAAGTTCACACATATCTAGAGGTCTTGGGAACTTGATACACTGGAGTGACTTCATGATTGCTTTGCATGTGGCTGACAAAGTTATATTAAAGTGAAATGTGTGTGTGCTTTGCACCATCTACAACTCCCAGGAGTGTGTAATTGGTCTGGAATTTTTTGATCCCTAATTGTTGTCCTATACTCCACCACATCTCACTTTGTGAGGACTTGTGGTCTGGCAACACTTATGAAAAACCTACATATATAAAATGGCTGGGAATTGTAGTACTCTAGGTGCTCTGAAAAGCCATCAATATCTTCAGTTTCAGCAAAAATGTACTTATCAACATATAATACTGTGATGCATTGTGAGACTGGTATATGTGTATGTTCCGGTAGCGGTAAATTAATAATCAACCAATCTAAGCCCACCAAATCTCCCATCAGTACAATTATACTGCAGAGAACTATTCACTATTGTGCACTATATTACATGTCATACATACTACACATCAGATCAACTAGTAAAATTATAGTTTAAAGTCAGTGCAAACATGCATTCCTCTAAAATCAGCATGTGATGTAACATAATTATACGTAGCTGATTATAAATCATCCACAGGCATATAATTCAGAAGTGATTCTTGATAATCCTTCATACTCTGACTCATCTCATGGCTACAGCTGTACATGTGAAAATATAGTAGTAGTTAAGAAGTTTAGGTTGTTTATCCTTACAGCACAAAAGCTGTTTATTGTGAATTATATGTAACAGTGGTGACTATAAGGCCACTCCAAATAAATTCTCTATTTCCTGTCCTGGACTCAAGCATATTTGCATGCGGGCGATCCATTTCCATTATTTCATTATACGATTGGCAGCTTTTCAAGCCACTATTTGTCTTGCATAACCATAAAAATCTGTATAAAAGTATGTTCAAGCTTGTTCCTTCCTTTTTAAGTTGCAAAAATAACACAAACGTGAAGTTTGTGCCGACTTGATAGCACTGCTGACACATGGTTTCAAGTGAACCTGTCAGTATGCAACAATAACCGGAAAATAATGGAAGAATACGGAATAGTGGAATATTTAGAGCTGACAGTAACTAGATGCAGGCGGTGGACGGGAAACAGAGAATTTATTTGGAGTGGCCTAATGACACATCACACAAACTTCACACACACACACACACACACACACACACACACACACACACACACACACACACACACACACACACACACACACACCGCACACACCGCACACACCACACACACCACACCACACCGCACACACACATTATGCTGATGTATATCAGGGGTGTATCCAAAGAAGTTTCCAGATTTGGTAGTGAGTTATTAATGCAGGGTCTGGGGCACAACCCCCAGCCACTGACAGATATTGAACATCAAATGCTTCAAAATTTACTAGTTCATGGATATGCAGCTATCTTCAATGTATGCTTAATTATTTAGTCCTATCAATTATGGTTATAATATGGTTGGCCAAGAGTATTGTAGTGATCCAAATAGCTAGCTATATGCAAATTCACTGTTTTAATGCATTTACATTATTCTATACTTGCAATCCATTATGAATGTTCTATTAGAGTACTTTGACTGTTCTATATGAATACATCTGACTACTCTATTAGAGTATCTCCATCTTTACTAACATTTTCCTTGCATAGTTGAATTCATACTCATGTTCTCCCTAACATCCTTTTGAACAAGTTTCCTATTATTACATGCACTATAGCAGTAGCTATATTCCCATACTTCAGTGTATTTGTGCATTGATGGTTGGTGTTCTTGCTGCAAGCCCACAAGTTTACATTTAGAAGGGGGTTTCTGGAACCCCAGGAAACCCCCTAAATATGCTCCTGTATATACTATCCACACAAAAACAGCCAAGCTGTGAAAAAATGGTGCAGTCTTGAAAAGCCTTGGTGAAAAAAGTTGTGAAATCAAAGGTAGCGGCCAAGATATGGCTGCAATGATGTCAGTGCTAATAAATTTTAACAATACACACAGCCATTATTAAAATTTTTTAGCATTAACATCATTGCAGCCATTTCTTGGCCACCACCTTTGATTTCACAATTTTTTTCACCAAGGCTTTTCAAGACTGCACCATTTTTTCACAGCTTGGCTGTTTTTGTGTGGATTTCACTCCTTTTTGTACTTTATAAGGTCCCAAAACCAGCCTATGGCTGACTTTGAGGTTTGTTTTTACTCACATGTCTTCTTTTCTATGTAGATACAATGATGATTATTGAAGACAGACTTATAAATGTATTTCATTGCATGATATAATTCAATATTTGATAATATTATTGTAATACTCTAACAGAGTGCACATGTTTTGAGGACTTCTAACAGAACATTCATAGAATGTTCTAGAACAATCTAGTGCTTCTATTGGTAGATCTATGAAATTACAAACGTTTTATAAGTAGATTTCAACTAGAAATTTCATTTATAAAGCAGAAATTAAGCGAGGTGATTAGTCAAGGTAGCAGTGGTTCAGTGGTTAAGGATGCAGGTGTTAGGTATGAAGGTCCCTGGCTTAAACTCTGGTAAGGTTTTTTCAACATTTTCACACCTTTTTACCCTGTGGTGACTGCTCTATTAGAGTATCCCGATCCCGCGATATTACACTTGCTTAGTTTTTGCTTTATAACTTTGTTGCTGTAACTCTATTGCTATTCAAACTATCAAAATGCACTACTACAATGATCAGCCTATCTACACACCAATTTTCAAGTTATTTCTATACTTGGTTTACCCTGTAGCCGTGACAGAAGTTTGATCTATTTTATGTGAATAAATGCTCATACCTCCTTGAATATTACTCAGATTCACAACAAACATGGTACGTGAATGCACCGTTACACGCTCTTCATTTGTGCCAAAGATTGAAGCAATCGAGTTACACGTTTGTATTATATAGCAATTTTTGCAAAGTGTGTGAAAAGAAATCGAAGCCCCCGTACGGCATAAGAAAAAAACGAAGAAATTAAAACGAAATTTTGAGCACCCATATCTCACAAATAGCTGTTACGAATTTAATCAAATTTACTGTGTGGTGTACCCTACCTGGGGGACAGCTATAATACATAAATGGTGTGCTTTGGAGAAGGGGCCATGGAGTTATGCATGCATGAAAAAGCTGTTTTCTTTCTTCCTGTAAATAAACTCACAGTGTGGTCACCAGCTTTCTTGGCCGCACGACACACTACAGTGTGTCTTGATCTGAGTTTGACTGCTTTTATTAGGGTGACTCATCACTGCATAACTGTCTTATTAAAATTTCTTCCTGCTCCATTAGAGTATCTCAATCTTTTAACCAAAATGGGCACAGGATTAATTTTCTTGTCCTTAAAAGGTCATGATTGTTTCAAAATGCTAGCAATATTACCACACATACCTTTCATTCCTAAAATTTTGCTGCCGGTACAATAATAAACTCAAGCCTATGTAACTTTAGTCTGTTATTGTATCTCTAGCCTTCATATAATATATATTCTAAGGTTTAGAAATCCACATATTGCATATTTCACCAGTATCATTAAGTGGGAGGACATGTACGTAGCATTGTTATGTAATATGTACATTCCTTGTTTGTCTAAAGAGTAGAAGAAACTTACGGGGGCAAGCAACTATATCCTATGGCTTCTGCAAAGAAAATTATGTGTTTTATATGAAGCTGTAAAACCAACACAGATACTATCCTCCACCTGATGAATAAAACATGTTTTAGTTGAGACATTGAACTTCTGTTTAGTGCAAATCTGAGTGAAATCCTCTGCAGTATGTACAAATTATGGTGTGGTTACAAAACACTGTAATTTTAGTACTAAAGTTGATTCTCCTCCTACAGCTAATTGTGAACTCCCAAAGAATTCTTGCAGTGGTTTGTAATAGCATTATCTTTAAAAGTATGGAAACAGATTTTTAGGAACGACTACTATGGCTTCAAAGAGGAGATTACTGTTTTTCATAGAAAATTTAGTGAGTTCAATAGCTCATTTGATAAAGCACTTCAAAAAATTACTTCCATACTTTTGTTACAAACATACATGTACTTTAAGAAGCATAGAACTAAAACTGTGAGACTAGACCCAAAATTTGTAGAATTCTCATTCTTTAGGTCTAAAATACTAAACTGAGCCTTAAAGTCAGTACTTATGGTGATTTTTAGTTACCACAAACACATCTGATGCAAAATGGGATGGAAAACAAGCACAGATCATTGAAAACCAAGATTTTGCATGTGAAGCCATAAGAATTAGTAGCGTGCCTCCTTAACAGCAAGCTACAGTATAGTATAGAGAGTCTTGATGAATCAATGCAGGTTTGGTAAAACAAATCAAACAAATAGTTGTCACCCAGTTGTCCTGACTTAAAATTTTGACAACTGTCCATCTCAAAACTACTGATCATGATCTATATGCTGTATGCTATAATATGGTACTACAAATAATGTACTAACCGGTTTTGGGCTATGTTTTCAAAATTGTTTCCTTCTTGAGAAATCAAATTCAAATTTGACATTGAATTGCTTCTCTTACAAAGTTTAAAATGCCAAAATAAGAATAGAACTGGTATCATTAAAGGTAGCATGAACAATGCATATGCTGTTCCAGTGATGGTATTAGAGGTAAATCCATTTGAGAATGCAACCATTTGTAATGACAACACTAGGATCAATATGTGGAGAATTATGGCATCATACTTGTTGAGGAGGTCACTTTTGTATGGTTGCACAAAGTGATGTAACAGGGCAGCAATCACACTAATAGTCATCAACAAATACAGTTCAGTGTAATAGTCAGAGAAATTGATCACAACTATTACTAGTATAGCCTGTCGACTGATAAGGTAGACACCTGCAAACCAACGATACTTGTCCTTGTAGCATCCTTGAAACTGATCCAGAAGTGGTTTTAAGTTTAATTTTGTACAGCATAAGTTTATCCTTGTAAAGTTGATTTTATGATTTACAAATGGTTCTGAAAGTAGCAAAATAGGTAGCCCAACTACTATCGCTAACTCATACAACATGGCTATGATGAAATATAGTATGTGGCGATCAGTAAAATATTTCATTCCTGGAGAGTGATATGTAAATATTCCATCCACATCAGTGAATTGTATAGATCGCAGCAACTGTAAAGAAGCATCAGCTACCGACACATATGCTAAAGTTAGCATAAGACATATGGTAGGAATTGCTGCTTTGCTTATGAAATTTGTAAACCGTCTTGAGAACTTTTCACATCTACCAGAGCACTTTGCAAACCTACTGAGCAAATACAATAAAAGGATAACCACTGTTGGGTGAACATAATGGATGGCATATTGGTCAATTCCTCTCATTCCTTGTACAAAACATACTTTGTATAGAAATCCTGGATATAATTTGAAAATAGTTCCTGATATTGGAGCCAAATAACTAGCCTCTTTTGAGAGGCTTAGGACTTGCCCCAGCAAAATATCTGCTACACTATAAAAATATACGATCCCATACAAATATCCGATGTTGCATTTTAAACGGTACATAATTAGCATGAGCAGAAATGAAACAGAAATCACCAGCATCCAGTAGACAATTGTACTACCAATTATTAAGACCACAAATCCAGGACTACATTTATCAGTGCTGATACAGTCAACAGAATCAAGAGATAAAGTATATCCACTATGGCAGTTCCCACAAGCTGGTCCTGTTCTGTGAGGTCCACATTGATCATCTTGAACTGGAGAAAGTAGAAATTCACCTCGACTAACTTCCATACGGTTAAAATTACAATAGCCGCTGGGACAAACCGATACAGTAGTAGCATTACTTACTACACCAAACCAAAAATTTCTTTTGATTGTGGTGTGTCTAGGTGTACACGAGACAACGTCTTTTGCTGTATAGCATTCACAATGAGAATTAGCACTGTTATGTCTGTAACCAACACGACAGGGAACTAGCTCAATGTGTATGGTAGTATTTAAATCCAAACCTATTCCCAAAAGTTCTACTGACATTGTTGTTTTGTGAAACACTTCTCTACCAACTATGCTCATGCCAGAAAATCTATTTCTTAATGAAATGAGTGTATCACCTTCAATGCTGTAACCATTGCAGTTGCTTACACAGGAAATTATAAATTCTGCAATTTCAGCAGCTTCATTGTTGTAACCCAACAAGGATGCTGGGATGTCAATTGCTTCACCAAGCATGATATCAGGAATACTACAAACATACCACTCATCACATTTAGCTGGACTTCTTAACTGTACCCTTTGTGGTTGAGTAGCAACAACAGGTGAATGTTTGGTGTGAGAAGTTACAGTAAAGTTCTTTGGAAGATAGAACAATGACTTCATGTTGGTAGAGTTATTCAAGATGGATGAGTTGACATTGATAAATACTGTATTTCCAGTTATCAAAGCAGCATTATACACAAACTCAACATGATAAGTAGTAGAATTAAAATGACTCTTGTATTTATTTGACAAATAGTCAGTAACCAAGGTTGTTATGTGTTTGGTACACAAGCTGTGAATACCTAGTAACCAATGACACTGACTTGAGCCTAAATCAATACGAACAGCACCACCACGCTGGTAAGCAAGATTTCTTTGAAAAGAGAAGTAAAATGGAAAGAAGTTTAATAAAATGTATGAGTTATGTAATAGTAAACCTGCTCCATTGTTAGCCTGGTTGTTTTGAAACAATGAGTGTCCGTTTCCAAGCAATACAGCATTTGTAAGATGAATTACTGTGCCAATATTGTCAGAAAAATCAGATAAATCTACCAACAAAATTGCAGTACTATGTTCTTTATTTGCTATTTTTTCGATATGCACAATGCTTTCTCCACCTCTATTGCCTTTAAATGTGCAATGAGATATTGCAAAAAGATATGAATTATTACTTAAGGAATTGTAAATGGTTGTTCCAAGCCCTCTGCCAACATTGTACAAAAAGGAAGAACTGTTTACAAAGCATTTGAAATCTGCCTTCAATGATCCACTGATGTATAGCCCTCCTCCAACACTTGAATAATCATTTGAATGCAAATGTAACTTTGAAATGTGAACAGTACAATTACCTGTACTAATATCCACAACAAAAAAACCTCCTCGGCAATCTTTACACCTATCTGAAAAGCCAATATTGCCATGTGCTTGTATGTTTACCATTGATATTCTACTGCCATTGCCATTAAGTTTCAGGTATACTAAGGCATTTCCATTATTGCTGCTAAAGTTGGAATGAGCAATTTCAGCCATGCCACTATGGGACTCTGCATCTATTTGTAATTCAACAAGCCCAACACCATAGTCTTTATTATGTGTAAAAGTACTGTTTTCTATTTGTACCCTTGGAGATGCCTTGTACACAAAAAAGCTCACTACTGTTCGACCACTGTTGTTATCTTCAAACACACATGACGATACCGATATATGAACAGGCAATGTTACATTTTCTCCAGTTTTGAACCATACAAAGAGAGCTGACCCACTGATGTAGGATACAATCAAACTGTTGTTTTTAAATTCAATGCAGTTCAGATTAATAATTTGCAAGTTGTAAATGTTAACAGCTCCACCACCACGGCCACGATTAGACTGAAAGGTTGTGAACTCAACATTAACAGCCACCATTCTGGTTACATTGCTTACTAATACTTTCAAAGCAGCACCATTTGCTATTTCACTGTATTCTGGATCATTTGGTAATTCCATAAATTTCTCCATAACTATTTCTCCAAAATGTCCATTATTGTTAAATATGCTATTCGATATGTTTATGGATGTGTTATCAGCAGCCCCACCAATGTACAATCCACCCGTTGAAATGAAATCACGGGTGCTACAATGTATATATCCAGTTTGGGCGTATGCACAAATAATAGAATCGTAATTTGCATTGTGTAGAAATTTTACTCTGTCAATTTTGACAAAGCCTGATGTGTTTAATAGTGACATTGCACGAATCTTGGAGGACTGAAAAGTGCAATTGGTTACATACAGATTAGCCACACTACTAAACTGAATACCACCTGGAATATATGGAATACTGACATTATGTCTCTGAGGATCACCACATCCATCCCATGTGATCCCTTCAATAACAACATTACTACAGTTATTACAGGATACTCCACCAGTATTGTTACACATTACAATAGTGTTACCCTGTCCTCTTATTGTAATAGCATTAAGGTTGTGTAACTCTACTATTGTAGTCAGTGGGACTGAGTTGGATGTTATGTTGACACAATCATTACTCTGTAAATGGTTCAGTACATAACCAAGTGAAGAACAAGGATAATCTCCTTCCAAACAACCTTCGGTATCATTTCCATCAGTTTTAGTAGTGATCACTTTGGAGCAGGCTGTTTGACTAGTTGTCACTGATGTCAGTGTGGTAATGATAATGAAAATCTGCAAACTAGGTTCAAGAAAAATACCTAATTTAATTATAATACTTAAAAGTACATACTTAACCTCATATCCCTGTTTCTTATTGTGATTTGGTAAATGGACCTTTGCTGAACACTGTACCATATGATATCTGGAAGAACACAATTAATTATGTCAAATACATGTGTGTGTTTGTGCATGTGTGTGTTTGTGTGTGTGTAAACTGGGGAAGCAAATGCTCAACTGTCCATGTCTCATATAACAGTTGAAGGTCCAGGTGGGACCTTGGGTGCCCACACCTTCAACTGTGAGACATGGTACAGCCTCCTGCGGGTTACTAGTCCTGCCCCAGGAGGGCATGCCTGTGCTGACTCATAGCACCTGAGTAGCGCACAGGTGCCCCAGTGCTGGCCACTGGGCAACGTGACCGTGTAGCAGCAGCTGAAGGCTTTACTTTGTGTGTGTGTGTGTGTGTGTGTGTGTGTGTGTGTGTGTGTGTGTGTGTGTGTGTGTGTGTGTGTGAGTGAGTGAGTGATTGAGTGAGTGAATGAGGCAGCATTGCCAACTGGCTTAAGCATCAGCCTGGTAATTTAAAGGTTCCCATTTCGATACTCAGTTATGCCAATTGGTATTGTTGTCGTTTCCTTGAGCAAGGAACTTTACTCATATTGCTCCAGTCTACCCAGCTATAAATGGGGACCAGCTGGTGGTCTAGTATGTATCAACTGGGGAAGCAGCCCATCCAGCTGTTGCATCAATCGGTACCCGCTGGTATTGATTGGGGAAGCAAACGCCAACTATCTATGTCTCACACAGTGGGTGAAGGCTCAGGTGGGACTTTGGGCGCCCACACCTTCACACGTGGGACATGGTACAGCCTGCTGCGGGTTACTAGTCCTACCCCAGGAGGTTTGCCTGTACTGATTCCCAGCACCTGAGTAGTGCACAGGTGTCCCAGTGCTGGCTCACTGAGGATTTTCATAGCGCTAGCTATATAAAAACTGCAGGCAGTACACACATACACACAAAATCAAAAAAAGCAAAAGCACCAGTCACTACAGAAAATACAGACAATTCCTGTTATAAATGATAGTCAGCACATAGAGCTGTCAGCAAATAGAATTGGGGCAAAAGCACAAAGGTAATTACATCCATGATGCTAACATAATTTAAACCGGCCTTCCATCTGACAGTATATTTTTAAATATCTGAATACTCTTTAAGTCTTAAAATTGCACAAAACTTATGTAGATGTAAGGTGCATGATGATCAATGCATTGGACAAACCCTATTATGAAGTTTTATCTTTGTAGGAGCTTAGATGATGGAGTAATCACAAGGAAACTTGGTTGTTATTTTGTGCCAAGATTCCATTGGAAAATTTACAGAAAATGTTTTCTTTGTTGAAAGTTCTGGAAACTGGAATACATGCCAAAAGACATCTGTTGGGCTAAAGCAATATGTAAATTAAGCCCATAGTTCTATGCTTGTCTGAAGGAATCATGCAGTAAAAAAATTCCTCCAATTAAATAATAACATTATGATCGAGGTTAGGTGTTCTACTGCTTGCAAAAGGAAACCACAATCAGATTCATAATCACATATTATACCATTGATTTCATCATACAGTGAAACCTCTCTTATCCAGGCAGTCTGGTACATTCTACTGTCCATATCTCTGAAATGTCCGTAAGTAAGAAATTAAATACATGTCATGCGATGAAGTAACCGACTTAAATACAAGTAACATTGTTATTGGTATCAGTTTGTGCTATGCTGTTTAGTGGGCAAAACGGGGAAATCACAGAGCATTCATGGTCACTCCCCTGGGCTGTAAAAATGTATAATCACCTAACAGCAACATTTAGGCTCCCTCCTTGTATGCTTTCAAGTAAATATAAGGTAAGCATCTCTCACAACAGAAGTATTGACCAGAAATAGGCAATACAGTAGATCTCTTATCCGGACCTGCATATATTATCCATGGACCTCTATTATTCGGGAACCTCTGTTGTCTGGACAGCCCAAATTGATCTTGTGGTTGATAGTCTGTTGACAGTAATGAATTT
Source organism: Dysidea avara (assembly GCF_963678975.1). NCBI lineage: Eukaryota > Metazoa > Porifera > Demospongiae > Dictyoceratida > Dysideidae > Dysidea > Dysidea avara. The sequence continues at coordinate 34,050,896 of NC_089278.1, forward strand.
TGAGTTAGATGAAAGTAAAGGAATAAGACTTATGTAGTATAGTGATGGTGCTGACCTCCAATAGTGGTGTAAATACAAGGGTGGTACTTCAAAGTGACCACTGGTGATCTTGAAAAAGTACAAATAATTTGCAAGAAATGTGATAAATTTCAACATTGGCCACTGAACCATGTTTGGTAGGTATTCATAGGTAGTACTTAATTTGTATGGCTTTAATAATCAACAGACTGATCACAATGTCAATTAATGATTATTAATCACATTCACACCTAAAATCCATTGTTTACTGTAGTGACTTATGCTAATGTTTGACTGAATATTTACGCAGGAATCATAAGTAGCTACTGTTTAAAGTACCACTGAGGTGGATCCATAAAGAGTGTAGATCATATCGCTTGTGCTAAAACAGCACGCCAAAGTCCACTCGATTCGAATGTCTAACTAGCTGGAGTAGACTAATAAGACTACATATAGCTATATATGCATGTGACTGTATTTGGAAAACTTATAAGGTTACATGTGAAACAACTAAATTTTACAGTTCACTGCGTAAAATTCACTGTTATCATTAAGGAAGTTATGCACCTGTTGAACATAAATCCAAGGTAGTTATACCAAGACTATAGCTAATGATTGAGAGTTTGAAGTAGCTAGCTAGTCAGTGGCTGGTACCCTCCAGCTGTCCAACACATGCCAGCCAGTGCTGGGGGTGGTAGGCAAGGGCAGTCCAGTCTAGCTACGTAGCTGCCTTTAGTATTTTCATCATATTAAACGTGACACAATGACACTATGATTGATACCATAATTGAAACAATCAGAGAAAATGTACATATATACAATAATAATAATGTGGGTGTGTTCTTGGTCACATGTGACCACAGAAAGGAGTTACAAAAACACCGGTGTGGGCATGGCAAGGAGTGAAATACAAATATAGCAATTAAAATTTATAGGGCTGATTTCAAAAATCCGGTCACATACAGTAGGCCAAGAGGGTCAGCAATGAAACAATCGACCTCTATGTTTCTCCTACAACTCTGGCTGATCAATCTTACCAAGAGTTCATAACATCCCTCCCTCTCTATATTATGAACTCTTGATCTTACTCAAGTCTACATTAAAACCATAGCCGGAGTAATAATACGGTAATTCCCCTCGCTGTTTCCGTAGCGTGCATTTTAATTTTCCGCAATTTTTATTGAATGGGCAGCAGCAGCACCAGCAATGCTGTTTAGTGCGCGTTTCCATGAATGGTACATTACATGGAGGTCATTATACTAGCGATTCCAGAATTCCATAAATTTTGCATAAAATTTTCTCCGTGAATCTTCCATTGGAGAGTTGGCACAATCAATTCGCTGCCATACAAGTGATTGATCACACAATTGGATCGTTTCTAGGGTTTCTGGGGACAAGGAATACGATGGTGCAGTTAGTTTTCTGCTACAAATATGGAGTTTTATGCCGACTATAAGATTATTTTGCAATACAGCCACCACAACGTTATGTTCTCTTTGCAAGAAACAACCCAGCACATGTTAGTTACACCAAGGTGAGCATGTAGTTTTCAATAGCACTATGCTAAAAGTCAGCAAATTTGTACCGCAAGTAGCTCATCTCTTGACTTTGATGCACCATTTTGGTAGCTGTCAAGGAGCTGTACGTTAATAAAAATAATAATCATATAAGCAGCTATATATCAACAGTACAACTCCTTGCTTTGCATGCACATTGTATTTTTGAGTGGAGGTGACTGGTACAGAGTGGTTGCACTTCACCATGTGTATGTTGTTTTGCCATCCACAAGATGCTAAATGCATGCAACTATTTAGTGGCTTTCTATGGAGGTGACCTTTATTCAGAGGGTCTTACAAGTAAGGTTACACTGTGGTTCATGTATTAAGGTATTTATAACAGAAAACAGAAGTTCAAAATGTTATTGTAAAGCTCATTTGTTCAGTTGTGCCATTTTGGGGACTTGTTTCAATGGAAAGATATGGAGAAAGTTTTACCTATTTTAAAGGACAAATGTGCTTATAACTCCACCATCCTATGACGGATTTTTTAAAACTAAGTATATACGATATCCTTAGGGAGTACTGCACAAGGCTATGCTAAATAAAAATTATTTCCATTAATTTTAAAATTCTTCCGGAATTGCTAATTATACTATTGAAATTAGATGTGTATTATTGGGAAAATGGATGCGCGAGTTTCTAAATCATATCTTGAGCCGCGCATCAGCTTGCATGCATTGGCATGTGAACATTATAAATCTCCACTTAATAAGGTCCAAAAAGGTGCCTGGGAAGTTTGTAAACCAATCTTGGACTTCATTACGTGAGTATTAGTGTTTTTTTTTAATTTTTTTATTTAGTAATATAAATAACTATATAAATAAATATTACAATTACAAACAACTATTACAATTACATAAACTACAGCTAGCTACAGGGGGAAAACTATTACTAGGGGAAAAGGGGATTGTCATCATCATCCGAGTGTTATGCACCTATCAATGTATTGCCCCACTACCCCCCCTCGGGCATATAGGGGATTTGACACAGCCGAATGTCAAATGCCCCATTATTAGTAGGAAAAACCTATCGTGTCAAATCCCCACCGTTGGCCCCAGTTGCAACGCGGGATTTGACATAGCGAAGGAGTTACAACAAAAAATAATTGGGTGCTTACTGAACGATTGTCAAATGCCCCATAATGGGGCAGCAGTTTCGTGTCAATTCCCCCTGTAAAGCCCCACTTACGCCCAAGGGGGGGGCAATACATTGATAGGTGTATTAGTGGGTCGGTATTATGATTATGATTACTGAAAACACAGTTACAAACTGATATGTTCAGGTAAGGAATTAGAAAAACATTACAAATCACATATAGATAAGAGTCAGTTATAATTTATCTAAAAATACTTGTAGAGATTGGGATTCTATTGTGTCAGTTGGTAAATTGTTCCAATCGTGGATAGATTTGGGGTAGTATTTTATTGCAGCGCCGTTTTATCGAAAATTGAAGTACAGTGAATCATCTTTTAAGCAAGTGTATTTTGTAGAGCGTCTCACCCAATAACCCCCAAAAAGCACTGGACAACATCCTAGATTTTCCTGCCTATTTTTAATATGAGCCAAAATCAGTCAAATTTTACGACACGACTAGCTGAGCTAAATCCCAAACGGAAGGCATTTGGTCTCTACCGAACCCCGGCCGGGAACCCACTGTTGGATAGGCTCCATCCCCCCTGAGTTACAAGCTAGCCTACGATATAGTCTAGTCGGTAAAGTTAATACAGTGAACGTACCGTTTCCATGATTAGCCGTGACTGAGTTATAGCAGTGTAGCCGCTTGTAACTATAGACCCGGCACTGCCTGTTTCTTGCGCTGTTCAGGGTATACTATCGGTTTGCTGATAACTATAGAGTCCGGCTAGAACCCGGTACCAATTTATACCATCGCACTGAGGTCGCAACGCTAGCTGGAAAAAAGCACCGAGAAACCAAAGAAATGCATTTCTTGGAAAAGTGTTTAATGTACTTAGATTAATTCACCCACGTACTTGTGGCTTTAGCTATCAACATGTCTAGTGATTAATACTGTAAGATTAGCTACATGGTAGCAATTAAAGTGCATGCATGTCATTGATTCCTTGGTCACAGGGCTTACCCTTGCTCTGCCTGTTCAGACACCCTGGCCCCATCTAATTTATCTACTTCTGCTAGTGGTGCCAGCCGGCAGGCAATCAGCTAAGTTCAGAAAGTATTCTTCTCTGACTCCATCATTTCACTTCTCCCCTGTATGTGTTGAGACCCTGGGTGCTTGGGGGTCATGTGCACGCTCATTAGTGAGGCGGATAGGTTCCCGGGTAATGGAACAGTCTGGTGATAATAGGGCCACCCAAGTTTTGATTCAGAAGGTTGCTATTGAAGTGCAACGTGGAAATGCTGCTTCTGTAATGGCAACAATTCCTTCATCAGAAGATTGGGCAGAGTTTGCCTCTCTGCCCACTGTTTGAGCATTTATTATTGATTTATGATATCTTTTTTATTTCCCATCAAAAAAACAACAACTCAAGTGCATGCAATTGCACCACAAGGCACAGTACTTGGACCCCTAACATTTCTAATACAGCAACTCACAACTCTGCCTATTCAAAGTGATTGTTAGCTTTATAGAATTATCAATAGTGTAGGAGACATTGACAGAAAGTAAACTGTCGGAAATGGGAAGATCCTTGGCAACTTAAGTTTAATGTACAATTTTATACATTGTACAAGATCCTTATCATCACTCACTCACAACTACATACTTCACAATCACATCCTGGATATATGTATCTGTGTCTAAATTCATAAACTCACTGTCCACTTGGTCACCTCACATGCTAAAATTAATGTTGTGCATGACTAAAGCAACTTGAGCATCGACTCAATTTCTTAAAACTCACAAGTTAAAGAATCAGCTTATTTACACAACAATGGTCAGACCACAATTAGAGTATGCATCTGCAGTCTGTCACGTTGGAGATATTTCATAATTGCAGAAAGTGCAATGAAGAGCAGCATGCTGGGTAGAATGACTATTGCAGATTCAGTTCAGTTTCCCTAATGCTATATAGTGCATTACATGTACAAATTCATCAGAAATTATCCAGGATACAAGTATTGCATAAGATACTTTACCACTCCAAATTCCTCCTTATTACATACCAAATTAAAGACAATACCATCAACTTCATTACATCTTACCTACCTCATCCATCACGGTATACTAAAATGGCTATTTCTCAAGTGTATATTCTTCTGTTTGTGAAGTTTTCACAGCAAAATTAAATAATAAAGAACAATACCTTTTACCAACTGATACAATCAAAATTGTAGATACCGATCTATTTATAACTAGACTCCAATTACTTGATACATAACGTTGTTCCTATGAATTTGTGTTTATATATGTGATTCCTGAACCCTGTATGGTTGACTGCTTAGTAAACAACAATGATAATAATAATAATAATGAATTCTTAACCTTAGCCAGTGGAAATTTATAACTCAAAGTGTCAAAATCTGAACATAACTAGTGAGTGATACAGCACATTTTAAGAAATAATGTTTTCTACTTTTAGGCTATTGTATCCAACTTTGACATACTGGACATGACCTAGTTGCTGATAAATAGAGAACCCAGTACCAATTTAGTTGTACGTATACTGGTGGTAGATATGCTCACAATGTTTTAACTAGGAAAAATGCAGGCTAACCACCGAGAAATCAAAGAAATGCATTTCTTGGGAAAAGTACTGTTTATAATGTACTTAGTTAGATTAATTCACCCACATACTTGTGGCTTTAGCTATATGATCAATATGTTTATACAACAAAGCTGTAACCATGACAATGCATGGTTGAGGTTCCTTGTAGAGCAGCTAGAGGGTATTATCTAGTGAGATAGACTATTACAACAGTTATATGTTGCACAAGATCCTTAACTGGCACCACTCATTCATGACTACATACTTTGCAATCACATTCTAGCTATATCTAATCAACACACGTACCCATTAACTACCATACTTGAGAGTACAATTGTGGTATACCCACTGAGTATAAATGATAAAGAATTCACTGAATATAGATTTATGTATAGTAGCAATATATTGCCACAATACATAAATCTATATTCAGTGAATTCTGCATACATACACTGCATACATGCAAGTATACTAACATGCAAGTATACTAACATGCAAGTATACTAACATGCAAGTATACTAACATGCAAGTATACTAACATGCAAGTATACTAACATGCAAGTATACTAACATGCAAGTATACTAACATGCAAGTATACTAACATGCAAGTATACTAACATGCAAGTATACTTCATGTATGCAGTGTATGTATGCACAATTATATCTTTCTATTGCAGGGTAAACCGGCTCAGTATAGCATGTCTCCTTTTGCCAGAATACAACTTGCTTGTTATTTCGGATTATAAGCATATCATTCCCAACCGCTTAGATTACACATTTTGCAACTGATCATGTTATGTTGTGTCATACTGTGCACACACAGTAATACAAAGAATAATATGTTCACATTAAAGATTTAATCCATGAGTATAATTACAAATGGGGTAATCAAATACACACAACAAAGATCACATGCTCCCTCTTCCTACAACAGCTTACTTGGGTGAAAGGTTCTACCCTCCTTTGGTGGTCCCCCTTTGTGTGGTCTGCACACGAAGAGCTTGCATAATTGGTGGAGTCAAACAATTACCAACACCAAATTCTTCCGTATACCCAATTATCTCAAATTAGCTAAAGCCCATTTTTCACATTGGCCTCAAATAGAGTTGGAGATTTACCCTGTACGCATACCAAACCACCCCCAAAATTATCGGCTTGTGGAAGAAGAAGATCTAGAGTACTCAGGGCAAAGGAGACCATGCAGTAATCAACCAGGCAGGAGAATAACTGTGACAAGTGAGTGCCAACATTAAATGAAGTTTAAATACTTTTATACATATAATGGTGGGAGCAAACACCACGTACACCTTTGCTACAGCTGCCAGAGCATTATCTAGAAAGAGAACATTACTTGGAGTGACAACGCATGTGCAGCAAGTAGCATGCAGGCATTCCATCACCTACCTGAGAGTGTTATCCATACCCCCTCCCACATCTTTACTATAGCCAGATAATATGGCTGTAGAGGTGTAGGCACATAGCCGCAAGCACACAATTTGTTTCAGCAGTCTATTGGTTACCTCAGATAGACAAGTTTGTTTCCACGCTTGTATAAATTCACCCAGCAGATTACCTCACCTGACAAACATTCAATCACATAGTTAAAGATACATTAGATCACATACCCTTGTACATGACTACATGTGTATGTGTATGTGGGAATGTTTGATGATCAGACAATTTCTGGTCAATATGTATTAGTGTCCAGCTGGAGAGCAGCCTTACAAAGCAGTAATATATACCAAGCAGTTTGTGGCCACAAGCTTTTACCTCAAGCCAATGTTGAGGTTTGGTCACCAGCCTATTAGCAGCCACAAGCTTTCTGCCAACTTTATGGTTCCTACTCATACTTGGTGGCTATGGAAGTGTAAAACTACTATACATTGTCCAGTGTCAATTACCTACAACTTGCAGAATGCATGAAACTTCATGTTGATGGCTTGCAGCATCATTTCACTACTGTATGACCAGAAACAGTATGTATATTGTGTTTTAACAAGTTTATTATTGTTACTGGTGTAGAACTAACAAAAAGAGTATAAACACACTACAGATAATCATACATAAAATCAGTCTGTTGGGAAGAGGTATTAGGATAAATCATGATTTAATTATCATTTTGAGCACTGAAAACTAGCAAACTATAGTTAGTTGTTATCAGTACATTTTCAGGACTAATAATTATTTGTATTGTACGATCAGTCTGACAGTACATAAAAAACATTATCAGGACCCCTGATATGCGCCAATACTGTACATACATGGAAATACGTATGCTAAACGTATAACATATAACATATACATGTGCATGCATAGGTTTACAAGTATGATGTTGTATAGGATAAGTATAGATGTAAGTTAGCACTGATTTATTTTGTATATATCTGTATGTGGGCATGCATGACCTGTATGTAATGTACATAACTACTGCATCACACACTCAAGTCACATAGCTCATTACATTAGCTACTGTTATGCTGTATGTGTTTTCCCTACTGTGAGTCTAGTCATAAATAGATCAGTACTGATATATCAACGATTTTGATTTTATCAGTGGGTAAAAAAATGTTCCATTCATTTATTGTTCTTGAAAAATAGCTGTTTTGGTATGCCATGATAGGTAAGGAAGTTGATTGTGTTATCTTGCTAGTCGTGCAACCCCCTTAAAGGGATATGAATGCTACCAGAATTAAAGTCAGCACACTGCAAATCCAGCAAATGCTATCCCTCCTACACTGGGTATAACTTGTTTTGAACATTATTGTTGGTCATTCTCTTGCTATTCTCCCACCTAGTTGGTTGAGTATCAGTCTCCGTTTCCCTGAGTACTCTTCTTCTCCTACAAGTTGATGATTGTGGGGTGGTTTGGTATGTGTACAGGGTCTCGACTGCCTTTTGGGATAAATCTCCAACTATATTTAGCCCATGTGAAAAATGGGCTTTAATTTGCAACAACAGATAGCTACTTAAGTATAAGGAAGAATTTGGTGTCAGGAATTTTTCCATCCCACCAAGTTCTTGGATTCATATTCAAGCATGACCATGGGTACAACTTATATCTACCTGATATGCAGCAGCCATCCTAGGTGAGACCTCATGCATACTATCACATTCCCTCTATCAGGAGCGTAGCAGCCAGAGCTAGTATCATACGTGAGCCTGCAATGACAACATGCAGTGTGCCAGAATGCAGGTACACCTCCTTGGCCTTGTTGTAGCCAATAAACATGTTATCTAAGACCACAATTGGAGTATGCATCTGTTGGAAATATTTCAGAAAAGGAGAAAGTGCAATGAAGAGTAGCATGCTGGGTGTTGAATGACTATGGCAGATTCAGTTCTGTTTCCCTAATGCTAGTACATTACATGTACAAATTCATCGGAAATTATCATGTGATTAACATTCAACAGGGCTGACTGCTCAGTAAACAACAATGATAATAATAATAATAATAAATTCAGATCCTTAGCCAGTGGAAATTTATTTACAACTATACAAAGTCAAAAAAACTAAGCATATTTTAAGAAATACTTTCTACTTTTACACTAGTAGTTGTACTCCTCTTTGGACATTGTCAAATGTAGAAGTTCAGTAAATGCTTGTAACATGTGTACTGGACACTATTAAGCATACAAACAAATAAGGAAATTTAGTAAAAGCTTGTAACATGAGCATGCACAACAGTATGAACAAATAAATAAGTTTTTGGGGCCTGTTCAAGCTTACCCCGATGAGAATCAGTGCCTTAAGTGTGACCCAAAATGTTTCCAATAAATTGCAATAAAATGTATCTAAGTCAAAACAGCCAAGCTGTAAAAAAAGAGTGCGGCCCCCAAAAAGGCCAGGGTGAAAAAAGATGTGAAATCCAAGGTGGCAGCCAAGAAATGGCTGTGATGGTAGGTTAAGGGTAAAAATTTTAATTACGACAATTCAGGTGAATTGTGTTGCCTCCTCCACTAGGATTTGGCACCAAATTCACCTGAATTGTCATAATTAAAATTTTCACCATTAACCTACCATCACAGCCATTTCTTGGCTGCCACCTTGGATTTCACATCTTTTTTCACCCTGGCCTTTTTGGGGGCCGCACTCTTTTTTTTACAGCTTGGCTGTTTTGGCTTAGATATCACTTCTTTTTTTATTGCAAGCCACAAAGCCGGCCATAAACTGGCTTTGGTGCTTCATTTTAACTTGGTTTTTTTCTTTTCTGCAGGAATTGTGGAACAAAGGAAGAAATTTTGTGTACAGCTTTTTGTCTGATTAAAAATATTTGATGAATGATAATCACATATTGTAGGTAATAAGGTGACTTCTTGTACATAACTGAACTGTAGCTGAAACTCTCATTGTTTGTAGCTGAACTCTTTTTAGAGTGACTTGTTTCTAGCTGAACTCTCTACATGGTGATTTGTTGCCAACACATATTTCTACAGGGTGATTTGTTTGTAGCTGGTCTATACAGGGTAACTTGTATCTAGCTGATATCTCTACAGGGTGACTTGTTGTAGCTGATCTCTATACAGGGTGATTTGGTTGTAGCTGAACTATCTACATGGTGGTTTCTTTGTAGCTGAACTCTCTACAAGGTGACTTCTTCTAGTTGAACTCTCTACAGGGTGATTTGTTTACAGCTGAACTCTCTACCTGATGGTTTCTTTGTAGCTGAACTTTCTACAAGGTAACTCCTCTAGCTGATTTCTCTACAGGGCGACTTGTTTGTAGCTGAACTATCTGCAGGGTGACTTATAATGTTCTGAATCTCTACAGCGACATATTTGTAGCTGAAATCTCTACAAGGTGACTTGCTTGTAGCTCAATTGTCTATCAGATTAACTGTTTGTAGCTGAACTCCCCACAGAATAACTTGCAATGAAATATAATGGAGTAAGTTATAAACGTAGCTGAATGCTCTATTAGGGTGACTGTTCTATTAGAGTATCTCGATCTCGCATTTGCTACACGTAGTTGGCTTTCGAATCATAACTCAGTGGTTTGTAATCCGATTCTTCTGTACTACTGCAACGACTTTCTATGATGATTATTCCAGCTACACACCGATTTTCAGTTCATTACTCTAAGCGGTTTGCCTGGTAGCTAGGCGTGAAAACTAAAGGTTTAGATATTTATTCATAAAAATCGATCGCGTAATTGTGACACAAGTTGGGTTTTGTGTCATATCGCAATGGCCTTTACCTCGATTCTTTTCAAACCACGAAAAGGCACTCCTACGATGACTACTCCATCTACATAGCAATTTTCAGCTCATTCCTTCAAGGGGTTTACCCTGTAGGCGTGACAGACCTTCGACCTTTTTTTTACGCGAATAATTGGTTATAACTCCACGAATGTTCATTGGATTCCTACCAAAGTTGGTACTGAGATCCGCCTTAATGAGCCCTTTATGTGTGCCAGATTGGAGCACGCATTCGTGTTTTATGGCGGATTTTGCAAAGTGTGCGAAAAGAAGAATAAGAAGTAGAAGAAAATAAACCCAAACTTTGGCCGCTCGTATCTCGGAAATGGCTAGAGCGATTTTCTTCAAATTTGGAATGCCGACTCCCTTACCGCGCGGGAACTTGTGCAGCAATTTGGTTTCAATCGGATAAGGGATCACAGAGCTACAAAGGTGTGAAAATCACGTTTACTTTCTTCCTGTTATTAGTGTTAATATACTCACGGTGTGGCGCGCTGGCTTCTTGGGATGCACGACACACTACCGTGTGTCTTGATTTATAATCAGTGAAATATTCGACTGATGAAAAAGACAACGTCGAAAGTAATATGGTGAATGGGTACTGAGGCTTGTTCCAATTATGCTGGCATAATTTTGAGCATAATTGCCCGTATAATTTTATGGTAAGATTCCCATATGATTTTATGGTACTGGTATTTGCAGTGAGGACACTGATTTTCCTTTCCCCAAATCCCTGTTGTAAGTGAAGGAGTTAGTGGGAAAAGGGGACATGTGCTGTTTTAGATTTTCTATTTTTCAAAATTAGAATGGCTTGTTTTACCCATATAATGTTGTCACTAAGTAAACAACAGGATTTAAAAGTTCATGGCAGTCTCAAATTTATTTTTAGCAAATATTATAATAATTCAATTATGTCCCAAAATTCTGTGTAATGCCCATTATGTGGTCACCTCAATTTTCAAATGGCATGCACTTGTCCCCTTTTGCCGCTGACCCCTACAATTGTGCTTGTAGTTTAGTTGTAGAGTAGTTTGCATTGTGGTTGTAGTTAATTCTGTGTTTTTTTTTCCGTTGCAAAATAAAATTAAATTAAAAAAGAATATGTCAAAACACGAACACACTGCATCTTAATGCTGCATTTCATATCAAGAAATTGTGCAGTGCTCCCATTTTTATTATTAGCTGATTATTCACACTTCATGGAATAAGATCAATATACTCTAATAGAGCAGTCACTTATATACTGTAATAATTCAGCCAACACTAGAGCATGATCTTGATTTTGAAAGCGTAATTTTGAGCATTATAGGCTGGATTATTAGCACTGCTTAAAAGCATAATAGGAAATTTTTAAAGCATAAGTGGCTCAAGCCTAGTAGTCAGCAGAGCTGTTCTTCCCTACTGGAGCACACATAAATACAACAGAGTACAAAAACAAAAATGTGTGCAGCCATACAAATACACAAACAATACAAGCACAAGAAACCAATTACAATCACTTTAAAAATTAATTACTTTGAAACAGAGACAATACAAAGGAATTATAATTACAATCATTTGGAATAGATTTCATGTGTGAATTCCACCAGGTTGTAGCAGAGGAACGGAAATATTTTTGGTGGTTGATAAATGGTAACTAAGTGGGTTTGCAAAACAGTCTTTAAATTACACCGTGTGTTGTAACTATACTGTGCTCTGAACACAACAGGAGGATCAAGAGGCAAACAAAGTTGTTTATCATGATGGTAGTGGCGACATGGCACAGGATGACTTAAACATAATCTGGTGTGAGATTGGTAGCCAGTTTAATTGATGATGATGTAAAGATACATGACCATATTCTCTCAAACACATGGTTATTCGAATTGCTCTATTTTTTAGACACTGAAGACGTGCCACTTGTGATTTGTTGAGAGGTGGCCCCCACACAGGCAAAGCATAGTCAATTCTGGAAAGAATCAGGGACTCAGTTAGCATCTTCAGGACTTCAAATGTTATTATGTTAGTGACTTCCGGTGAATACTTAGCATACACATACCATATATTCTTACCTACATTACTCACCTGTGCTCCCTACTTTAATTCTTTGTCAAATAACCGAACATTCATTGAATTAGCTGGGTTTTTTGCTTGAAGTCGACTTGCATAAAAATAATATTGTACAAAAAAATTAATATTATAATCCATGGTTTCATGCATGTCTAGCTATGCAAGTATAAGAAAAAATTAGGAATTTTAAATCAGAGTAGGGACAGTGTGTTGTGCTGCAATAAAAAGTACTGAAACAAGCTGGATCGGAGTAGGATTGTAGTACGTAATGTCCAAATACTGTAAAACAATAAGAAGTGAATATCCCTACTGTGCTACACTCAATGCACAGTAGGGATATTCACTTTTTTAAAAACAGTATTTGGACATTACTTACTACTCCGATCCAGCTTATTGCAGTACTTTTTATTGCAGCACTATACACTGTCCCTACTCTACTTTAAAATTCCTAAATTTTTCCTATACTTGTTTGTGAAGTTTTTTTGCAGCTCATGACCACTAAATAGCCTGCTTTTTCACAAAACCAGTCACAATATTTTAATCACAGCACTATTATACTAGATTATGATTCATACAATAACAACTGATCAGTGGGCGTGGCTCTACATAAGCCTGCAGACAATAATGGACGTGGATTCGTGCATACCTACAGACTGATGAATGGGCGTGGCTACCATATGTCTACAGACAGTACTTTACGTAAGTGGGCGTGAAGGAAGCAGGGCTACGCTATGACGTGTTACTACACGTCCACATCATTATTTATTTAGGCTATATATTAGTTGTTTTTTTTTGCAGTAAAAGATAATATAAATCAATAATAATTAAACACTCAAACAGTGGACAGAGAGGCAGACATTTAATTAATTTAACACATGGGGTCAGACCCGGATAATCTGTAAAGCGGGACCTGTATGACCCGACTCGGTTTTAACATTGTTACTAAACTATATTTATTGACTTGACGTTGCAAGTTGCTTTCACTGATCGATATCAACTATATACCAACTTTGAAAACCAGTACGCCACATGCGTTCAAATAGTTTGGTGCAATGACCACATGTATTCGAATAGTTTGATGCAATATACACCGGTAGATGGAAGCCCTACTTTAGTTTATTAACACTCAGCAGTAGAGCCTTGACTGATGGCCATGGTAAAGAAGAATAAAAGGTAAGACAATAGCGCAAGCATTGTATGTTTATCAATGTACCAAAGGTTTTTTCTTAAGCGAACTAGAAACGTTTCTGCGAAAGAATTAGGGCTAGCTGTGGCTAGTTTTCCACTATGCTTGACTGAGGGTGTCAAGGCAGGCAGTAGAAAATTCCGTTGAATAATTTAAAAAAATTATGTTGCAACTTGACGGAAACGTTTCAGGTCGATCTGAAGACACTTTTGGGCTTGATTTTACCCAACCAATACTGTCATGTTGTTGTGAGGAAAATCAAGGCAGGTTTTTGGGTTATATTATATCACTGGCCACGCCCACACCTTCGATGTCCCTACTATACAGTACTATCGTACTGTATAGATCTTCAGACTGCTTTACTACATGGGTGCAGCTCCACATCTGACTACAGAGTCAGTGATGCACAATCCCAATAACTGGGTGTGGCTCACGGGAAGAAGCTAGGCTAGGTGCTGCTGCAGGACTTTCCTTCACATTGCAGATTAATTTATTTTGCATCAACCAATCCGGCAGATACTCATCACAGGTAGGCTAGCAATAATATTAGCGAGAAAACTTTTGCGGTTTGGGCAAAATTTTTGTTGCACGAGATGGTTTCTCTAGATTAAAAGATTTCGAATTATAAATTTTCTTAATGTTTGTGTACTTTGTCCAAATAACTGAGTAACAAGTACACAGAAAAATTTGGACTAGAGTAGGGACCATAGCACATCGATAAAAAGTACTGAAACAAGCTGGAGTAGTGCACGATATTAAATCACAGTAAAACAATAGAAGTGTTATATCCCTACTGTGCAAATCCATTATGGTATCTTGAACTAGTTGAACACAGTAGGGATATAACACTTCTTATTGTTTTACTATGATTTTAATATTGTGCACTACTCCAGCTTGTTTCAGTACTTTTTATTGATGTGTTATGGTCCCTACTCTAGTTGAAAATTCCAAATTTTTCTGTGTACTGGTTTGTAAACTTTTTCTGTAAATGATTATTATTATGACTGGTGAACCCATGCATACCGCATCTGAAATGGCACCATGCACCCCAATTATCATCTGAAAAGTGAAGTATCCATTACACTTTGTTGTCAGCTATGTTCAACCCATTACACAGCATTTCGAATCAAGAACTGTTCGAAAAGCACCTCTGAAATCCATGCATATTGAAAGAAATGGTGCCGCGTGCCCTGGTTATATCAATAATTATCATTTGAAAAGTGAAGTATCCATTACGCTTCATTGTCGGCTATGTTCAACTGGTTACACAGCAGTATGAATTCAAGAACTGTTTGAAAAGCACATCTGCTATCAAAATAGCCACTGTGACAAATACGGATGATTTCTGTTACGAAGGGAAGCCATCATGTGCTATCGCCAAATCAACACTTTTTGCTGTCAGCAAAGATGAATGGGACACAGAGGAGGACACTGGTAAGTCCATGAAGAATGCATTGTACGTACTGCGGTATGCCAAAAGGCACCTGTCGGGCCGAAGCGACATCGAACAGTGAAAAAATCAAGCCCATAGCCTTAGCCTGTCGAGTCTGTCAGTCAGTCAGCAGAAAATTCCATTAAATAAATTATTTTAAAAATTCCATAGCACCTTGTTGAAAGTGTTTCGAGTCGATCTGAAAGCTTTTTTGGACTTAGTTTTACCTAACCAATACTGCCTCATTGTTGCAATTGTCAGGGTGAACTGAGGCTGGTTTTTACGTGATGTTATTTTGTGGGCCATGCCTACTCCTTTGTGGTCCCTACTATTGTATGATAAACCAGTTGACAGGAAGTCTCTATGGTTTGTGGTCTTCATGTTTGGCTACCCCCATAGCCTATACATTGAAAAATCAACTCAAGTTCATCCTTTGTTGTGCTACCGGGTATATTGTTCTTGTCTTTCCTGTTGTACATGTAGCTACTGCAAAACTTTCACATTTGGTATTCCTAATAATAATAATAATCGATATGGGTAACCAGAATCCCAGTAAACGCCTTCTCCCTATGCCCCCATGTATACGTGGTCCTTTGAGAATAATGGTTGAGTGTTAAATATGGCAAACAATTAAATGTACATGTTATACGTACACATATCTCTAAGTTTAGATGTAGCTATTATCAGACTTTGCATTTTCTGATTATGAGTAAAATAGTTGATGCACAAAGTGATTTCTTAAAAATATAAGTAATTGTATTTAAAATGCACAAGATATCTATTCAAAAGCCTCAAATAAATAGTTTTAAATTAAAAACACAAACTACTTATCAATGAACAGTGCACACGCTAACTCATTAAGAGTATCACACTACAGTGTATTTCGTAAATGATCCATTTCAATGGAGCGAATGTCAGGTTCATCATAGTCAGTCTTAGAAGTTCTCCTCCGAGTGCTATCACTTCTTTCAAACACATCATCACTACATAATAAAATATAATTTGGTTGAACACAGTATCATACAATACAGTAGTATTTATTAGGGATCATAGTGGTTTGCACCTTCAGTCACAAAAAATGTTGATCAGAAACCAGCCTTGTAATAACTTCATGGTATATCCAAAACGCCTTCAGTACAATCTGAAATGCTTCCAATGGGTTGCTACAAAATTTAATTATCTAGTGGAATTTTCTGCTGACTGACTGCCTGACTGATCAGATGCCTTCAGACAAGCATAACTCAATAATGGCTAAGGCTACGTACAGGCTTGATTTTTGAACTGTTTGATGTCGCTTCAGCTTGACAGGTGCCTGCAGCTCATACAATGCATGCTACATAGACTTAATTACCTGTGTTCTCCATTATTTCTTTACAAGGTAATGATTCGCGGTAGTGTCATGTGATGGATTCCCCACATTTGTAACAGGAATCGTCCTAGTTTTTCATTGTAACTGGATTGATTGCAGAGGTCCTTCTCATATAGCATTCTTCATTTAAAATGTTATACAATGGGCTGAACCTATATAGCTGATAATAAAGCATAATGGCCACATCGCTATTTCAGAAATTGATAGTTGGGATGCGTATTCAGCAATAACAACAAGCCTGGGCTTGTCTTGTACAACCTCTGCTAATTCCCAGCAGCTTTTTTAGTCACTGAGAAAGTAGTAGCAACCTTTCTTGTGTGCTTGGAAATCATTATGATTGTACATTGTGCCCAAAAGTTTGGTTTTTATTTAAGTCAATAGTTTCATTCCAAAGTGATGGACATTGATTAGAAATCATTTGCCCTTGGAATGCAAATTACCTGTGAATTTATGTTTGAGGAAACATGTATGTATGAATTTCGGTATTGAATTTTATGGGTAATGTACAAGAGTATAACTTCGGAATGAAATCACCAGTTGACTTAATTGAAACAAAACACAAGCTGTTTCTTTCAACAAGATCCATCACAAGAAGCCATTGATGCACTACATGCAACCCGAAACCTTTGCGCTACAAGATGGGACACCAAGAGTTAGTCTGTATTGTACTTATAGTGCTATGCCAAAAAGCACATGCTGAGCCAGAGAAATGGTTAACTGAGAATAATCAAGCCAATAGCATTAGCTGTTATTAGGTTATGCTTGTCTGAAGACATCAGCGATACTAGTCATTCAATAGAATTTGCAAATATCATACGTAGCACCTTATGAGAGTCATTTTGGATCATTCTAAAGACACAATACAGATTGACTATGCCTAACCAATACTACTAAGTCGTTGTGTAGCTAGGTAAGGTGGGGATGGATGTTAATTGATATTTTAATTGTGGCAAACCACAATCCTTCATGGTCTCTACTATACAATACCATAATTATCCTGTATGATGTTACTGCAGGCTAATATCATACAACAGTCATCAGCAAACAGTATAGGTGATGAGTATAGCCAACAACAAGTACAATGGTAACTATGTACATGGAATGCATCTGAAACATGTCTAGTTTAAACAATCTCTATTACGCCATATGCCTACCTGTAATTTGTGCTAACATATGAAACTTGTGTGACAGTGCTAATCTTTCGAGATGATTCTGCACTTGCTTGTCTACTTGCTTGCTGAGTGTTATCGGGTTCAGTTGTGTGCTGCTTTACCATGTAAATATAATGACACAAAAATATAAAGGATACTACAAGTGGAAAAAAGTAAAGACCATATGCCAATCCAGTGATAGAATCAGTAGTAAATCCATTAAATGCAACCATTTGTAAGGGTACAACCAACAGTAGTGTATACAGAATGATTCCATCAAACTCATACAGATGATTACTCTTGTAAGGTTGCAACAAATAATGTACTAGAGCCACAATGATGCAGACAATCATTAGTAGATACTTTTCAACATAAGGGTTAGTGAAATGGACGATTGAGATGATTAGAATCACATGTCTACAAATCAAATAAACAGCACCTAACAAGCGAAGGTTATCCTTGTAACATCCTTGAAATTGATCCAGTAGAGGCTGTAACCTTGTAAAAGCAATTTTGTGATTTATGAGTGGTTCAACCAGCAGCAGGAGAGGTAAACCAATTCCTATTACTAGTTCAAACACAATGGCTATGAAGAAATAGACCAAGTGACGGCCAGTAAAATATTTCATCACTGGGGAAAGATAAGCATATGTCTCATCCACATCAGTAAATTGTATGAATCGCAGCATATGTAATGAAGTATTGGTAATGGGCATGTAGGCTAGTGTTAAAACAAGACATACAATTGGAGCAGCTACTTTGCCCATTATAAAAGTAAATCGTTTGGAGTATCTAGCAGTCTTACTAAGTACCAAGATAAATCCCAACATTGCTAATGGGTGAATAAAATGTATGGCATATTGATCAATTGTATCCATTCCCTGTACAAGGCATACTTTGTAAAGAAATCCTGGATATAGTTTGAATACAGTACCACCAAACACCGTAATCACTGATTGTAATCCATTAGAATGGCTTACAATTGGTCCCAACAAAACATCCACCACACTGTAATAGTAAACGATTCCAAAGAGATACCCAAGCTTAAACTGTATGTGTTGGAAACACCACATTAATGTAAAGAAAGCCACAATTGCTATCACCCAGTAAACCATTACACCGATAATCACCAAGACTGTATACCCAGGATGACAATCATCAACATTGATACATTCAACAGAATCAAAAGGTATAGTATAGCCATCATCACAGCTACCACAAGCTGGTCCTGTTCTGTGTGAGTCACACTGGTCATCTTGAACTGATGGTAACACAAACCTTCCTGGACTAACTTCCCTGCGTCTAAAGTTACAATATGTATAGGGACATCGTGATACAGTGGTAGCATTTTCCACCATACCAAACCAGTAATCTCTCTTGATAGTTGGTTCAGGTGTACATGAAACAATACCATCAGTGGTATAGCATTCACACTGCATTTTTGTGTCGTGGTAAGTGTATCCTGATCGACAAGGAATTAGTTCTACTACAAGATCAAAGCCTAAAGATACACTAAATAGATGCAACTTTAGTGGAGGACCATTTTGAATACCAGTTATTTTAATGCCTACAAACTTATCACTTATCAGAACAGGATTAGTTCCAGTGATCATATAATTTGTACTGCCATTACTAGTGGTACAGTTCTCTTCACATGTTACGACAAATACTGTTGACTCAGCAGATTCGTTATTGTAACCCACAACTTGTGCTGGTATTTCAATCTCTTCACCAAGCATTATATCAGTAATGTAATAAGTTACACAATCCATATCAACACACTTCGCAGGTTCCTTAAGTCTAACTTTGAATGGCTGAGTAGACAGATCTGTTGTTTGGTGAGACATGAAACAAAATGTTGATTCTGGAAGGTAAAAGATTGAATTTGGATCTGAAGAATTTTGAATTGCTGGCAATGTTGGGACGTCATAGAATATTGCATTGCCAGAGGCTGCAGCACTGTTAAGGTTGAATATAAAGCTACAAGACTGCTGGCCCTCAACAGCTTCAGGAGTTATCTTGTCACATAACAGATTACCATCTATCTTTGGACAATCTACAGCTGTTTGAACGTCTGCTTTACACACTTCATTTCTATCCAAATACATTAGCCAATTGCATTTAACATTCAAGTTAGTTGGGAAAACAATATACATTGCACCACCACGTCTAAATGCAAAATTATGAACAAAGTAAAATTGAAATGGAACGAAGTTTGGTAGAATAAATGCATCACCTAAATATAGAGCAGCACCGTTATTATCTGTGTTTGAATCAAATGTGGTATTACCATCACCAACTACCAACACCCTTGTGACAGTCAATGCACCACCAGAGTTATGTGAAAAATTTGTAGACCGACCCACCAACAATAATCCAAGTCCAGCATCGTCACCAAGAGATCGTTTAATGATTCGGACAATTGAAGAACCACCTGAATTTCCTACAATGCTGCTGTTGTAAATAGTAAACAAGAACGCATGATCAGATGTTAATGAAGTATATATGACCGTGCCAGTGCTGCCACCAGTGTTATTTCTAAATTGTGAGTCTTCCACGTAAAATTTGAAGCTTCCATGGTATACACCATTAACATCAAGTCCACCTCCATCACGATCAAAATTGTTTTCAATAAATTGCAATTTGGTAATGTTTACTATGCAATGGTTTTCAAACACACGAACTGATATTAGGCCACCTCTTCTTAATGGAGACGTTCCATAATTACTAACAGCTTGAATTTTATGCAATGAAATATTAATATCAGCATGGAGAAGCCGCAAGTAAACTAAAGCACCCCCTGTGTTGTTTATGAAATCTGAAGACATAAGATCTACAGTGCTCTGAGACTGCAAGTTCATTTCAACAAGTCCAACCTCATACCTTTTGTTATCAACAAAGTTACAGTGAGTCACAGCTAGATAAGAAGGTTGTCCTGCTATGATAAGGTCAATCACATTTCTTCCATCACTGTTATTTATAAAATTGCAAAATGAAATGTGTAATATAGACATTATGGTGGTAGGTGATAATGAATTTAAATGTATCATTAATGCAGAGGAGTTGAGAGAATGCTGTATTACACTGTTGTTAACAAAATTTATGTTGCTTAATGTAACAGTTGGTGAGTTTAATGCTTTAATGTTCACTGCACCCCCGTTGTAACCACGATTAGATAAAAAGGTTGTATGATGAATAATTATTTTCATAGACACTGAAATGTTAGAATGTACCACTTTCATGGCAGCACCATCAGTTATTTCACTAATCCGATCATTAGCATATTTCAAGTCAACTTTTCCAAACTGACCATTGTATTCAAAAGTACAGTTAGAAAAGTATACACTAGCTGCTTCATATGCTTCTCCGACATACAATCCACCAGTTGCTCCATGATTACTAGTAAAGCAATGTAGTTCATTTGCATTATCAGTGCAAAATACAGTATCATAATTAGCATTGTTTATCACCTGTGTGCCAGTAATATTAATGATACCAGCTACCATGTGTAGATGCAGTGCACGGAGTTTGGAATTCTTCAGAACACAATTGGCTATAGATAAATTGGTTATGGTTGTGAAAGTTAAACCACCTGTAGAATTTTGAGTAGTAGGATCACCACACCCATCCCATGTGATCCCTTCAATAACAACATTACTACAGATATTACAGGATACTCCACCAGTATTGTTACACATTACAATGGTGTTACCCTGTCCTCTTATTGTAATAGCATTAAGGTTGTGTAACTCTACTATTGTAGTTAATGGGACTGAGTTGGATGTTATGTTAACACAATCATTACTCTGTAAATGGTTTAGTACATAACCAAGTGAAGAACAAGGATAATCTCCTTCCAAACAATCTTCAGTATCATTTCCATCAGTGTTAACAGTGGTTTCTCTAGCACTCACAGGATTTTCCCAGATCAGAAAAAGTGCTAGTGTGAAAGTAAACGCAAACATTTCCTGCAGTATAAAATATAAACAATTAAACTGACATCAATAGGAAAAAAATAATTATAATAATTATATTGTTAACTTGGTTTACTATGCACACTTGAGCAGTCTCATAACTTGCAACTCGTAATGTATGAAATATAAAATGGATGCTTTATTAGAGTGGCTGAATGCTCTATTAGAGTATTTCAATACTACTTCTTCATATTGTTCACCACATTAATCGATGCTCATTTATCCAATCACTACAAAGTAGCAACTGTTCATGATGTACCACTGTCATTGGATTATACAGGAGGTCGTTTAGAAGTTTTTACTTTCTGTGTCACACTCTTACAGGCCCCTAGCGTGATACTATTTACTGAAACATGATAAGTTCATTAATACTACTGCTAATTTTGTACTTGTATATTACAGGCAGGCACTGTTCTGTTATCCAGCATCATTCAGACATTATGTATATAGGCTGGTCAAAACACAATGACAGCACAATTGGTATGTACATATTTTGTTTATTGAACACCAGAGATCAGAACTAACATGTACATTATTTTAATTCCCAATTCAGTCATGACTTGTTAGAGTAAAATTTGCAAAGAAGATAAGTCAAATCTATGAACAGATCAGACTTGTGTCCATTCACTAGTATATCTGCGGGTGTAGGCGACCTCCCTTGGTTCTCTTCTTCTTTCTACGATCTCTACTCAAACTTAAAATTCTTAATTTTTCTTTATACTTGTTTGTTAACATTTTGTAACATCTTTGTATTCGACTGAACATGTGCCCCAATGATCAATTACTGACTTGAAAGTGAAGTGGTCATTATGCTTCACTTTCAGCTATGTTCAGCCTGTTTTCACAGTGTTACAAACAAAAACAGTAGGAGAAGTACCTCTGCAATCAATCAAGTAACCACAAAAAAAGATGGAAGATTTGCATGTCCCAAATTATCAATTACTGACTCAAAAGTGAAGTGGTCATTACGCGTTGCTTTCAACTATGTTCAGCCCATTATACACAGTGTTACAAATGCAGAACAACAAGAGAGGTGCCTCTGCAACCAATCCAGTCTCCACAGAAAATACCATTAACCTAGGGAAGCCATCATACTAGCTACCTTGAATTGACACCTTAGGCTATCAGCAAAAAAGAAATGGGACACAAAGGAGGACAATGGTAAGTCCATAATGTATGCATTGTACATACTGTGGTATACCAAAAGGCACCAATCGGGCTGAAGCAACATCGAACAATAAAAAATTCAAGCCTGTAGTCTTAGGTGTTATCGAGTTACGTATGCTTGTCTGAAAGCATCAGGCAGGCAGGCAGTTAGTCAGTCAGTAGAAAAGTCCAAATTAAAAAAATTACAGCAATTTATTGGAAGTGTTTAGGGTCATACTGAAGGCACTTTTGGGCTTGCTGCCAAGGCACCAGGATGGCATTGTGAAGCTAGTGTTTGTGTGATGTTTTTGCCCAGCAAACCTCCATGATCTCTAATACATGCACAGTACTACCGTACTGTGTGGTATAACACACAATTCAAAAACCATTCATCCTAAGATTACATAAGCTCACAACTATTTATAGTATAGCAGGAATTTTTGATGGATGGAACTTTCGCAAAACTGTGATTTTCATGTTTTTTTTTGTTGTTTTTTTTAAATTCACAAAAGTCTAGAAAATGTTTTTGCAATAAAGGTAATATACCGTAGCTATACATAACCTTAAACATGTATACAACATGAAAACATGCTTGTTGCAGCACAAACCCAGGGGGAATTCACCTCTGATTTTGCAGGGGCTCAGGTGAATGCGAACCAACTATAACAGAAAACCATAAAATATTTATTTCACCACTAATAGCCACGACTACTATTACTTTTAACACAGAAAAACGTGATACAGCTACCATCCAAGGGGAGACCACTATCAGCATGTACAACAGAAGTTTACTATCACTATCATAGGCAGTAGAAAAGGAAAGGGCTTTGCCACCCCTTTGTCCCCCTTTCAGAATAAGATCTGACCGAGGAGTAAACACTGCAGGATTGATCTACTCAAAATAGAGAATGTTCAAGTAATTAGTCATTTGGCATTGGTTGCCATTTAGATTCACTTGATGATTAATATGCTTCATGACTTTTATACCTCATGTTATTTTGTGCACCTGTCAAACAATAAAATAATTGATAAAATACTCTAATAGAGCAGTCAAAATGTTCCAATTAAAAGATCTTAGCTAGGATCAAACCTAAAACCATCAATTTATTTATTCTTCCCACTCTGTACCAAGTTTCTATTGCCTCTTCTGTATACTGTTTATAAAACTGTATTGGGTATAAAAACAGAATTGACTAAAAATGTGACCGGGCCTGCAATAATAGGGCATGTGGGCACATGATTTTTACCTACTTATTCACACTTTCATTACTCATAACGTTTTGTACCATTATACTATAACATTGTAATTTTCAGCTCTTAGTGCGCATTTAATTGGCATCATGAAGCAAGTTACAGGATGGAAATATACTTTTCCAGTACTGAGATATGACCTGTAGAGTGATGGGGTGTAGTTTGTGCCCACATGCCTGTTTTCGCAGGCCTGGTCACAAATATTGTTAATCTGCTGCACATTCTGTGAGGGATATCCACTAGAGACCTTAAGAAGGCTTAAAGCCTGTGAATACATAACCTAACAAACTCGGTCTAAATGCTTTTAACCAGATGTAATAATTGCAATACTTTATTATAATTATAAATTAATTCTGGTAAACTTTGAAACACCATTACAGCCAAAATGGCAGGGGGTTGTCCATGTCTTTGGAGGTTCTATACTTGGTTAGTCTTTTCTCACATCAAATTTTTCTCTGTCATTGATCACTTCATTTTGTTTAAGACTCATCCGTCAATGTGGATAAAATTCCTTCTTTTTCTTTTAAACTTACTTTGTGTCACCATATATAGTCATGTGGTCATCAGTGTTACAGGAGGCATGCAGAAAAATAGCACAGGCTTGCTAATACCCTTTTGTAGTATTACAGGTGTGTACTAGCTGTTGTTCCATACGTGTAGATCTGAAAAGGCCACACTTTTTATAGACCTTAGCAAACAACACCAGTTTGAAATTTACAGTTTTACAGGTAGTGCTATGATGATGGGTTTTCTATTGGTGTGTAATTGTGCTATTTGATTTGCATGCACAACTGTGTATCAACATGTACTTCTATGAATGCTATATACATTGTTTACATGACATATTGATTGACATTAGACACACTGTCTCCTCTCAGGGTCTCCTCTATTTCCTGTGAACTATACATAAGCATTTAACACTTTGAGGCATCTAAAACTTAGCAAAGTATGGAAAGAACTGATAAAATGTAGTAACTATTATTTTATATCCAAATAACTATGCGCATGCCCATACAATACTATGATTACATTTGAATTCTCAGCTAGGACTAGACCAACAAGTCATAAGTGCACTGACAATAGTCTCTAGCTGTTGAACAACTGTAAAACAAAAGAAAAAGAGATAAAACAGCTGGAATGCGTTTTTCGATAAGTATCTCTAGTTTGTAACAATCAGCTAGAAACATACTACAAAATCATTAAAGATAGTGTTACATGATAAATCACAATACATTGCTGGCTTGACAGCTCTAAGGATATACAGATGCCAGCTAATCTTTTATGGTCAGTATTGTGTAGCACATGTACCATATAGTACCATAATTATCGTATCATATTATCAGTACTACATAGTCAAAATTTTGGAAATATAAAACAATGGCAAATTTGATGAATGGTCCTTTAATTTGCCAATATTTTTCTGCCAAAGTATATTTCCAGCATATGGCAGTGTATGACACATAACAAAGTGGGTGATTTGCCAAAGTAGTCTTCACCAATCAGATTTCACCAAAGCCACTCTACAGTAGCTATATGTATATATGTGACTGAATTTGACAAAACCAGGCTTCGACACACAAAGCTTCGTTAGGAGATATGGCGATTTTAAGTATAATCATTGTGTAATAACTTCCCAGTGCCTACAGCTGTGCAAACAAAATTTGCACCAAGTATTCATCTATTTACTAGCTATCACTGAGTGGGTGTATACATTTCTGATACCCAAAATTAGCCCTGTTTTGGGTAGCTTTTCTCGAGCGGGTAATAATATCACAGATGGTAGTAATAGGGTGGGAGGGTGGTGGGTGGGCTTAATATAGGGGTATAAAATGAAGCAAGAAGACGATTGGAATCCAGAGGCAAAGTTTGCGCTCTCCATGGCCCTCAAATCACTCCAAATTGACTGAGAACACTATTGGCGAGCTCTCGGTGAAGTCCCAGCTCACTACACACCATTATCACAAAGCCATGGCCATTCAATAGCGCCAATCTCCCACTCGTGGCTTTGACAGGGTCGGAGAAAAGCTGCCACAGAAACCAGACTTGCCAGTCCTGAAGGAAGTACAGTGTGGAATATGATAGTGTACTAGGCCAGCAATCCATTTCTGGTAAAAACGTAAGTTTGATTTTGTGTGTGTGGAAGCCTTGTTATGTGAAATCCGGTCACATATGTGGACATTCTTCAGAGGCCATAAGTGAACAATATAGTAGATTCATAGTTTAACAAGCATGTAGGAGATACTAGGTAGTTACATTCCATAACTCCCTCAGATCAGACACAACTATACACCAGTCTGGCTGTGAGACTACAAATCTAGCACTCTCACAACGTATTTATCATTGCCATTATTACAGGCAGGCAGTACTGCTGATTTGCCTGCAGTATTCAGTCAGTGCTATGAGAATATACTCTCAGTAGCACAATGGGAATAGTTTTTGGACTAAATATGCATCAGGAATAGCTCAAACAAAATATCATTAACAGATGCTTTAGGTATAGATTTGATATGCAGCTACCGTACAATAAGCATTGCTGAACACACACATAGTAATAGTTCATGATGGCCACACTCCATATATAGCCAATATCACATGCATTCCACATGCCAGACCATCACTTAATGTTTATCACATTATGGTGCACCATTATACTTTATCACTGTAGTTATTCTTTTCAGTACACATATTAAAAAATGTGGGACACCTGTACAGTAATACAGGCCAGCATGCAGGTGCTGAACATTACCCTAGAAGTAGCTGCAGAAGGACTCATGGTTGACACATACACCACAAACATAGAAGTCACATACTGCGCTGTATGGTTCCATGGATTTAATTAATATTGTAGACATGTTGTTGATGGAGAATAACTACAATTGAAGCAGAAAGTAATGACTTTCACTAGCTCTGGTTATTGTAGGTATGATAGTTCAATAACCTCCATGCTTTTATGCAGCATAGCTCCAAACAAAATATTTCTTTAAAAACTTATTATAACTATAGTGCAAGAATTTTGTATGTGCACTAGTCCACTAAAACAGAAAAACAAATAGGTTATATGCAAACCACTATGAAATAGTGATTGAATGTATTTTCAAAATAAATTTGAGTCTTGAATTTTTCCAATACAGCATGCAACACTAAGATAAGAATGACATTACATAGGTGTATGTAAATAACTGCATCTTCAATTCCACCGCACAACAGGAAATATTGGCAAAAGGAAAATATGACAAATTTTAGTCAGCTTTGATGAATTAAAATTTTGATGAAAGTAAGAAATCACAAATCTAAAAACTGACTTTTGAAGTGCTTACGGACATTCGACAAATTAAAATCCGAAGAATGTAACCAATTTTTCACAATTTTCTTACATCAATATTTCCTGTCATACAGTACTATAGCTCTTCATCACCTGATATACATACTTTTTCTTGGCTTTGCTCTGGTACATACCTTTCAAAGGCATAGCCGGGGGGGTTCAGATGGTTCAGACAAACAACCCTTTCAGAAGCAGAATTTTTAAAAATTTAAAATCACACCAAATCTTACAGCCCTGAACTCTCCGGTAGCTACTTGCGCACTGGCGTGGCTCTGTACTACTTTTGAGGGTCACATCACATTATTTTAAATGCTGAATCATCAATGAATCAAGTACTGCATCACGTGATCAGTTGCACACGTGATTCATGGTGAAAATGGTGAAGGACTGTTTGTTGAGACATATTACAAGGTAGCAGCTGCGATGGGTTGTGTAATACATGTGTCAGGTTAGCACAAACCGTGAATAGTTGGTGTATATTCACATGATGAATGTTTTGTTTATTTGTCACATGTTGTGGGCACGTGATGTGTCGAATATATTGGGGTACAAGCCAAGTCTGAAGTCAGCAGGAGGACTATACCTGGAAGAAAGTATTGCGGATTCAAATGTGGAGGGCTCCCATGTGCTAAGAAGTTCAGTGAAGTTGGCTGTCAGTATACTATTATGTCAGTGTCTGGAAATGAAGATTAGTTAGTATTACAATAGGTTTATAGTTTCTATAAGCTACACAAAGCAGCAGTATGTAGGTTTTAGCTAGTTAGATGCACAACAGCACCTTTTAATGTTACTGCCCAAGGGCACATTTTGTGTGTGCACCATTTTCATTCAAACGTGGTTGAGGGGAAGTACCCATGCTTTCCCCCAAAGACATCTGTGCACTTCAAATCTGAACTCCCTTCCAGAAAATCCTGGCTATGCCCATGCCTTTGGTTTGTGATTTGTGTGCTAGCTATAGCTACATGTACCAACGTTGAAACCGGGTCACTACTGCTGACCCGGATGACCCACTGACCCGGATAGCAATCCGGGTCAGACCCGGATTTGACCCGGATTAATTAAAGCCGAGACGTGTTTCGGCTAGTCTCGAGCGAGCAAACGAGTCTAGATTTTGAGCGTTCGATTCGTGTTGAGTAAATATTGCAACTTCAGCCTAGCTGTAGGTTGAAGACCAAAAAAAAAAAAAGGTCTTCACCTACTGACAATAGCTACCCCTCACCATAGATACCCTCAGTTTCGTGCTGCATACTGCACTTACTAGCAAATGGGCGTAGCTGAGCGTATGTTGGTAATGCGATAAGTGGGCGTGGCTCACGAAAGAGCTACGCGATAGCGTTTATAAGTTTCCACGTCGTCAAACGAACAATTTCGTTTCTCACGTGATCCAATCCGGGTCAGACCCGGATAAATTGTAAACCGGGTCAGACCCGGATGACCCGGAGAAAATGTGACCCGGATGACCCGGATGACCCGACCCGGTTTCAACGCTGACATGTACTAAAGAAATACTAAGATATTGCATATACTTAAAGCAAAAACACAGCTTTTCCAACACAACATAAAACACAAAACAAAACAAAAAGCAAAGCAAAACCTCAACAATTGTGTTCCATGGCAAATACCTGAGCAGTATGCACCACTCAAGTGTCTAGTGTGGCTGGCTGGCCAACACTTCTTGAGGAAAGATTGATGGCCTAATGGATGTAAGAAAAAGAGAAATGAAACTTTCAATTCTGCTATTTAAGATAGAGATTTTCTTTCCCCAGGTCTTCATTTAAACAGCTGTTAGATTGCAGTAGGCAATATGAGTAACTTTTGCTTTGCTGGGCTACGGACTTGATTTTTTCATTGTTCAACATTGCTTCAGCCTGACAGGTGCCTTTTGGCATATCGTAGTACACACAATGCATGCATCATGGACTTATATGTACCTTTGTCCCCTTTGCGTCCCATTTCTATTCGCTGGTGTCGATTCGTGTAAAAGCTCAATCCGGTTTCCCTACATTTGTAGCTAAAAATGAAGTGTAATGACCATACTCAGTAATTGATAGTTGGGGCATGTTCAGATGAAAACAACATGTCAGGTGCCAATCTTTCTTTTGATGCGATAAAACAAGCACAAGGAAATATCAGTAGGAATTTTAAGTTTGATTAAGGATCATAGATATAAAAAGTAGTGAACAAGGGAGATCATCTACACCTGAAGATAATACTAGTGGGCATTTACTCTCTAATTCATTCATGGGTATAAGCTGAATCAGGGTTTAAATTTCCACTGGTGCATGTGTAGGCGACTCCATCTATTACCTTATCCCTAATCAATCTTACACCTGTTTATAAAGTAGAGAAAATCCACTTGGCTTAGATGTAACCCAGGTGACCTGGATAATCCAATCCAGTTTCAACCAACACACACACACAGAAACATACATATGCACTCACGCATGGTAATACAGTTCGTACACATGCACATGATAATTTAAAGATACATGAAAAAACCTCGGAAAAAACTGATGTTTGAAGTAACTACTGCTGTATGTATAGAGCTGTTATTATTATCTACTTTACCTTTTAGGCACTGGAGGGTGTACACAGAAGACAAAGCCTGTTCTACCAAAGCAGTTTGGTTGTACACTATCCAGTGCAGAACTGAATAACAATAGCTAATACAAGATTGACCCACCCAGCTCTCGCAGTTTCAAAGGTGTGAACATTAAATTACTTGCAGCCTGTTATACTGTAGCTACAGCTACAGTTGGTGCTGTGGTGCATGGCAGCTAATTATCGACCATAATACAATCAGAACGTACCATTATAACAATGTTGTAACAAAACATAAACTCAAAACACCAAACTTTAACTAGAGATGACTGGTATCCAGTTTAACTTTCGACAGGCTGGTTGGCGTTACAGCTAAGGTCAGTCTATTTCTTTGAGATATGGCATTCAATTATATGGAACCGAGTGTATATGGAACAGAACTTGGGACGGAATTGGCTATAGAATACGTAAATAATCATTGGATAACGAAAGCCGGCGTCTCAACGGCTCTTTGTTCTATACGGAACAGAATGATAGCGCGATATCTAGCTAATTGCTACCAACAGACCTTTGGTGTTTTTTTTACACCATAAAGCCTAAATAAATAAAATACTGAAAAATAAATAATTACCATATAGCTATATACAGTAAAGCCTTGTCTTTAAGAGAGAGATAAACGTCATAATTTGACAATTACATGAACAAATAATTACAAGGGGTCAGGAGTCCAGTCTCAGGGTTACCAAGTTATTACTAAAAAGTATGGAGCCCTGGCAAGACCAAAAAAAAAAAAAAAACTACATACAAAACTAAACACTCCATAACACATAACAATTTTGCGAATTTGGTGAATGCTCTATTAGAGTCAGAGAATACAGTCATTATGGATTTTGGTACTATACAGAGCATTTCAAGACTACTTTTAAGCAGAAACACTTAGTACAGTGCTATATACATCACAGGGACTAATAAACTTCCCTTAATAATGAATCACATTATAGAAGTCAAACGTGTCAGACGTGTCGCCAGTAGCGGTGTGAATATAGTTTACAATTGTAGGGATTTCATTAGCTAGATAAACAGCCATCTAACCACTCAATATGTCAAAGCAAAAAAAGTGATTGTAAGTGTATAACTGCTACTGCTATGAGCACAATTATTTTGAGTTACTCTAATAAAGCAGTCACCCATTTTTAGATTTATTTTTGTTACAGCGCACAGCAATCCTTCAAAGAATAATTGTAGGCTTTGACGTTTAGAGTATTATTAGCAGTACCATATGGGCTAATGAATTCATTGCAACTATGAATCTTGTTTAAGATAATAGTGGCGACATAGTCCAGACTAAATGACACCTATAACCATATGAATGTAATTTGCACTTGTATGGATTTCATTAGTTAGATAAGCTACTGGTTGATCAATAAAGCTGTCTGCACACATCAATTAGCTCTCAGTACAACTATTTATGATTTATGACAAAGCAATTTTAAAACTCTCTAATAGAGCAGTCTTTCGTTTTTAAGTATTAAATAGTTGGTAATGAATTATACATGGCTTCTCAACAGGTAAATAGATCAACTACATCCCAAGTAGTGGAAGCACGGGAATTAAATATCCTGCTTTATTGTTATTATCATACACTTTACAGTGACCAGTGCCAGCACTGAAGGTCTGGCAGCAACTTGTACTGCAGCCTGACCTTTGGGGTGTCCATTCATTCTCCTTCCCCGACCGGGCGATGCCAGGCCATTTTCCATATATGAGGGCAGTTGATCGCCTGTATCATCTACGTCTCAAAGGTGTATAAACTAAGTTGAGTTACTAGCAGTCTGCAGAAGTATAATGCCCAGGTAGGGTGGGGGAATACAGGGGATTTGACAAATGGTCTAGTGTCAAATTCCCCAGTATTGGGGCTAAAGAGCTTGTCAAAACCCCACTATATCTCGATAGAGGGGTTTCTATAGGGGATTTGATTTACCTATTTAAATAACATGATTTTTGGTTCAGTAAACTGCTGCTGTCAAAAGCCCCGCCAGGGGTGGGCAAGTGTAGATGTCAAATCCCCAGTAGGTGTATGGGGACCCATGGGGGTGGGGGTGGGGTAGGGCTTGACATTGATTATGATAGGTATATATCACACATTGTTGAACTCAGCTGGATTTTTTTTACCACATGCAGCTGCCACTGTTTATTAATATAAATAACTAATCTTCTTTGTACATCATACCAAGTCGATATGTTGATGCAATGTTCGGTTTAGTAGTAGTAAAAAGCTTTATAGTACAATGTTAAAAATACATAATGATACAAACAGTAGTTATAGCTACATGAGCAAGTTGCACTAAAGGAATCTGGTAACAAGTACCATGCAGACTCTGAGGTTATGTACTTATAATTAATTACTTATAACTAACTATTGTGTGCATTAAAGTTCGGTGGCTTGGGGTGTTTAGAACAGATGCTGCAGGACAAGAAAAATGAAGACTGTGTAAATTAGCAGGATTAAAGTTCTTCATAAAATGCTGCCATAGAATTTGGGATTAACTGAGCTTTGATGGTAAGAAATGGTTTTATTAGTTAAGTCAATTGTAGGTATAGGCTAGTTTATATGATTATAGCCCACCTAGGCCTCATACACAAGTTAAGATGTAAGATTGTCATAGTAAATAAAGGGAGAAGATAATATAAACAAACAATGGAAAGTCACTGACAGATAAGGTATCAATGTTTTGTGCTACAGTGTAGGGTAGGTATTTGTTACATAGTAACATATAGTCAGTCTGGCTGCATGCAACATACTGTACATACAGTATAATAGTTATGTGTAAAAGTTCCTTGTTGTATATATAGCTAAGTACGTATATATAGACATGCCAGAAGAGATAAGTAGTACTGCATGATTTCCCCTATAGCTACTTATTATGTAATTCAGTCTAACATGTGTATTCCTATTATGTATCCATAAAAAATGCTTTGACAGTACAGTGCAAATGACTTACATACGTATAACTCAATAATGTATTCACGAATTCTGATACAGATACTAATTAAGTTTGCTACATCACATAATGGCCCATACTGAACATACAGCTATATATATATATATGCATATATATATATATGCATACTGTAATTGTGCTACTGTACGTGTATGTGTTTAAGTACACGTTCAAAAATGATGCACTTGGTTGCTAAGTTGATAATCCACATACTTACTATATGAGAGCAGGACAGCAAACATTGCATTCATTATAAGCTATCACTACACATGATAATAATTGATAGCTACTTCACACATGGAATGGAAGAATATATGTACAACACCTACTGTAGTTATAGATATAAACATAAGCTATTGTGCATGTATCAGAGTCTAAGCAATTTACATAAATGAGGTGTTAACTATTCAGTTAAAGTGCCATGGAATGTTTATTTATGGATCACCAATTTCAATGGAGAGCAAAATGGAGTCTCTATAGTGAGCAAATCTGGAATTAGTGCTCTGAGCATCTTCCTCTACTTCTTTAACAGTTTCACTACACAAAAGAACAACAATAATCAAGTACATAACTAACCAAAACTACAATATCTAAACAACTACAAGTATGCAGTAAGTCATTTTGCAAAACAGTTAGTTATGTGTATCAATGACCTGAACCTAAATGGTATCCTTATTATATCATAGACACAACAGATAATACTAACGTGAAGCTCATTATAAGCTTAGTCAGAGTCGGTGCTAACAATTCATGCAATAGTGCAAATATGAAGTAATTTTCCATGTAACAAATAAAAGCAAATGCCAAAGTAACTGGAAAATGAAAGCATATAATTTAGTGTCAAATGCAAGTCTTTGTAAGTGAAATTTTGATAAAAGTGAGGTTGCGTTTTGACGATAATTACACAAGTACAATTTCACTGTTGTACTATTGCACTGTATTAATAGTAACTTAAATATGAACATTAAAACACCATACAAATACTGCAATTGCTCACAGTTCATCAATATAGGTGACTTGTGTTGACTGACTGAAGTTTCGGGATGATGCCAAACTTTGACATCTCTGAGGTTCAGTATTGACTGGTTTAGTCATAAATTTTATAGCATAAATATAATGACCAAGAAATATCAAGAAAATTACAATGGGAACAAAATACAGCCCATATGTTATTCCAACAATAGCTTCTGTAGTAAATCCATTTGCAATTGCAATTATTTTCAGGGAGGCTATCAGTAGCAAAGTATGAAGGATTATTCCATCATATTTGTTAAGAATGTTCAGTTTGTAGGGCTGTAGCAAATGATGCAAAAGAGCAATAAAGACACACACACAAATGAACAGGTACTTTTCAATAAATGGATCAGAGAAATCAAAAACTGCAATAACAAGAATCACTTGTCTACTAATAAGATACCCAGAAGCAAGCCAACGGTACTCATCCTTGTAACTGCCTTGAAACTGATCCAGTAGTGGCTTTATTCTTGAAAAGTCAATCTTATGATTTATGAATGGTTCTAGTAGTAGTATAAGAGGAAAGCCAAATCCTACCACCACCTCAAACAGTACGGCCATGATGACATAAGCTATATGACGACCAGTAAAAAACTTTATTCCCGGAGAAAGGTAAGCAAATACTCCATCCACATCAGTAAAGTAAACAGATCGAAGTAACTGCAGAGAAGTATTAACTATGGACACATATGCTAGTGTTAAAATAAGACAGATGGTAGGAATAGCTGCCTTGGCTATCAAAATAGCAAACCTCGATGAGTGTACTGCAAACTTGCTAAGTAGCCAAACAAAAAATAAAACTGCCATTGGGTGAGCAAAGTGTATGACATATTGATCGATTGTATCCATTCCTTGTACAAAACATACTCTAAAGAGAAATCCTGGATATAGCTTGAATATGGTACCACCAAACATTGGAAAAATTGAGCTTAAGTCATCAGAACGGCTTACAATTTCTCCTAACAAAATGTCCACTACACTGTAATAATAGATCATCCCATACAAATACCCTATGTTACATTTTATGTGGTGTAACCATAGCATTAAAACAAAAGTGGATACAATCACTATTACCCAGTAAACCATTACACCAATGATCACCAAGATTGTATACCCAGGATGACAATCATCAACATTGATACATTCAACAGAATCAAAAGGTATAGTATAGCCATCATCACAACTACCACAAGCTGGTCCTGTTCTGTGTGAGTCACACTGGTCATCCTGAACTGATGGTAACACAAACCTTCCTGGACTAATTTCCCTGTGTCTAGACTTACAATATGTATAAGGACATCGTGATACAGTGGTAGTATTGTCCACCATACCAAACCAGTAATCTCTCTTGATAGTTGGTTCAGGTGAACATGAAACAATGCCATCAGTGGTATAGCATTCACACTGCATTGTTACCTTGTTATAAGTGTATCCTGAATGACAACCAGTTAATTCTACTACCAGATCAAAGTGTAAAGAAACACTAAACAGATGCAGCTTTAATGGTGGTCCATTTTGAATACCAGTTATTTTTATGCCTCCAAACTTATCACTTATCAGAATAGGATTAGTTCCAGTGATCATATAGTTTGTACTGCCATTACTGGTGGTACAATTTTCTTCACAAGTTACAAAAAATATCACTGACTCAGCAGACTGGTTGTTATAACCCACAACCTGTGCTGGTATTTCTATCTCTTCACCAAGCATTATATCAGTAATGTAATAAGTTACACAATCCATATCAGTACATTTTGCTGGTTCTTCAAGTCTCACTTTGAATGGTTGAGTTGATATATCTTTGTCATGAACACTATCAAAACAAAAACTTTCTTTTGGAATGTAAAATGCAGAATTTAAATCAGATGAATTTTCAGTGGCAAGCAAGTCAGGACTACTATAATATATTGCATTACCTGCTGCTGAAGCACTGTTTTCTACAAAATCAAAGTAGCATAGTGAGTCATTAACAGCTTGAGGGGTTATCTCACTACATAACAGTTCACCATCAATCACTGGACAACCGTCAGCTTTCTGAACATTTCCATTGCAAATTTCATTACTGTTCTCATACGATAACCAATTACAATTTGGGGCATTTACATTAGGTGGCAAATCAATGTAGATTGCTCCTCCACGTACAAAAGCAAAATTTTGATGGAAGTTAAACCTAAAGTAGGAAATGTTTAGCAATACAAAGGAATCACCCAAAAACAGACCAGCACCATTATTGACTGTGTTTGAATGA
This sequence comes from Dysidea avara, assembly GCF_963678975.1. NCBI lineage: Eukaryota > Metazoa > Porifera > Demospongiae > Dictyoceratida > Dysideidae > Dysidea > Dysidea avara. The sequence goes on from NC_089278.1 coordinate 34,087,038, forward strand.
AAAGTGGTGTCACCCACACCAACAAGTAAAACATCATTCACACTAAGAGCTCCTCCAAGATTATTTTCAAAGATTGTTGATTTACCCAATAGCAGTATAGCAAGTTTCCTATCAAGAATGTCATTGTGTGGACGCTTTACAACTCGTACAATTGAAGTACCACCTGAATTACCTATGAAGCTGCTATTGTATATAGTTAACAAAAATGCATCACTGCTTCTCAAGTCACCGTATATGACAGTGCCAGAACTATCACCAATGTTACGATGGAATTGAGAATTCTGTACATAAAATCTAAAACCTTTACCAACTATGCCATTGATGTAAAGTCCACCTCCCTGACGTTCAAAATAATTTTGAGTGAAATTCAGTTCCCTTACATTTAAATTGTAGTGATCTTCGAACACTTGATATGTCAGTAGTCCACCTCTGTTTGTAATAGATGTTCCATTGTTACAAATGGCCTTAATGTCATATAGTGAAATGTTAACATTAGAAGAATGGAGCTCAAAGTAAAGCAGAGCACTTCCAATATTATTGTAGAAATCTGAATGCCCAACATATGCAGTACTTTGGGACTGTACATCCATCTCAAGAAGACTAACTTGATACATTTTATTCTGGACAAAAATACAATTAGCCATAGCTAGATGTGAAGTTTGTCCTGCTATGACAAGGCCTATAACATTACGTCCATGACTGTTATTTGTAAAATTACAAAATGAAATGTTTAATATAGGAGTCACGGTGGTAGATGATGATGAATTTAACTGTATCATTAATGCAGAGGAATTGGTATAAGCTTGTACCACACTGTTATTCAAAAAGTCTGAATTGTAGAAATTAACATTCGGTGAATTTGTACTGTTAATCTTCACTGCACCTCCGCCATAACCACCATTATATGAAAAGGTGGTGTGATCAATTGTTATGTCAACAGGTACAGAAGCATTGGAATGGAAAACTTTTATAGCAGCACCATCAACTGTTGCACCACATTCACAGTCTATTGTGGAGTTATTTACTTCTCCAAAATGGCCATTACCACTAAATACACAACCAGATATATATAAACTAGCTTCTTCACCAGCACTGTCAACATATAATCCACCAGCTATGCTATGATTGTACACACTACAGCCAAGTCTACTTAGAACATCAATACATTCTATGACACCATTGTTGGCATTATTAATCACCTGTGTGCCAGTAATGTTTATGATACCAGCTACCATGTGTAGGTATAATGCACGCACTTTAGATTTCTTCAAAATACAACTGTCTATTGACAGATTAGTTACTTTAGTAAAGCTAATTCCTGCTAAAACACTTGTATTCCTGTATATGTCTCCCTTAGGATCACCACACCCATCCCATGTGATCCCTTCAATAACAACATTACTACAGTTATTACAGGATACTCCACCGGTATAGTTACACATTACAATGGTGTTACCCTGTCCTCGTATTGTAATAGCATTAAGGCTGTGTAACTCTACTATTGTAGTTAATGGGACTGAGTTGGATGCTATGTTGACACAATCATTACTCTGTAAATGGTTTAGTACATAACCAAGTGAAGAACAAGGATAATCTCCTTCCAAACAATCTTCAGTATCATTTCCATCTGTGTTGACAGTGATCTCTCGAGCACTTACAGGTCTTTCTGAGACCAAAGAAAACAAGATGAGAAATAAAGCAAAAGCAGACATTTCCCTGTAAATATAGCAGAATATGACACTACAATACGGTAAGGAAATTTGTAGTACTACAGTGGAACCTCTTCTATAACAAATACTTTTAAAAACTTGTTGCCCGCTTTTGACATTTGTTCTTTCAGAAGCTGAATGTACAGTGGCATGGGACCAAATTGTTGGCCTTATTACAGAGGTCCTTCATAATTGAATTTGTTAAAAGAGATTCCATTGTATTACTTGTTTAATTTGTGTGTGGATATATAGATTGGAGAGGATTAATAATACAGTGAAAGCACTTGTAAAGTGCAGATACTCTCCTGCTGTTAGCAGTGTAGCGTTAGAGGAGGACGAAAAAGTCTTCTTTATTATGGAGTGGACTGAACAGTAGTCTACTCTCAATATAAACAGGGAGACATTGTCATTTCTGTTAAGCTATATTATGAGCAAAAAAGTGGTTTAATATTTCCAACCCTAAAATCCTAACACTTTTGCAAAACAAAGTATATCTCCTTAAAGCTTACATGAAGATTGGTCGGAAAATTGAGTCTGCCTTGGTCTACCACACTTTTTTGCTTACTATTGAGGGTCATGTGATCTACCAAATAAAACTATGCAATTAAGATTAAGTGGTGTGTCCAACCTCCTCTGGTGTAGCCTATAGCTTGTATCTCATAAAGATTTGCATAATGATCTAAAATATTTCAGTGGCAAGATTTTTGTGTAAACACGACAACATGCAGACATTACATAGCTATATGTATAGCTCTTGTAGATGATCTTATTCCAAAGGCAATTGACCACACTAGTGCCAAAACGGATAGCAATTTCTATTTGGATATCCTTAAAAAATCCCTACTAAGGATAGTGACGTCATCATTACTTGTTGGAAAAGTTACATGTAGCTAATAAACATTAATTTTATACTACGTCTTTGATCACATACAAATTGAATCTCAATTATAACACTATGTGGAGAAAAAGAGCAAGTATAATAATAAGTTATAATTATAAAAGAAGTCATATCTATACCAAAAACAGCTGAGCTGTGAAAAATATTTGGCCCTTAAAATAGCCAGGGTGAAAAAGTTGTGAAATCAAATGTGGCAGCCAAGAAGTGGCTGCAACCATTCTTCACAGCTGGTTTGGTATAGATATCACTTCTTTTGTAATTATAAATCCCAAAACAGCCATGGTCTGGTTTTAGGGCTGACTTTTATTCAGTTGCTTTTTTTTCTTCTATGTTTTTTTCTTTACTGTGCTGTAATTGTTGTGATTCTGTTTTATGTAACGTTGAAACCACATGCTGTTATAGTTGAGATTCAATTTGAATGTGATGGGATGAAAAAAGTTGTAAAATCAAAGGTGGCAGCCAAGAAATGACTACCAATGCTAATATCAACCATTTTAATGACTGGCCATTAAAAATGGTTGACATTAGCATCATTGTAGTTATTTCTTGGCTGCCACCTTTGATCTTACAACTTCTTTCTTTTTGGCAGCCACACCCTTTATCACAGCTAGGCTGCTTTTGGTATAGATGCAAACTACTCCAGCATCTTTATGATGTCCACATCATCACCTCTGTAACTGTCATCACATTCAAAACTGCTACTAGAGTAGGTTAAATTGTTGAGCTGTGGTTTCACTATACTACGAATCATCTTGGAGGGTAATTACAAATCTTTGAAAAGTACCCACATACGTATAGCCAGAAAGTTTTGAGGGACAAAACTTTAGTGCATTTTATGAGTAGTAATAGCTTCGTCAAAATATAATTGTGAAGTGTTTTAGGTTTATACGTAAAAATTATAGCCATTACCTTAACTACCAAAACCATTTGGGAATTAAAAATGTGAAAATTGTATTTTACAAAGCTTCACAAAAGTTTCATCCCGCAAAATTCCTGGCTATACAGTATTTAACTTTACCAGGAATATACGCACTAGCTAGTAATGATTGACAAGCTCTGAACAAATGACTTCAACCACTTCCTATTCCACAACTAACATTGCAACACTGTCAATTAACAACCTATGGTTGTATAGTCACTTGAACGTAAACAATTACCACGTAACGAAAGCCAATACAGTGTACATCTTCAATGCTTCATGGGGGCTAAACCATACAGAATACGAAGATGAACCATAGACCAAAGTTGTCAGAATAGCAAGACTTTGGTTGTATAATGTTAGTAGCAGGTAGGGAAGATGTGATGTCACATTATCAACCAAGGCTTGCACTAATCTTGGCCAAACAGAAAAGGCCTTTTTTATAAAAGGAGCATGTACTGAAAAATTCTTTGATTAGCAACATTACCATACAGCTAGCTGGGAGCATCTTGCCAATGAAACCACTAAAGTACAAGGCAAACAATTACAATATACTCTCCCACATGGGAGAGTATAAAGGAGGTACTGTTCAATCAAGTGGAAGTTCACAACTAGAGACTATTCATGCTCTTGATGAGTGAATGAGTGCTCTGGAAGAGCAATTATTGTGAGGTCATGTTAATCTTGCTCTTGTATTGTACAATTCACAGGGGATGAAGCAAGCACATTACACACAGCAACATTACTAAGATAGGGGAAGAAAGTGGTTCCTGTGCCTACATAATTATGCATGATAAAAGTGTGAACTTGTAAGCAACATTTATACATACACATAATTATATGCAAATAGAAACAAGGTTCTCCATTACGTACATGATACATAACATAAGTACTAGGGTATTTGTCTGACTGAATTAAATTCATAGCAGCATTGGTAGTGTATACACACCTTAGTCTTATAAGGCAGCTGAAAGTTCATGATTACAATTGTATACTGGGTACGTAATTGTACATAGAGCTGATCCTTTGTTTGCAGGGTTGACTATTCTGTGACTACTAATCATATCAGAAGTTACTGCATTATACCACCACAAAGTTTGAAATGGCACTTTTTTTTCTATCCACTGAGAAAAATATGCATTCACCATTATACGCTTAAGTGTGATTGGATTTGATATAACTCAGCTTCCAAATCAAAGACATGTTCTTATCATTTATGGATTGCTGGCATAATTAATACACTAACATAATTCACACTATGTTTTTTCAGAACTGGCAAGTCTGGTTTCTGCAGTAGGTTTTAATTCTTAGACTCTATTAAGCCACAAGTTGAGATCTGGTACCATTCAATGGCCATGGCTTTGTTGGAATGGTGTGTAGTGAGATTATAAGCCTCAGAAGTTGTGTTCTCCTTCATTTAGAACTGATTTGAGAGGAAGGATGGTCCTTAGAGAACCTAAATCTGACCCCTGGATACCACTGGTCTTGTTGTTTCATTTTATATTCCTATATTAAGCCCACTCACCTAGACCCACCCACTACCCCTATTACTGCTACCACTTGTGATATTATCACTGCACAAAAGAAGTTTCCAAAACAGGGCATATATTTTGGCATCAGAAACTTAATAATAATAATAATATACATGCACCCACACAGTGATAGTGAAAAAATAAATGAAATACTGTCAAGTTACTATACTACAATTACTTTTAAAATCACCATAAAGCTTTGTGCGTTAATGCCGAGTTTAGTCAAATTCGGTCACATACACAAGAACACAGTTGTTGCTTCAATCAAGCATCATTATTCAGTTATGACAATATTTGTATGTTAGTACATTTCATTAGATAAGCTACGTATACAGCTTCATTCTTGAAAAATTTAGAGATGCAAAGATATACTGCATCAGGAGCATGTACATGATTATCACATATCACAAGGAACATTTTGTGCCCTGAGGCACTAAGTACTCCTTACTGTATAATATCAAGCACTCATCATTCTAACTATCGCCTTGTCGCAAAGTGAACAGGCTAACTTGATAAGTATACTTTTTCAACTACAGCGCATTTGCTTTAAGATCATGTTATTAATCGCGATGGTTAGAAAGACTGACTCTGAAATGTGATCTGCATGTTACTGAAAACCTTGACTAATAATGAAATTATCGAATATGGTCATTTTGAGTATCTACACTAGTAGGACTTAAACACCACCTGGAGTCTTCAGGTAAAAATTTAATTCCTTCTTCAGCCCATATAATAGCAGTAAGAAGGGACAGCTGAAATAGATTTGTACTATCTTGTTTATGCATTAATGATCCCTACTAGCTGGTATTTTTCTTTAAACTTGTTTGGTAACTGCATAATTCATCATTGTAATTCACAGGCTTTAACCTTCTCACAGGTCCCTAGTGGGATAGCATTTAATAAAATAATTAGTAAACATCAAACATGCAGATGTATGAGGTAATAATTTCACAACAAAATACAAGCCCTTAAACCAATTATTAATATGCAGAGCAGCCATTTCACCTATTTTCTACCCATTACACAGCCCTAGAACAAGATGTGAAGCTAACCTAGAATCATACTGTATCCTTCGACTATTGGAGGTACAGTGGTAAAATTACAGATCATTCATGCTTTATTCATATGTGATAGACAATGCACAAAGCCACTGATGTGCTGCCACAAACTGACACCTTTTGTTGCAAGTGAAAAGAATGGAACAAAATAGGATGATAGAGGTAAGTATATAACATGTATGTTGTACCTAGCTTGAAGGTTTTCATAAGCTGGTTTCTGGTTGATATTGTTTTGTAAGAAAGTACAAACCTCATGATCCTTACTATATAGTATTACAGATTAGCAACTGGTAAATTGGTCCCAGATTATTCCCTAGGTAGAGCCGCTCAATTTCGAAAACATTTAAACAGGCATGCGTGTCTAAGTGCTAAGACACAATCTATGTACACGTAAGGTATAGTCAGCTAACAAGAGTGAAATAATTGAGACTATTGTTGCACTTTATCATAATTAGTATCGTGATAATAATATCCACACAAAATAGCCAAGCTGTATAAAGGGTGTGGCCTTTAAAATTTATCCTCAACATTATTGCAGCCATCACTTTTTGATTTCATAACTTTTTTCACCCAGGCTCTTTGAAGGCTGCACCCTTTTTATACTGCTGGGTTGTTTTTGTGTGGATTTCACATCTTTTTGTAGTTCAAATATATACCCAAATAAATACCATTAATATAGTTTGTGCTGCTTAAAGGTTAAAGAATCATGCTCAGTAACAACTGTACAAAAAACAAAGATGCTAGGGAAATGTAACAACAATAACACCAATGCATCAAAAGAACCAAACATAGGCTTGCTAAAATTATAGAATGTCAAAAACATCAACGAGAATTTGTCTCATGCCTTTATCACAAATGATCGGTGTATTGACCAACTTTACCATTCAAAAAATAATTACAAAAAACAACCAGGACTTCCATATTTGGTCTGGACATTAATCACTTAACACATATGTGGAACATTCAAACTTGAAATTTTAAAAGGCTGACAGCTATAATGATAAAATATAATGGCTCCTAATATTTACATAGCATTACGTTCAACAGCAGATAGAAGGCAAGATAAAGTAAAGAAAAGTATATCACTTATGCTAATGCAATTAAGAAGAAAAATCCATTTAAATGTTGTGTAAATATCATACACTACAATAGTAGTGTATAGTAGGGACCACAAAGGAGTAGGCGTGGCCCACGAAATAATATCACCCAAAAAACAGCTTCAATTTCCCCTAACGATGATCAGGCAGTATGGTTAGGTGAAACTAAGCGTTCAGATCAACCCGAAATGCTTTCAACAAGCTGCTACAGAATTTAAAAATAATTTATTTAATGGAATTTTCTACTGACTGAGTAAGTAACTCACTGACTGATGCCTTCAGACAAGCGTAACTCAATAATGGCTAAGGCTACGGGCTTGTCACTTTTTGACGTCGCTTCGGCCCGACAGGTGCCTTTTGGCATACCGCAGTACGTACAATGCATTCTTCATGGACTTACCAGTCCTCCTTTGTGTCCCATTCATCTTTGCTGACAGCGAAAAGTGTCGATTTGGTGATAGCACATGATGGCTTCCCTTCGTAACGGAAATCGTCCGTATTTGTCATAGTGGCTATTTTGATATCAGAGGTGTTTTTCAAAAACAGTTCTTGATTCATACTGCTGTGTAACGGGTTGAAAATAGCCGACAACGAAGTGTAATGGATACTTTACTTTTCAGATGATAATTGATATAACTGGGGCGCGGCACCATTTCTTTCTTTCAGTATGCGTGGATTGCAGAGATGCTTTTTGAACAGTTCTTGATTCAAAATGCTGCGTAAAGGGTTGAACATAGCCGACAACGAAGCGTAATGGATACTTCACTTTTCAGACGAACGACAATTGGGGCGTGCGGTGCCATTTCAGATGCGGTATGCATGGGTTCACCAGTCATAATTATTATTTACAAAAAAAAGTTAACAAACAAGTACACAGAAAAATTTGGAATTTTCAACTAGAGTAGGGACCACAACACATTGATAAAAAGTACTGAAACAAGCTGGAGTAGTGCATGATCAGTATTAATTCACAGTAAAACAATAAAAAGTGTTATGTCCCTACTGTGCTCAAGATACCATAATGGAAATGCACAGTAGGGATATAACACTTCTTATTGTTGTACTCTAATTTATTTACTTCCACAAGTGGTGCCAGCCAGCTGGCTATAACTCTGCAGGGTCGATAAGGAAGTATTCTGTTTTAACTCCATCTTTTTCTTCTCCCCTCTATGTGTTGAGACCCTGGGTGCTTGGGGATCATGTGCACATTCATTAGTGAGGTGGTAGGTTCCCTGGTAATGGAGCAGTCTGGAGATAATAGAGCCACCCAATTTTTTGATTCAGAGGGTTGCTATTCTAGTTGATGCTCAACGTGGTAATGCTGCATTAGTAATGACAACAATTCCATCAAAACAGGATTGGGCAGAGTTTGCTTCTCTGCCCACAGTTTGAGTGAGGCAAAGACTTTCTATTCTTTATATTTGTAAAAAAAAAGTCTAAGTCATGGAGCAAAACTATTGATTTAAATAATCTTTTTTTAAAAAGTAGGTGAACATCATGATAATGACAACATACAGGAATAGCTATATACAAGGTAAGGGGGGCCTAGAATCAGGGGTACACAACTACCTGAAACACAGGTAGCTGGATCCATGGCAAGACAAAACCATAAAATACAATACACAATTACAACAGTAACTAAAAAACAGTTAAAAGTTCTGTAATATCCCACAATTCTGACGAATGAGCATCGAAGATCCTATAGGAGCATGAAATGGCAACTCGAGCAACTTGTTCGAAAATAGATCTAATCGAGCATTTTTGTAGATGACAAACTCTACATAAATTAGATATTGTTGATGGTAAGAAGTGACCTAGACACTCAACTTCAATTGTAAGTTCAACAAATAAGCCAGTATGTTCAAGGTCTGAAAGTAAAGGACCATAACGAGCTACTTTCCTAGAGCTGGCAGCTGCAAAGTGTTGTTCTGTATTGGTAACAACTGACAGTTCCAGTAAAATATTGCCATCATCGGAAATCAAAACTATATCTGGCCTACGTACTTGATGATGATGAGAAGCTTGGGGGAACAGTGCTTGGTGGGCTAGTGCCAGCCAAGTGACCAGGGAGATCAGCATAAAGTTTATAACAAGGTGGTAAGTTCTTCTAAACAGTCATGCATTGAAGATCTGAATTATGATGCTTCTGTACCAATTGTTCCAGTTTCTAAGTTGCACCAGCTAGCTGTATAGATATATGTACGTACTTGTCAGCCGGTTGAAAATTGAACCCACAGATGCACAGCAGGCGTTCCCAATAACTACCTATCTGGGAAAAAGACGAAGGCTACAGTCATGTCTTGCCGGCCCAGGGTCAGTTAACTTTTTTGTGCATGCATGAGTGGAGGAGGCCGGGTGGTCTGACTCGGCCTTTATGCACTGGATTGCCCTCGGGATTGCTCTACTATATAGCACAAATTAAAAAGCCAGCCCACCTTAGGCTAATAGCTTATCACGCTGACCGGGCGACAAAACTAGACAAAATTAACTACCACGCTTTACGTTTTGTAACTAGAACTAGGGTAACATACCTTTGAGGTCAAGCTGACGATGAAATGAGACTTAACCGCGCTACACAGTGTCGCTGATCGCGCCCAGTAACAAATTCCCGAATATCGCAGTCGTCAGTGTCTAGATCAGTATAAATTTTGTTGCTGTATACTCATTAGCACTCAGTATCAACGCAGGCCCATGAGGCGCCTGTAAGTCCTGTAAGTGTAATTAGACGTCGTTGATCACGTGATTTATGTACGTTACTAATTCTAGAGCCTCCCCGGCAGTGTTTATTCTAGGATTTCTCCTTTTGGGGGGAAATCAGGAATTTTGGGGATGACCAGGTGAAAGTCTGTGTCCAAGTTCACAACTACATAGCTATATAAAACAGTTGAAATAGTTTCCAATCACAGCAGTGTCATGAGTGTTGATTTTTGTGATTGGGTGAAGCCAGATCTTTAGGTTGGTAGAGCTTGATGTATGAGTGCAGTAGTCAGCGGCGGAGGAAGTAGTTGATATGAGGGGGGGCTGGGCTGACCCAGACTTATTTCTATAGTTTGGTAAGGTGAGACCAAAAAATAAATAAATAAATAAATAAAAATAAAAAGATCACAACCAACTGACAAGAGTTTTCCACCTGACCAGCTACCATTTCTAGCTGATAAACCACATAAAAATCCTTACATAGCTCGCTACACACTGACTACTTTATTAGAGTGACTGCTCTATCAAGACACACGGTAGTGTGTCGTACGGCCCAAGAAGCCGGCGCGCAACACCCGTGAGTATATTGACAGGAAGAAAGAAAACGCAATTTTCGCACCTCCGTAGCCCTGTGCTTCCTTGATGAAACAAGACGATTTTTGCTGTGGACACTCCCTCCACCTTCAGCACTCCACATTCCAAATTAGAGCGAAATCGCTTCACGCGTTCCCGAGATATGCGACTTCAAAAATTGGCTTAGTTTCTTCGTTTTTTTTTTTCTTCTTATTTTTCTTCCTCTTTCGCACACTTACAAAAACTGCTATAAAACGCGAACGCCATATCCGATTGCCTTGAAATTTGGCACACAGAAGGGGGGTATAAAGGCGCATCTCTGTACCAACTTTGGCTAGGATACGATAAACAGGTAAAGAGTTATGATCGATTATGCACGAAAAATAACACCAATATGTTGTCACGCCTACAGGGTAAACCGCGTATGGGAAGACGCTGAAAATCGGTGGGTGAATAGGTTAACTATTGAACCTCAAACCTTTTGTGGTTTGAAAGAAATCGAGCTAAAAACCAGGAAGATACAACGAAAAAAACAACAGTGTGTAACAATTACGCAATCGAGATTAGCTAATAAAAAACGACTACTTGCCACGCCTACCAGATAAACCGCTTGGGGGAATGCTTTGAAAATCGCTGTATAGATGGAGTAATCATCTTAGAAAGGCTCTTCAATGGTGTAGAAGAATCAGACTTAAAGCCACGGAGTTATAACACAAAATCCAACTTGGTGCAGCAAGTGCGAGATCGAGATACTCTAATAGAGCAGTCATCCTAATAGAGCAGTCACCCTGAAGAGAATTCAAGAGATCAGCTAGAAACAAGCAACCTGTATAGAGATCAGCTAGAAACAAGTCACCCTGTAGAGAGATCAGCTACAAACAATTCACCCTGTAGAGAGATCAGCTAGAAAGAGTTACCTTATAGGGAGTTCATGCAACTATGGAAAGGGATAGTTCAGCTAGAAGAAATCACCTTGTAGAGTTCAGCTACAAAGAAACCACCATGTAGAGAGTTCAACTACAAACAAATCGCCCTGTAGAGAGATCAATAGAAGAAGTTACCTTGTAGAGAGTTCAGCTACAAAGAAACCATCATGTAGAGAGTTTAGCTGCAAACAAATCACCTGTAGAGAGTTCAGCTACAAACAAATCTCTCTGTAGAGAGATCAGCCAGAAAAAGTTTCCTTGTAGAGAGTTCAGCTACAAACAAATCAACCTGTAGAGAGATCAGCTAGAAGAAGTAACCTTGCAGAGAGTTCAGTTACAAAGAAACCATCATGTAGAAAGTTCAGCTACAAACTAGTGACCTTGTAGAGACATCAGCTAAAAGAAGTTACCTTATAGAGAGTTCAGCTACAGAGAAACTATCATGTAGAGAGTTCAGCTGCAAACAAATCACGTGTAGAGAGTTCAGCTACAAGCAAATCTCCCTGTAGAGAGATCAGCTAGAGGAAGTTTCCTTGTAGAGAGTTCAGCTACAAACAAATTACCCTGTAGAAAGATCAGCTAGAAGAAATTACCTTGTAGAGAGTTCAGCTACAAAGAAACCATCATGTAGAGAGTTCAGCTGCAAACAAAATACCTGTAGAGAGTTCAGCTACAAGCAAATTTCCCTGTAGAGAGATCAGCTAGAAGAAGTTTCCTTGTAGAGAGTTCAGCTACAAACAAATCACCCTGTAGAGAGATCAGCTAGAAGAAGTTATCTTGTAGAGAGTTCAGCTACAAACAAATCTCCCTGTAGAGAGATCAGTTAGAAGAAGTTTCCTTGTAGAGAGTTCAGCTACAAACAAATCACCCTTTAGAAAGATCAGCTAGAAGGAGTCACCTTGTAGAGAGTTCAGCTACAAACTAGTGACCTTGTAGAGACATCAGCTAAAATAAATTACCTTGTACAGAGTTTAGCTACAAAGAAACCATCATGTAGAGCCTCGCTCCAGGTATGTTCACAAGCCATCTTTGGCAGGTTTTAGTAAATCTACTTTTTGAAACCTGCCAACAATGGTTCAGGAACATACCTCTGTAGAGAGTTCAGCTGCAAACAAATCACCTGTAGAGAGTTCAGCTACAAACAAATCTCCCTGTAGAGAGATCAGTTAGAAGAAGTTTCCTTGTAGAGAGTTCAGCTACAAACAAATCACCCTGTAGAAAGATCAGCTAGAAGAAGTCACCTTGTAGAGAGTTCAGTTACAAAGAAACCACCATATAGAGAGTTCAGCTACAAACTAGTGACCTTGTACAGACATCAGTTACCTTGTAGAGAGTTCTGCTGCAAAGAAACCATCATGTAGAGAGTTCAGCTACAAACAAATCTCCCTGTAGAGAGATCAGCTAGAAGAAGTTTCCTTGTAGAGAGTTCAGCTACAAACAAATCACCCTGTAGATAGATCAGCTAGAAGAAGTTACTTTGTGGAGAATTCAGTTACAAAGAAACCATCATGTAAAGAATTCAGCTGCAAACAAATAGCCTGTAGAGAGTTCAGCTACAAACAAATCTCCCTATAGAGAGATCAGCTAGAAGAAGTTATCTTGTAGAGAGTTCAGCTGCAAAGAAACCATCATGTAGAGAGTTCAGCTGCAAACAAATCACTTGTAGAGAGTTCAGCTACAAACAAATCTCCCTATAGAGAGATCAGCTAGAAGAAGTTTCTTTGTAGAGAGTTCAGCTACAAACAAATCATCCTATAGAAAGATCAGCTAGAAGGAGTCACCTTGTAGAGAGTTCAGTTACAAAGAAATCATAATGTAGAGAGTTCAGCTACAAACTAGTGACCTAGTAGAGACATCAGCTAAAAGAAATTACCTTGTAGAGAGTTCAGCTACCAAGAAACCATCATGTAGAGAGTTCAGCTGCAAACAAATCACCTGTAGAGAGTTCAGCTACTAACAAATCTCCCTGTATAGAGATCAGCTAGAAGAAGTTTCCTTGTAGAGAATTCAGCTACAAACAAATCACCCTCTAGAAAGATCAGCTAGAAGAAGTCACCTTGTAGAGAGTTCAGTTACAAAGAAACCATCATGTAGAGAGTTCAGCTGCAAACAAATCTCCCTGTAGAAAGATCAGCTAGAAGAAGTCACCTTGTAGAGAGTTCAGCTGCAAAGAACCATCATGTAGAGAGTTCAGCTGCAAACAAATCACCTGTAGAGAGTTCAGCTACAAACAAATCTCCCTGTAGAAAGATCAGCTAGAAGAAGTTACCTTGTAGAGAGTTCAGCTTCAAAAAAATCACCCTGTAGAAACTTCAGCCACAAACAAATTGCCCTGTAGAAAGATTAGTTAGAAGAAGTTACCTTGTAGAGAGTTCAGCTACAAACAAATCACCCTGTAGAGAGATCAGCTAGAAGAAGTTACCTTGTAGATTATTCAGCTACTAACAATTCACCCTGTAGAGAGGGCATCAAGAAGAAGTCACCTTGTAGAGTGTTCAGTTACAAAGAAACCACCATGGAGAGTTCTGTAATAAATATATGTATTATATATATAATTGGTACATTTACTGATAAAATCAGAAATATTTAAAATACATCTGCTTCATCTTTTCTTCTTCCTGTGGTAAAGAAAAAAAAAGGCAGGTTAAAAAAGTCTCAAAGTTTGTGGTATACAAATACAAAAAGAAATGAAATCTAATCCAAACAGCCAAGCTGTAAAAAAACAGTGCGGCCCTCAAAAAGGCTATGGTGAAAAAAGATGTGAAATCCAATGTTGCGGCCAAGAAATGGCTGTGATGGTAGGTTAATGGTAAAAATTTTAATAACGGCAATTTAGGTGAATTTTTGCCAAGACCAAGAGGCACAAAAATTCACCTGAATTGTCGTTATTAAAATTTTTACCATTAACCTACCATCACAGCCATTTCTTGGCCGCAACGTTGGATTTCACATCTTTTTTCACCATAGCCTTTTTGAGGGCCGCACTGTTTTTTTACAGCTTGGCTGTTTTGGATTAGATTAGATTATCTCGATCTTTATCACGGTTTTCAGCCCCACTCCAAGAAAGATAATGTCATTGTGATATCATTCTGAGGGGGGGCTAAGCCCCCCCTCAGCAGACCGCTTCGGCCCCCTAGCCCCCCCTTTCCGCCGCCTATGGTAGTAGTGATCACATAATGCTAGGACAACCATGTGCTCCTCATGTATACCATATTAATAATGCTCTGCATATCAAGTGTCGAATCTTTACAATTTGGTGAGATCAGTGTTGACCATCATTGTATGTATGATACCGCAAAGCACTAGCAGATTAAAAGATCTGCATGGGTAGATGTCTTCCAAGAAATAATTCAAAATTTGAAATTAAATATTAGGGCATTTTCATGGTTATAGCAAAACAAGAAAGTTTTTACTTAAAAATCGGGCTTTTCTGATATTAAATCTGGGAGTATTTGTGCTGGCTGTGTATGCCATTTTGAAAGTACAACTTACCCTTTCTGAGATTGAATTTAAGGACAATTTTGAGAGTTAAGCATGCTATTTTGTTTCTGTATTATTATACTGGGTAAACTTGGACTCTCAGGTATTGTTGAATAGCCATCACTATATGCATGGATTTTTGTTAGCTGTATACTAGGAGGATTTTTAAAATTAATTGATCTGATACTGAATCTGAGAGCACTTCAAGGTTGCATTCACAATTTTAACGGAAATTTTTATGTATTAACTATGCTGAGATTGAATCTGAGAGCATTTTTGATAAGTTTTGTGCGTCATTTTAAAAGCCAGCTTAACCTAAGTATAGTGTAGTAGTAGTAGTAGTGACTCACAATTATAGGGGGTGAGTCTGAGATTTTAGGGGGGGAAAGTTCCCTCCCTAACAGCCCTAGAATAAACACTGTTCCCCGGACTACCTGGGATCTATCAGTTTTCCTTTTCTGCATGCTATATTGTTGTATTGTAATTTAATAGTGTAAGTTTTGTCAGGGCTCCTGTACTATCCATTCAGTGCATGGCACTCTTGAGTCTGCTAGACCCTTGTACTTAAGTTGCATTTTGTCTTAACAAAACAAGACATCTCTCTCCCAAAATTCTTGCGAATTCTTGATTGTGGGGATACACAAACCACGGGGTTGGCCACTTGTGTGACTGCTCAGCAAGCCATGCAGTGCAGTTCAATACAAGTAGAAACAGATTCTGGAACATAGCGGCTATGCAAATTGACATTGGTGAGTTTTTCAGTAGCTATAACTGTACAGTACTATTGAGACTACGAACAAGCACTGTATATTTACTAGCGCAGCACTTATTAGACCAACATTTATCAATATCTTGTTTCCTGTCCCCTAGTTGTAGTAGTTATTATTAGCACTTTACAGTAATCAGCACTGAAAGTCTGACAGCAACATGTGTTGTAGCCTTAGGATCATCGAACCTAATTTCAAGGACTTAGACCTATAATGACTTGTATGAGTAGTAGTTGCACTTTTTAATTAGCTTGTTCTGTGCATATCTTGTTTAGTTTTGTTTTTCATTGTAGTTGTAATTGTATACTTATGGTTTTTGTAATGTGTATGTATGTGTGTTCACTCTGGTAAAGAAGAACGGCTGTGCCGATTACCGCGAGCTCGAGGTTAGAGCACTAACATCAGTCACCTCTGAACTGGTGAGAGTGGAAGGTTATTTTAATTATTTTAAATTATGTGCCTAACAATGAAGGTGTGTGAAAGTACATTGTAAGTCCATACCTATTTGAAAAGTTGTTGCTTGGATTTATTTTACAACATAATAGGTCAGTTAGTAGGCAAAAAAAAGTTTCAGAAATGTTTATGATTTCAAATTCTGGTTACAACTGAGCAATATATATTTCAAAATAGATCTGTATAGGTCAGAAAAAAAACAACAACATTTATACTGTACTGTATGAAGACATGTCAAATCTCTTCTAGTTACAAGCTACATAACTATTATAAATATAGCTAGTAGTTACATACATAGCTCACTGAGCTATAGATGGCACTAAAGTTTTGGTATATCATATAGCTTTTCTTAGCCAGAGGTGGTTTTTAGCGATCTACGCCAGCAGTGTTACTTTCAAGATCGAAATTGTAATTCACTGACTGTTCTATTAGAGTATCTTGATCATTTGCAACAATTACAACTTCATTTGTAGGTGTCATGTGTTTCTTTTCTTAACTAAATTCTATGCAAAATTGGGTTGGTCAGATCCAAGCAACAAATTTTCAAATAAGAATGGCCTAATTGCAAAGATATTGTTCACATTTAAGAGTTTGTTAATTTACACTGTTCACAGATCTGTCTTTGGAGAACATGCAAGCATTATAGGCTTCGTAATGAGGTGTCAGAATCTTTACATTCTCGACACATTGATTACATTATCATTATAGTGATGATACATAGCCATTATGCTGCAAATCGGTACATTTAGCATAGAATGTTCAAGAGTATTCTATTAGAATATGCAGTCGAGTTAGAATAAGTGATCTACTAGAATATTGGCTGACTGTTCTATTAGAGTATCTCAATCTTTAATTCAAAATTACTGACTTCAGGTCTGATTCCTTTCTCAAGCTGCTGAAATAATTTTAATCATAACATTATGCTATAATAATTATTATAGTCCTTCCACATGTCCAGTCAGTTTAGGCAACTGTCTGGCCAATTCTGGTTTGTCAGGACTTTGCAGGACAACAGAAATGTTTTATCATAACGTCTGAATGCACGCCATCTGTGTTGACTTATATCCATTTCAACAAATATTATTGATACTTTTTATTGCCAATGAAGTTAGAGTTTGTCTGAACCAAATGTGTAGCTTGTACTGTATATTATGTTCATCACTGTCATTTATAAAACTACAACATGACAAATTTAAGATATATAGACATTTTAGTGGTAGGTGATGTGTGAATCATGGTGTAAGTTGTGAATATTGTGTTAGCACGATCACCACTCTGTAAATAGTTTAGTACATAGCCAAGTGAAGAACAAGAATAGTCTCATTCCAAATGATCTGCAGTATTATTTCCATCAGTGATGTAATATGTGACCAGATTTTACAAAACCGATCCAAATCGTGCATAAGGCAAAATCAAACTAACACCACCAGTGGATAGCTACACTACCAGTCTATTGGTTTTGACCCTCAGCATTACTCAAACTACTTGAGGCTGGTTTTAACAGATGTCTTTTCTGGAAAGTCCGAGTGATGGTTTCTGACCTTGTGAATGACCTGGCTTCATGAGAATCACTTGTGCACAGGTGGATGGTTGGACAAACATTTTCTATGTGGTTTTTGCTGCATATCAATACATTATTGCATTTTATTACTGTGCAAGACCTCAAAAATGAGTATACTATAGTTATAAATTACATAGTAAAGATTTAAAATGTTCTACACTTGATGCATTCATTTAGGATTCTGGAAAATTGTTCTACTGTTGAGTTGTCAAAGGGAAAAAAAAGAGTAATGGTAGGAGTTGATTCTGGTGGGAGGTGGTAATGTATATATCTGCAGTCTCTGTAATGTAACTAAGCCCAATAGTGAACTAAGGTAATTGTATCTTAACCAAAGTTTGTAAGATTTAGCTCAGATATGGTATTAAAGGTCCAATAGGTATACCTGGAGGGAATTCCATTGTGAAATGCATGTCAAGACACATGCTAGTGTGTCATGCAGCCAAGAAAGCCAGTGCGCCACATTGTGAGTATATTGACAGGAAGAAAGAAAACAGCATTTTCACAAGTGCATAACTCCATGACCCCTTCTCCAAGGCATGGTATTTTTGCATTATAGCTGTCCCTCGGGTAGGGTAGGTCACACAGCAACTTTGATTAAATTAACACCAGCCATTTGCAAGATATGGGCATTCAAAGTTTTGATTTAATTTCTTCATATTTATCTTTTCAATTAAGTTGTGGGGCCAATTTATTTTCACACACATTGCAAAAACTGCTATAAAATGCAAATGTACAACTCGATTGCCTCAATCTTTGGCACAAATGAAGAGCATAATTATTATAAAGGTGAAATCTACTGAGTAAACTGAGTATGGGAATAACTTGAAAATTGGTGTGTACATAGGCTGATCATTGTAGCAGTGCCTTTTGATGGTCAGAAATAAGTTATAAAGCAAGAACCAATTGCAAACAAGTATAAAATTGTAGGATCAAAATACTCTAATAAAGCAGTTGCCATGGGGTAAAAAAGTGCATTAAAATGTTGAAAAAACTTAGCTATCAGATTTCAAACCATGCAGGGACCTACCATAGCTAACACCTGCATCCTTAACCACTGAAACGCTACTGTTTTGGCTGATCATAATTTCTGTTTTTATAAATGAAACTTCTAGTTTAAATCTGCTTATAGGATAGATAACCAGCCAAAGGAATGTTAATTGGACAAAAAAAATGTCACTGAAAAGGTACCGAATGAAAAAAAAAATCCATGGCATAATGGGGATTAGAACCCTCCATCGTCATAACAACTGTACCATATAGTGCTTCCAACTACCTTATAAATGTGAAAATGAAGAAACCTCTCTATGTTAGTAACAAAGGTGAAGAACAAACCGGTAGTAACAAAGGTGAAGAACAAACCAGGGCTGCTAACCCTAACACTATAAACCCAGGAGAGCTGTTCCTAATCCTAGGGCACTATTCCTAATCCTATCCTAGGGACGCTGTCCCTAATCCTACAAACATGTTTCTTAGCCATAGGGAGGAACTCCTAATGTTATACAATAAAGTTGAAGTAATTGCACATGCGCACTAGTTATCTAGCATAAAATGAATGAAAGCTGTACCGGTTGATTAACCACTTTGTATAAATAAACGTTTGTAATTTCACAGCTTTACCAATAGATGTACTAGATTGTTCTAGAAATGTTCTATTAGATGACGACTCAAAAAAATTTGCACCCTACTAGAGTAGTACAATAATATTACCAAATATTGAAGTAAAGCTCTACTACCAATGGAAGTTCGAATATTCTATGTATGTTCTATTACAAGTTCTTAAAAACGTGTACTCTATTATAGTATTACATATATACCTAATATTGAAGTAAAACATGCAATACATTACATTTATAAGTCTGTCTTCAATAGTCATGCTGTGAAAAATGGTGCAGCCTTAAAAAACCTGGATGAAAAAAGTTGTGAAATCAAAGGTGTAGTCATTTTCACTTATACAGTGAAACCTTGATTTATCCAAACTAATTGGGGGGAAAGGGTGTTCATATAATCAAATCAAATAGTACGTAAAACCAAACATCCATACATTTATATACAGAGCTTTGCTCAACTATTCTAATAAAGCATACACTTGTTGATAAAATACCCTAATTGAGCGGTCAATTTGGTGTTCGGATAATCGAGTTAGTTCAGATAATCGAGGTTCCACTGTATTGTACTGGACAGCCAGTAATTACTAATGTGTTCAGGCCAGGGGGACCAGCCCCAAGAAATATCAAATACACATGTAACTACTTACATACATGCAATTGCATTAACTACAAATAAATCAACTGGTTCTAACTCAATTATGATGTCAATGCATTTTAATAATGGCTGTGTACATTCTTATAATTTATTAGCATTAACATCATTGCAGCCATTTCTTGGCAGCTACTTTTGATTTCACAACTTTTTTCACCCAAGCTTTTTTAGGCCGCACCATTTTTTCACAGCTGGTTGTTTTTGCATGGATCTGGTTTACAAATATGTATAAAATTCACAAATTTTGTTTGCTGCATATCACACACTTGACCATCTCAAACTGAAAAATGTTTCTTAGGTACTTGGACAGCTAATCATAATCATCTGTGAATGTACTCTCTATTTGTGTTCAACCTGCAGTAGTGCCAAACTGGCAATTTATGTATGTCCGATTGGATAATGAAATGACTTGGGTAAACAATATAAAATACACACAGTATGAATATAAAATAAAACTGGGGCAGTGCAGTCTAAGAAAAATGTAAATAATAACAGATATGTATAAAAGGGGTTAAGTCATAAAAAATATCACTTCATCACATTATCCAGACTGTCCAAGGACTCAATAAAAGAATCTCGATAATGAATACACAAAGATGACCTTCTACTAATATTGTCTCCATCATTATCTTCGCTATAACAAAAAACCAACATGATATAAAACAGTACAGAAGGATATTACTAATAGCAAGAGTAAATAATGGAATTCCATTACTTACTATTGCTAATAACTATACTGTGCTCCATCATTATTACATCACTTGTGTTCCTATTCCTAGGTACAGCATAAACAGATGCTGGCAGGAGGTGATAATGTAATAGTTATTATATACACCCAAAGCCTGATGGCTGGGGTGGATATATCAGCAAATCCCAAGCAGCCGTGGTATAAGAAATATAATATATATCACATACTCACTTAATAGGTGAAAGCACTCACCCCGTTAGTTTTATACACTGGTATCTGATGATCGATCGTGGTTTTAAAGGCATGGAGTAATAGCTCTTAGAACATTATTCATGCATCATTATGCTTCAGTACAAGTTACACATTACGTAAAGGCTACTAACTTCAGTATTGGGACAGTAAGTAAGTTACTATGCTATAAGTGAATTACATAGGACTATGAGTTATTCACTTGTTTGTAATTACAGTGATCCTGTTCCATGGTCTTCTCAATGGCTAACACGTGATGCATAAAAGTACGCATTCATTTATCACCTAAACGATTATTTTTAGTGATCATCCATCATAGAAATGTGTGTTAACAATTAGCTCATCATAATTTTGTGACAACACTCAGAAACTATTACTGAATCTCCCACAATGAAACAAGTCCAAGCGTATTGTATCTTTGAATTGGTTGGGCATCAAAGCCATGAGCAAACCGCATCCCTATGATATGGTGAACAATATCAAAATATTTCCTGGACAATATGCAAGATAAACCCCCGAGTGGCCTTTTTGAATGTCCATGCTAAAGTGGTACATTATTTGATGATGCACTCATTGACACTACAGTATATGACTGCTCTATTGGAGTATATATCCAGGTCTATGCATCCTCAGTCATCCTCTTGCTATATTTATGTGCACAGCCAAATACATTTTCCTTAACACCCAGTCAATCAGTTTTTCTATCATAAAACAATTTTGTGTGGCTACCAAATACTTGAAGCAGGCAGTGATGGGAAAACAAGGAATAAAATAATGATGGCTAATTCTGACAAAAGTGCTAAAAGTTTACTGATGAACACACTACCTACAAATAAGACAAAAAAAGCCACCTATATTATTGCATTCAACTCCTCTCATATCATTTGAGATATAATATTAATAGCTGTGCTCACTTTTCATATGCTTCATTGTATGTAATCACTGTAGATTGACTAATTTTCCTGGCTGACTCCATGTCAATACTTTCACTTCTTTCAGTCGTAGTTTGCTTGTTCTTGAATGCAATGGCATGAATATAGTGAAGAAGAAATATTAAGGAAACAGCAAAAGGAATGAAATATAACACATATGTTAATCTGACAATAGTATCAGTAGTGAATCCATCTGAAAATGCTACTATCTTCAAGGATGCAATCAGTAACAATATGTGGAGAAGTATTCCATCATATTTGTTCAGTGTATCAACATTGTATGGCTGGAACAAGTAGTGTAATAACACAATGATAACACAAACAATCATCAATAAATACTGTTCTGTGTATGGATTGGAGAAATCAATACCTGTAATGATGAGAATCATTTGTCTACCTATTAAATAAACAGAAGCAAGCCAACGAAATCTGTCCTTGTAGCATCCTTGAAACTGATCTAATAGTGGTTTTACTTTTGTAAAATCTATCTTATGATTTATAAATGGCTCCACTAGAAGTACAAGAGGTAAACCAAATCCTACTATCAACTCAAAAGATGCAGCTATTATAAAATAAGCAATGTGACGACCAGTAAAGTACTCTATTGCTGGGGAAAGGTAAGTAAAAATTTCATCCACATCGGTAAAACGTAAAGATTGTGCTAATCGCAGTGAAGCATCAGCAATGGATACGTATGCTAGTGTTACAATAAGACATATGGTAGGAATGGCTGCTTTGCCTATTATACTTGCAAATTTTTGAGATCGTACAGCGATCTTGCTGAGTAGCCAAACTAGTAATAAAACAGCTGTTGGATGTGTATAATGTATGACATATTGATCAATTGCATCCATTCCTTGTACAAAACATACTTTAAAAAGAAATCCTGGATATAACTTGAATATGGTGCCACCAAATGTTGGAACTAGTAAACTAAGTCCACTCGAACGGCTTACAATTTGTCCTAACAAAATGTCCACCACACTGTAATAGTAGACAATCCCATACAAATATCCTATATTACATCTTATACGGTGCAACCATAGCATTAAGAAAAAGGTAGTTACAATCACTATTACCCAGTAAGCCATTACACCAATGATCACGAAGACTGTATAACCAGGATGACAATCATCAACATTGATACATTCAACAGAATCAAAAGGTAAAGTATAGCCATCTTCACAACTACCACAAGCTGGTCCTGTTCTGTGTGAGTCACACTGGTCATCTTGAACTGATTGTAACATAAACCTTCCTGGACTAACTTCCCTGCGTCTAAAGTTACAATATGTATAAGGACATCGTGATACAGTGGTAGTATTGTCCACTATGCCAAACCAGTAATCTCTCTTGATATTAGGTTCAGGTGTACATGAAACAATACCATCAGTGGTGAAGCATTCACACTGCATTGTTACCTTGTTATAAGTGTATCCTGATCGACAAGGAATTAGTTCTACTACAAGATCAAATTGTAATGAGATACTAAAGAGATGCAACTTTAGTGGAGGACCATTCTGAATACCAGTTATTTTTAAGCCTCCAAACTTATCACTTATCAGAACAGGATTAGTTCCAGTGATCATATAATTTGTACTGCCATTACTGGTGGTACAGTTCTCTTCACATGTTACAAAAAATAATGTTGACTCAGCAGATTTGTTATTATAACCCACAACCTGTGCTGGTATTTCAATCTCTTCACCAAGCATTATATCAGTAATGTAATAATTTACACAATCCATATCAACACACTTTGCAGGTTCTTTAAGTCTAATTTTAAATGGCTGAGTAGACAGATCTGTTGTTTGGTTAGACAAGATACAAAATGTTGATTCTGGAATGTAAAAGATTGAATTTGGATCAGAAGAATTTTGAATTGCTGGCAATGTTGGGACATCATAGAATATTACATTGCCAGAGGCTGCAGCACTGTTAAGATTGAATATAAAGCTACAAGACTGCTGGCCTTCAACAACTTCAGGAATTATCTCGTCACATAACAGATTACCATCTATCTTTGGACAATCTACAGCTGTTTGAACATCTGCATTACACACTTCATTTCTATCCAAATACATTAGCCAATTGCATTTAACATTCAAGCTAGTTGGGAAATCAATATAGATTGCACCACCACGTCTAAATGCAAAATTATGAATAAAGTAAAATTGAAATGGAACAAAGTTTGGTAGAATAAATGCATCACCTAAATATAGAGCGGCGCCGTTATTATCTGTGTTTGAATCAAATGTGGTATTACCATCACCAACTACCAACACCCTTGTGACAGTCAATGCACCACCAGAGTTATTCAAAAAATTTGTAGATTGACCCACCAACAATAATCCAAGTCTATCATCATCACCAAGAGATCGCTTAATGATTCGGACGATTGAAGAACCACCTGAATTTCCTACAAAGCTGCTGTTGTAAATAGTAAACAAGAACGCACGATCAGATGTCAATAAAGTATATATGACCGTGCCAGTGCTGCCACCAGTGTTATTTCTAAATTGTGAGTCTTCCACGTAAAATTTGAAGCTTCCATGGTATACACCATTAACATCAAGTCCACCTCCATCACGATCAAAATTGTTTTCAATGAATTGCAATTTAGTAATGTTTACTATGCAATGGTTTTCAAATACGCGAACTGATATTAGGCCACCTCTTCTTAATGGAGACGTTCCATAATTACTATCAGCTTGAATTTTATGCAATGAAATATTGATATCAGCATGGAGAAGCCGCAAGTAAACTAAAGCACCTCCTGTGTTGTTTAAGAAATCTGAAGACAGAAGATCTACAGTGCTCCGAGACTGCAAGTTCATTTCAACAAGTCCAACCTCATACCTTTTGTTATCAACAAAGTTACAGTGAGTCACAGTTAGATATGAAGGTTGTCCTGCTATGATAAAATCGATCACATTTCGTCCATCACTGTTATTTATAAAATTGCAAAATGAAATTTGTAATATAGGCATTATGGTGGTAGGTGATAATGAATTTAAATGTATCATTAATGCAGAGGAATTTAGAGAATGCTGTATTACACTGTTGTTAACAAAATTTATGCTGTTTAATGTAACAGTTGGTGAGTTTAATGATTTAATGTTCATCGCACCTCCATTATAACCACGATTAGATAAAAAGGTTGTATGATGAATAATTATTTTCATAGACACTGAAATGTTAGAATGTACCACTTTCATGGCAGCACCATCAGTTATTTCACTCATCCCATCATTAACATATCTCAAGTCAACTTTCCCAAACTGACCATTGTATTCAAAATTACAGTTAGAAATGTATACACTGGTTGCTTCGAATGCTTCTCTGACATACAGTCCACCAGCTGCTCCATGATTACTAGTAAAGCAATGTAGTTCATTTGCATCATCAGTACAAAATACAGTATCATAGTTAGCATTGTTTATCACCTGTGTGCCAGTAATATTAATGATACCAGCTACCATGTGTAGATGCAGCGCACGGAGTTTGGAATTCTTCAGAACACAATTGGCTATGGATAAATTGGTTATGGTTGTGAAAGTTAAACCACCTGTAGAATTTTGAGTAGTAGGATCACCACACCCATCCCATGTGATCCCTTCAATAACAACATTACTACAGTTATTACAGGATACTCCACCAGTATTGTTACACATTACAATGGTGTTACCCTGTCCTCTTATTGTAATAGCGTTAAGGTTGTGTAACTCTACTATTGTAGTTAATGGGACTGAGTTGGATGTTATGTTAACACAATCATTACTCTGTAAATGGTTTAGTACATAATCAAGTGAAGAACAAGGATAATCGCCTTCCAAACAATCTTGATTATCATTTCCACTAGTTGTAACAGTGATCTCTCTGCTGCTTACAATTTCTTTTGTGATCAGTTGGAACAACACAATTAGCAGGAATGTTTTAGTAATTCCCATTACCTGTAATGACCAATAATAAGACAATGTGAAATTGTTGGGTGTCTGGATTCAGTGGAATGGAATGGTGGAATGGAATGGAATGGTGGGATGGAATGGAACGGTACTTTGGTAATTTCATTAGGTGGTCACCTCTTTATAAAGACCACCTTCTAACAAAGACCACATCTTTACAAAGACCATTTTACTTTAGTATCTAAATTGTTGTTTTAGAGCCATTATAAGACAATCTTATTGATGAATTGTGTGCCACATGGTATGTCTAGAAAAGCCAGTGATATCTGATTTACGATACAATACAGCAATAGCTATCATACAAAAAGAGCTTGGCTTTACAAAAAAAGATGCATCCATGAAACTAAAAGTAACTGGCAACTAAAGGAGCTAATATCTGGTGAGGCCAAGAAATGAATGTTGATATATACTGGCAACTAATAATAATCTTGGTCCTTTATCACTGAATTGTGCAGTCTGACTGTATTCCTAATATGCTAGTAAATTGGTACCTTTCCCAATAGTCTGGCATTATAGAGGAGAAAAAAGGTGGCTAAATTACTAGCCAATTAGGGTTACAGGAAATTAATTAGGAATGCTGCAAGACTGCACGAGTCAATGATAAAGGATCAAATTTTTATAAATTATAGCTTCTTACACAGCAAAAATAGTGTTCCAATACTACATATTCTGACCCCGTCTTTATTCAGTATTGGAACAACTATTTTTAAAAACTCCCTATATTGAGACAAAACGAACCTCAAATCTATAAGTGACTCTAGTGTTATTCACTATTTGGGGCTGTGGTCTATTTTTGTTTGAGCCTAGGTAGAAGTTTTGGACTATTAGTTCCAACACCATAACATAGACGGAATAAATACAGCCAGTATTTGTGTATGAATTATGCTGTGTTATTTGCCAGTGTTTCTTGGCCTCACCAGATATTAGCTCCTTCAGTTGTCAGTTACTTTTAGTTGATGGGGACATCATTTTTGTACAGCCAAACTGTTTTTGCATGGCAGAGGTATATTGCTGTATTACAAATCTGTATCACTCTGACAGTGGAGCACAACTAATCAATGACAATTTTATGGGGATACACTATAAAACAACAAGATAGCAGCAATTTAAACATTAAAGTAAAATGGTCATTATAAAGAGGTGGTCTTTGCTAGAAGGTGGTCTTTATAAAGAGGTCACCACCAATTAAGTTTACCAAAGTACCATTCCATTCCAGTCCACCATTCCACTCCACTGACTCCAGATGCCGGAAATTGTTTATTACACTTCATGATTGTATACATGCATTAAGCTCATATTTGGCACATTATGTTAGACAAGAATGACCACTCATTGTGGTCTGGCACTATTCAGCAGAGGAACTGTCATTATACTTATTATATATGCAATATGAATCACAAACAGTATACTTATAATCTGTATAATGTTTTGCCTATACTGTATATACAACACACCATTTTGTACCGTATAACTGGAAAGTTTGGTGGGAGGAAGGTTTGTGACGAATTTGGTGAGTGAGCAGTGTTTCACCAAACTAAAATCTGCCAAATTGCTTTTCCATTACAAATCTGTATTAGCTCTACTAACAAATTGGCCAAAACTTTTTTCTTGCCAAAATCCTATCGCAGCAACTTCACCATGGTTTCCTCCCACCAAACTTTCCAGCTATACAGTATCGTTTTTTGCAAAGTGAATAATGAATTTGTTTGTTTTTAAATTGTTTCGTATTTTTATGCACAAAATTTGTGACACAGTATCCAGACAGCAGAATAGCTACAGTGATAGTGTTTATAGATAATGAATGAATGAATTGATAGGATAAGTTAATATGGGAATGTCCATATTGGACTGGAGTTGCTCCATTAGTAAATCTAGAAGTTAGAGTTATGCTTTGTAACAAGCTCTCTATGATCAAGCCCCATTATAATAAAACCGCTAACTCTGCACCTTGATAGTGAATGAATTGATTTTCACAGTGTTTACATTCTTACTGATAAAATGTTTCATACTGGCAAACAGCCATACAAATTTGATTGAGAATCACTTTACCTGTTTTACAAATTTAATCTAAATTGATCAGATTACAGCAAAGACACCACAGGTGGTCTCCAGAGTTTCAATGTACTATCAGATTTAATCATACTGTGGCTTCAATGTATAGGGACGAAGGTGTTTGTGTGTGTATGTATTCTTGTGTGTGGTTCCATAGCTGTGTACGTGACCAGTGCAAGAGTGTTTTGGCTTCTTTTCTATATCTTTCTCAGATAGTGCTGAATTTACCTGGTTTACCACAAGGTCACTACTATGACCACAAATCTTATAATTCATGGTACAGGTACCCTAACTTACAACACTTAGGTTACTGCACACAAAGTACAGCACAATTGTACTGTACACACACTGTATCAGATTTTCTGCTATCAAAGCAAAGAGATGATTGACAAGCTGCTTGATCCTTCTTTAGGTGGACTGAATGCACAAAGGCTATCATTAAAATTTAACATCATCCACATCATTGCAGCCATTTCATGGCCACCACCTTCGATTTCACAACTTTTTCCACCCAGACTTTTTGAAGGCCGCTCCTTTTTATACAGCTTGGCTGTTTTTGTGTGGATTACTTTTATTACAAGTTGCACCATCATGATCATGTATTTAAACATTTTGCTTTTTAGTATGTTTAGCCAGTCCATTATGGATCTACTTTCCATAGGTTTATGTACAGATGATTCTGCTGTTTACAGATTATGAATCAGGGCCACATGCATGCATGTTGTGCTGATCATTCAAGCAATGTATTGACAGAAAACTTCGGATGTTAAACAAACTTTCTTGGAATGCAGGAAAGGTAACATTAGAACTACCATATAAGATGGCCTTGACTTGTAAGGAAGAGCAGTATCAGCAGTTGTAACTCGATAGTGGTGTCTCCTGTGTTGCAAGAGATGGATAATGCCTGGATTATTGTCTAAAAGCTGTTTCAAGCTCAGTGCGTGAGTCCAGCCCACGAGTCCAGTCCACGAAATACATTAGGCCATATAGGATGATAGTCTTTTCTCATAAATTGTATTAATCTTTCACTGATTATCAGCATGTGTCTTTTGAGTATCTGATAACTTAGTGACACACTTTTCTGCTTCCCTTTGTTCTTTTTTATGCCTTTTGGTAACAGTGATGCTATTTTATGGTTTTTAAACTATGTAAGGAATCAGAAATGTATCATGTACTAATTTAAGACAAAACAGGAGGGATCAGAACAAAGGCATGAAGTTTCCAATTTTCTGCCAAACTAAATTACGAGTGATTTCATTTGTTAAGTTAGTTTGTGTGCATATGGTGTGTTAGTGATTCATGTAGTGCGAGTTAATTAGGAGGCATGCAATATAGTATACACCATATACACCCCAACTCTGAAGTCAAAGGAAATTTACAATTGATAAACCGTTTGCCTCTGGGTTTATCATAGTAAATTTCATTTTATTTCAGAGTTGGGGTGTAATAAGTGCAATACACCTCGTAGCCATGGTTTATATAAATTATTAAATTTAGGTATGAGCAGATTTGAAAACACCCATCTTATCATAAGATGAGACATCATTTCAAACAAACATGTAACTCCCCCATACACTACTGTAATTATTATATTTTTTATTTTCTGGTCAAATGGTCTGAAACCTGAAGGAACCCTGGCCATAAAAAATTAAAAATAAATGCTGTACTTGGTGGAAGCCTAAGATGCAATCATGGATCTCTAATCTCATTAGTGACTTACCAATTGCAATGTGACAATGGTTGACAGTGTATGTATAGACAACTCTGTGGAGCTGGTTAAGACCTGTACTGTAAAATTTAGAGACCACATGCATATACTTTTAATGCTACTTACCCAACTACCCACACTTGACACTTTCACATTCAACCTCAAATCTATTGAATGGCAGTAAATTGGTTGACAACTGTCTACACATTAAACAGTCTGAATGAAGGTATGTAATACTCGTAGAATAAATGATGTCAAAATTTTAGTACCTGTATGCTGTAGCTAGCCAGAAATTTTGGATTAGCATTTTACCCCTTTAGGTGCATTGCAAATTGATAAACTTGAAATGAAAGTTTAAAGCTAACGCTTAACAATATATACTTAGAAAGAGGCAATATATAAGACTAGCGTTCCCAGTCACATATGGCAGCCATAATTGCCCACACAAAGTTCTGGAAACCTGATGGTTAAACACCCACAGAATCGAACAATGAATACGTTTATACATCACTAAATTTATATGGCAATAGGGAATATAATTTTGATGATAAATGATATCACTTAATCACCATACCCTATAACCATAAAGACTCCCTCACTACATAGGTAAGACATACAAGGCCACTACCAGGTAAACTGTGATCCTTCTGTGCTGCATTGTTAGTACATACATAGGTGAAGGCCACACTAAAGCTCCTACACAGATGCCACACACAATACAGCCTTTGTATGGCTGTGCAAAATCATTCTTGCTCTCAGTGGTGATGAAAATTAATATGACGGGTGCTGATATAAAATTGGTGACCACTAGGTAGGTACTTTCAATGTGGCTAAACATGCAGTCATAATACATACTGTACACTTTTACAATTGTCATCATAAAAATTGGAGTTATCAAACAGAATTTCTTACATACAAGTCGAGTAATCATCATCCATCCAACCATATTAAAAGTTGTCAAATTGTTGAATAAATAGATTTTAAGATCACATCTAATTACTTGTTTTGCATGTTCATTAGAATTTTGCTGTTCTACATGCAATTATGTATAGAACAAACTTTGTTCTTGACAAACTATTTTCATAGCTTTATACGCAGAGCATAAGCTGTTTCCCTGCTGTGTTCAGCAGTTCAGTTTTGTTGCAATTGCTCAATTTCACTCTTGTAAGTTATACTAAATTATTCTTTGGGTTATTTGGCTACCTCAGTCAGTAATACTGGCCCTTTTCAACCCTTGTGAGCATGCTATGTATTTTGCATCTTGCGATTACATTGAGTGCTGCATTAGCATTATCAAATTTTGGGACTCTAACTGTACAACAGGCCTAGCCTCTATTAAGGGGACACCAGGCTGAGACTATTAGATGAAAAGAAGAAAAATAATATATTTTATCATGTTCAATGATAATAGTAGCTTTAAGCTACATACAAGTATAGTTGTGTGCTCCTAATTTATAGAAAAAAAACACAGGCATTAATTAAACAGTTTAAACTTTTGAATTTAGTAGTTAGTATTGACAAAATAATGATGTTAAGTAAAAGTAAAAGGCCACGCAACATAATATTCCTGTAGTTCATGCCTAACTATTCTATATCATTATTAAACTTGTGCACGTGCTTAATGAGAATTAGGTACGCAATAACAATAATAATAAGTGCACGACCCTGCATTCTATTAAGCTACTCGCCAACTGGAATAACTCAAGCATCAAGCATGCTAGTTGTATATTATCGTCTTCTACATTGCATTGGGGGAGTGCACGAGTAATAATATACTAATTTGACATGTATATATAGTTTTGACACGATATAGAATACCAAATTTTAAGAAGGAATTTTTTTGATAAATTGCAAGAAAATCATCAAAAACTTCACCTATTATAGTAAGTGATGATAAATGTATCATACACAAGGCTGAATCAGTTCTAACAGAAACTTGATGGACTAGGCTGTGAATGTGATAAGCGGATTAATAATTAATGTAGCTAGCTCAGGGGTGTATTCATTCACTGGACTGGACTACTGGACTGGAATACTGGACTGTTATATTTTTTGGTTTTTGCACATTCTGTGGTTAAAGTTTATTGAGTCTCACAAGCCAAGGGTCCTGAGGGAACCTACAGCCCACTACTAAATGCTGAATATGAGCAGTGGAGTACGCGACAACTGTCTTAATAATTTTGCTGTGTCCTACAACACTTATTCCTTACCCTGGTGTATAGTAATGCTGTAGGAAATGTATATCAGCAATAGTTAACCAGCGATCAACTCACCAGTTGACAAGATATCCTTAGTGTGAGCTCAAGGAGCAAGCTATATATAGTATAATCTTGCATGGCAAGACTTTTACCGATTAGAAAGTTTTTCAGCGTGTGCTTAATTATAATCATTGCGTCCTGCGGCACTGAAAACAAGTCTGTCCATGCTAGTTCAATTCCTGAGCTCACACTAAGGACATCTTGAAGGATACTGTCAACTGGCAAGTCGATTGCTGGTTAATTATTGCTGATATACATTCCTTACAGCATTACTGTACACCAGGGTAGGGAATAAGTGTTGTAGGACATAATAAATCACAGCGAAAATATTAAAAGACAGTTATCGTATACTCTACTGCTCATATTCAGCATTTAGTAGTGGGCTGTAGGTTCCCTCAGGACCCTTGACTTGTGAGACTCAATAAATTTTGACCACAGAATGTGCAAAAACCAAAAATATACCAGTCCAGTAGTCCAGTCCAGTAGTCCAGTCCAGTGAATAGATACACCCCTAGCTCAGTACATTTTATTCAAACTACCTTAGATCATTAGCTGGTTGAAATAGTATGTATATGCATCTGGACCATAGTATATAACCGTCTATAGCTACACAAGAGTAGACACCTGTATGTGTATCTGCATAAACAACTACTTAGGATACCTAGACAACTACCTAGTAAAAACTATATAATTGTCTAGACAGTTAGCTAGCTACACCATCACATACCTTCATCTCACCCAGAGTCTGCATGACTCTGCTATAGCGGCTAATTATATGCACGGCAGAGCTGTAATCAACACTTGATAGTTATGTGTTTAATTGGATTGGAGGAGATTGTAGACTTTGTAGTGGATTCACTGGATTGTGAAGACAACAACTGCACTAAAGTGTCACTGACGCTCGGTTCACGATCAACTTTATTAATGCAGTAGCTATATAGGAGACATGAAGGCCGACAGTATGTATATACATGCATCTATACTACGTTTACCATGAGATCATGGCAACCCGTGGCAACCACAGGTGAGCTACACACGTACACACAATGTATACTAACCTTAAATTCAGAGACCAGTCAGAACTGATGTACACGTACGTAGACCAGAGATCAACTCGTCGTGTGAAACGGGACTGCGGGACTGCCAGAAAAATATAGCTGTCACGTGAGCTGATGGTGGTGGTTTTATGACCTTGTCAGTCACGCCTAGACAAGGCTCTAGGTTCCGAATGTCTCGGCACGTTCAGCGGCATGTTCCTTTGAGCAAGAAACATCCTTTCAAGTATGAAAAAGATATGATAGTCAAAAGTGGAAAATGTCACTCACTTACTTTGTGACATTAGGCTAATCACTTTTATGACTAGGATTTAATATGTTAATGTAATAATTCATAATTTTTGTTTATTGTATTCAATTTAGCTATGTATATAGTAGATTAAGTATCTCCAGTTATTATGAAACTATTGAAATTTCAGCACTTGGCCATTACCAACCAGCCTCCATTGGAAACTACCTGAATTTCATCAAATTTTCCAACCCTACCATAACTATCCCCAAATCTACTGTAAGGAAATGTTTAGATGATGCTGCCTACCAAAGTATTCTAGCCTCTGAGAGGATATTTTTGGCTAGGAATAATAAAGAGTGACTGGATGTGACTAGTATTAGCTAATTTATATAGCTTCTTTTTATTTTATTTTTATATTCACACCCTTGCCATGCCCACGCAGGTTCTTCCGTAGGACCATACACGTGGTTGCATGTGACCGAGGATTATCACACTTTCTGTAATTTATGTACTCTGTAATTTATGTACTTTCATCACTTCATAGTTGATGGTTTTCTCTCTGGGTATACAGACTGTTTAGCCTCAACCCAAATGATCACATCATAATCATAATCACATATGACACTGCACCCTTTTCCACAGATTGGCTGTTTTGGATGTAAAGGTTTACACAGTAGCTACAGATGTACATCAGGAACATTATACAGTGGGTCTCTGGTCCTGTTCACACTCTAAAAGGAGCACGCGTGCAAATGAATTTCATCATTTATAATGTCATTATTATTATTATTCTGAATATTCTACTGGATACAGCTATCATTCTACTGGATACAGCTATTATTCTACTGGATACAGCTATCATTCTACTGGATACAGCTATTATTCTACTGGATACAGCTAGTTATATACAGGCTAAAATAAATGTGCTGGTGTGAATCATTAATTTTATAAAGCAACAAAGTACGTAGCTAAAACCTACAAAATGCTGACACATTTTTTTTTAAATCATGTCATAAACTACAAACCATATATAAATTCTCTGTAGCTATCATCTGGCTATGCATAAAAACTGAATGGCTTCTAAGAACAACATTTAAACTACTACAAGGTTATTACTTACAATTAGCAACCCAGGTAGTCTTGTGCCCAGACTGATTTTCTTTCTTTTTGTGTGGGAATGGAAAATTATACCCCAATGTATACATAAGAAGAAATGCAGTCTGGGCACAAGACTACTTACCAGGACATAGTAAAGTTAAGTCAATAAACAATGTAACATGTGCCAATTTGCAATAAGAGCAATGGTTATCATACAGGCTCTGCCTCCAGTGTTCACCTTCCAGTACCTCAGTACTGTAACAAAAAAAAAGCAAAAACAAAAAGAATATCTATAATGACTAATCTAGAGAATAGAGATTCAGTTTTTTGATATTTTAGGCATGACCAGAAACCGGTATATCAATCGAAGTGGCCTAATATGAGTGGAGGTATGCTCAGTGTCAGCCTTAGATGTCTCCATTTGTGGCTTGTTGATCAACAATGATATCTGCTGTCACAGCATCGGTAGTAATAGTATAGAGAATATGGTTCCTGAATGATTTGGGGAATCACATTTGTGACTAAATTTTGGAAAATCACTCATATGGGCACATTTAACACCTAATGATTAAATAATAAGCTTATGTTGTAAATCCGCTTGTTAATGATTTTGATCAATAATATTTCAATTCCTTGAATTACAAGAAAGTTTTTGAAATATTTGTAAAATTTGGACTCTGCACTAAACAGCATCATGTTAGTTTTATCATGTGTGATCATATTAACGAATTTCCAAAATTGGCCATATTTGTAATCAAATAACTATATATCACAGCTAACACCCATTAGTATAGCTACAATGCCAGTATAATAGAAGTACTACTATATCCAGTAATTATATATAGTAGCTGATGTATAGCTGCATGGATATAATACATTGTTACTATATTTTACTAATGGCAAACGTGGAGGGAGAAAACCATCACAGAAGCCCTTGAAGGTATAATCACCTACCGTGTATTGATCTTCATGTTGCTGAATTATTTGAAGGTTCATGGCCCTGACAATCTCCCAGCTGCATGGATCCTTGAGGTGTAGCAGCACTGAAGCTATACAGTTGTTTCTGTTTTCAAAAAGTAAGCTATTCAGACCTCTGCTAAAAAACCATTGATGTCATCATTAGAACACATTAGAACACATTGTGCACTCAAATGTATCAGATCACCGGCTACAGAGATATAAAGTCAGGGCCAAAGCCCAGAGATTTTGAGTGGTCCAGCCATCCATAGACTGCAATAAAGGTCATAGTCATGCGCACTAGATCTGATGTGATTTTTAGACTATTTACTTTCACACGATACTCAACTGCATGTGCTAAGCACACACAGCATGCCAATATACTCAGGGGGCATGCTCCCCCAGGGAAATTTTTGAAAATAGATGCTCTGAAATGGCATTTGGAAGCTATTTTACTTGCAAAGCCTAATTTTGCTTTCAAAATATCAGTGAAAGCGTATTTATTTGAGATACAGAAGCCATTGAGATTGTATTGCTAATGCATGCATGACGTGCATGATCAATTAGCCCAATGCATTGCCATGCAGATGACTCACTGGAACTTTTGAGTGATTTAAGGACAATTAACATTGATGTAATGTCTTAGATAAAGTAGAATAGTGGCTATATACTCTATACCGAATGCTCTATTAGAGTATTGCAATGACTGTATATAATGATGACTGCTCTATTAGAGTATCTCGCGATCTTTTTACAAATTCAAGTAGCTGAAAAGTGATCCGGCCCTGAATTTAAATATTATGAAATCTTG
Source organism: Dysidea avara (assembly GCF_963678975.1). Classification (NCBI taxonomy): domain Eukaryota; kingdom Metazoa; phylum Porifera; class Demospongiae; order Dictyoceratida; family Dysideidae; genus Dysidea; species Dysidea avara. Next base: position 34,122,972 of record NC_089278.1, read on the forward strand.
TGTGATGCACAGCATTAACACTTGACTTTAGCAAAGCATGCAAATCATTATGTTCTGCTTACAAAAACAGAAGAAAATGGTAGAGACCTACTTTTGAAAGATTTTTATATAGTGGTGTATCATTTTACTCCAAAAGTGAATGGAAATGGCACAGTTCTCCTATATAGTGTGTGAATTTGTATTTGTATTTTAAGGATAAAGGCTTATGCCTGTACATCCATAAACAAATTATGTACTTAATTAGCTATTCTAATTACTATACAAAATCAAATAAGAAATTACTGTAGTGTCTGTCCAGCAGCGCTTTAAAATCATTGACAGAGGGAGAACAATAATATTATATGGATAACAATCATATGCATTCAAATCTGGAATTTTCTATTTGTATTTGTAAGGATTAAGGCTTGCGCCTATACATCCACTAACAATACATTATGGAGCTACACTGTCCAAGTCATCCACTTCTGGATGGCATTGCTGTAATGATCATTTAAATTTGGATTCTTCATTTTAAAAAGGTGCTGGGAGGGTTCTTCCAGTCAATTCAAGATACGGTATGTAGTATTTTAGATGCATTTCTGCAAGTAAATATTGAGTAATAACTTCAAGACAGAAACTTAGTTGTTTTATTAGAATTGAGTCTAAGAATGTCTCAATCTTTGTCATAGACCAGTGTTGTCCAATAAAGTGCTCCCTCATTTCCACTAGCTATTTATATTATCAATATGAGAACTAGCTAGGTTCAATAATGGTGGCATCAAACATTGCAGTTGAATGCAAGCAAACAAGAAATGTGGTACAGAACATAAACATATAATAAGCACTGTTTACAGTTCCCTGTTTCTTACAGGCACATTATATACACAGTTCATAATGTGCTCCTGCCAGCCACTTCAACTTTAATTGTACCACTTTCATCAAGGTGAGAAAACACGACTATATGGTGTTATCATCTTGTCATTCAAGATGCACAGATGATAGCAAGATGCATAGCTATCAATGTACATAGCCCAGGGGCAGATCCAGGGTTTGGCAAGTAGGGGGTGCACCAAGGTAGTAAGCATATGGAGCATGGGGGTCTGGGGGGCACAGCCCCCTAGAAGTTAAAACTATTTCATATGTTTCAGGACTAAAATTTTTGCTGTAGAGTGGTTTATACATAAATATCTAAATCACTAGTATCAGTAGTATGTAAATTTAAAAATGAAGTAGGGATCTATGCAACAAAAAGTAGTGAAGCAAGGCATGAATGATGGTATTACAGCATAGCTCAGTGGGAAAGTCCCTACTTTGGCACATTAGTTATAACAATTATTTTGCTCAGTGCACTTTCCCACTGAGCTATGCTGTAAAACCACCATTCATCTCTTGTTTCACTACTTTTTGTTGCATAGATCCCTACTTCATTTTTAAATTTTGCAATTTAAAAAAATACTAGTTTGTTTATAACTTTTTTGTTATTGCACAGCTAGCTACAATGTAACTTGCGATTGTGTTATTAGAATATCATACATAACTGTTGTATTAGAGTGACTGTTGTATTAGAGTATATCTTGAGTCAGCCAAGAGGTGTGCAGCTAGCTAGACCAATGAGGGATGAGGTCATCCTGTTTACTATTATAAGTAAACAGCTAGATTGTTAAGAGGTGTGGTCTTCGTACTCTATCGCTACTAGTTCACCTAGATCTTTAATTGATGGGCGTGGTCACGAACCTATTGCAAATGGGATTTCATTCGTGAACTTGAACATATCTAGTCATACATTTGATGCTGTTTTGTATATTACATGGACTAGTACTATTCCCTAAAGGAGATTTTCGTCACGTAAAATATCTCTAGGATGATTTTTAAAATGCAGAATTTTAGGTGGCGTGCGAAATTTTCATGGCGATCCCTACTTACACGGTACTATAGTATATTCACGTTGAGCTGAATCCTGAAAAAATAGCTAAAAATTAAAAATGGATTTTTTCTCAACAGAGTTAAAATTTCAGCCAACCTGATGATTATTTGCAACAGCAAAGGTATCAACAACACACATGTACAGTTTGGCTCCATTACAAGTTCGGGAAAGGGCTGTAATGGACGCTGTACTTATATGGCTTCCCCATAGTGAAAATTTTGACCGGCCATAAATATTATGTCAAACATTTGAACAAAATCTTTTTTGAAATATTTTTAGTGGGTCAAGCAGTACTACAAATGAGCCAAATTTCAGGATCGTGTAGCCAAATTTCAGGATCGTGTGTAATTGCATCCATGAGTTAGTAAATGTTTTTGAAGATTCAGCTCAACGTGAACATACTATACGTCGTACCATTTGATACTGCTTTCTAAGTGGACTACGTTGATCAAGACTAGAGTTATATAGGGTCATGAGTAGTTGAGCTAGCTATAGCTAATAATTATGGGCCTATAAAGAATGGCATACACAAAAGACTCCCCACCTTTCCCGACACAACATTTTGTGCGATGAACAGCATGGCTTTCGCCATGGTCGATCTTGTAAGACTCAACTTCTACTTACTATCAATGACTTTGCCGAATCCTTAAACAACAATGGACAAACTGATACAATTCTTTTAGATTTCTCTAAGGCCTTTGACAAGGTATCACACCAACAACTCTACCATAAACTACAATCATTATGGCATTCGGGGCAACACTTTGGAATGGTTGAAAGATTTTCTTACTGGAAGACAACAACAGGTATTAGTTAATGGCAAGCAATGTGATGCAACTCAGGAGTCCACAAGGAACCATTCTTGTTCCATTATGATTTTATGCTTCATAAATGATTTGCTGAAAAACATACTATCGACTGTAAGATTATATGCAGATGATGTCATTCTGTACACCCCTATTAACTCAAAAGAAGACTGTTACCAACTTCAGAAGGACCTATAGGGGAAAGATGGGCAAATAAATGGAAAATGACATTAATGTTAAGAAATGTGAATTCATCAGAGGAAAAGCCTATTCTTTACCATTACATTTTGTATGACACTGTTATGCAGGAGGTGACATACACCAAGTATCTAGGTCTTACTATTGACTCAAGGTCTGAACACATTAGACAAACAACTAACAAAGCTAACAGTATCAAAAGGTTTTTACAATGTAACCTTCATAGCTGTCCAGTTTCTGTCAAAGTGAGTTGTTACAAGTCACTTATCCTAGAATACGCCTGGACACTTATACACAAAAATACATCTTAGCTGTTGAATCAGTTCAAAGACACTGTGCGAGGTTTGTATATAATAATTATTCTTCATAATTATGCAAGGTCACAAATTAATATGTTTCAAAATTTGAATTGGCCACCTCTGGCTTAATCAGCTGAAAGTGATCACAATGTTTAAGATCATGCATCAATTAACAGATATACCGACTGATACCATACTCATACTGGCTCCATGCATCTAACTACTGTTTACTAGGCCATTCAATGAGGCTGTTACAGCCAAACACAAGAATAAGCTCATACCTTAGCTCATTCTTTCCACCAAGTATAAAGATCTGGAACAATTTACCCAATGACCTCACTACCTGTTCATGTTTGGACCATTTAAAGAAAGGCTAGCTGAACATCAATATCACATAATTAGTTTTGCTGATTCATTATCTGTGCTTGTACATACTCTTTGTAAGAGGTTTTGCACAGTCAACAATAATAACAATAACAAGATCAAGTGCATTTCATTTGCAAAATATCCTTAGCTGGCTGAGTGTGTCCATGCATCATGGGATAGTGCTGCAGATGCAAACTTTTTTTCATATTATACTCAGCAACTATTGATGTGGTATCATGTGTGGCGACTGTTCTATTAGAGTATTTGACTGACTGCTCTATCTCAATCTTGTATAACATTTTCCTTTTTTTGGAGGGGTGAGGGTGCTGCCTCCTTTCCCCCTGGACCCACCACTGTAGCTAACATTAATGCATTAAATTATCTGGAATGCTATTATGTGTCTTGTAAGACATTGTATATAATAATATGATCTATGTGTTTTGCATTTAAAATAATAGTTTACTGCTACTGACATAATAGTTTACCAGTAGCGAAATAAAACTCAATATTGCTGTACAATATTGGTTACTGTGGTATTCTGAGTAACACTGTGAAGGACTTTCTACCATGCACTGATCAAAAGTGTCCCATGCAGTATATATCCCTTTACTACTGAAACAAATTTCCTTTCCATACAAAAATTCATAATGCAATATTTTATGAACTGTTGCTAGTACTTACTTAAAAACTTTCCCATTGTAAATGAGCACAAGCATTGCAACTTAAAACTGGATGATTGTTCTAATAGAGTATTCAATTATTTTATTATATAGAGTATATTACATTATCACACACATATTAAGTTAGCAAATTGTGAATTCCATGGCATATAAAAAGCTTGAGTTGGAAGCCCATACAGTCTCACATTATCACCATTCATGTACACCATAGTTACTTTTGAAAAAAGGGCTTGAGTGTACTACGTACTCCACCTCAAACTTGTTGTGATTTAGGCATAAAGATTAAGGATGAATAAAGATTATTGAAGTTTATGGCAAGGCATTATAGATTTCACCACAATTATATTAATGATTACAATGCAAAACAAACACTATGCATACAAATTTGTGTTAACTGTGTAATATTCAGTGGATTGAGGGGTAGAAGAAAAACAAATAAAATAATGTTACAATCATTAAGAGCTATGATTAATGTCACTTTCATCTTGGGAAGTATTTATAGACGTTCCATGGGAGCAATAAAAGAATCCCGATAATGAGTGTAAAAGGATGACCTTCTACTTGAAGTATCTCTGTCATCATCTTCTAAATCACTACAATAACAAATAATTATGTTGTCAACAACAGTACACAAAATGACATTACCAATATTTTGACCAGACTTGCAAAAAGGTACATGTTTTGCAAGTATGCAAACAGTATCTTATAACAGTAAATTCCTTATACTGATTAAGTTTCCCTTTACATAAGCATACAGCCAGATACTGTAGCATTGCTTATGAAAGATTGCAGACAATTTTATGCAATACTAAAAAGTTATGAAGTTTCAAAATTCAAAGAATGGGTCTAAATTTATTTGTGATAAAGGTACATTATCTAACACTAACTAAAATTTACATCTCGTATCGACTCCTTCATTTGTAAAATTTTAAAATAACGCTTTGCTGGTCATAGATATACAAACTGGTGTGTTGTGATGATACTTACTGTGGAAATGTTTCAATATATGAGATCTGTGAAGTTAAGTTCCGAGATGACTCTAAGCTGATACTTTCACTTCTTTCAGTCTTAGTTTGTTTGTTCTTTAATGTAATAACATGAATATAGTGAAGAAGAAAGATCAAGGAAACAACAAAGGGGAAGAAATACAACACATATGTTAATCCGACAATACCATCAGTAGTGAATCCATTTGAAAATGCCACTATCTTCAGTGATGCAATCAGTAACAATATGTGAAGAAGTATTCCATCATATTTGTTCAGTGTGTCAACATTGTATGGCTGGAACAAGTAGTGTAATAACACAATGATAACACAAACAATCATCAACAAATACTGTTCAATGTATGGATTGGAGAAATCAATAACTGTGATGATGAGAATCATTTGTCTACCTATTAGATAAACAGAAGCAAGCCAACGAAATCTATCCTTGTAGCATCCTTGAAACTGATCCAACAGTGGTTTTATTTTTGTAAAATCTATCTTATGATTAATGAATGGCTCTACTAGAAGTAGAAGAGGTAAAGCAAATCCTACTATCAACTCAAAAAATGCAGCCAATATGACATAAGCAATGTGACGACCAGTAAAGTACTCTATTGCTGGAGAAAGGTACACATAAGATCCATCCAAATCATTAAACTGTAATGATCGAAGTAATTGTAATGAAGCATCAGCAATTGACACATATGCTAGTGTTACAATAAGACATATGGTAGGAATGGCTGCTTTGCCTATTATACTAGCAAATTTTTGAGATCGCACAGCAATTTTGCTGAGTAGCCAAACTAGTAATAAAACTGCTGTTGGATGTGCAAAGTGTATGACATATTGATCAATTGCATCCATTCCTTGTACAAAACATACTCTGAAGAGAAATCCTGGATATAATTTGAATAAGCTGCCACCAAATATTGGAAGTAGTGAGCTTAGTCCATTTGAACGGCTTGCGATTTGTCCTAACAAAATGTCCACCACACTGTAATAGTAGACAATCCCGTACAAATATCCTATATTACATCTTATATGGTGCAACCATAGCATTAAGAAAAAGGTAGCAACAATCACTATTACCCAGTAAGCCATTACACCAATGATCGCGAGGACTGTATACCCAGGATGACAATCATCAACATTGATACATTCAACAGAATCAAAAGGTATAGTATAGCCATCATCACAACTACCACAAGCTGGTCCTGTTCTGTGTGAGTCACACTGGTTATCCTGAACTGATGGTAACACAAACCTTCCTGGACTAATTTCCCTGCGTCTAAAGTTACAATATGTATAAGGACATCGTGATACAGTGGTAGTATTGTCCACCATACCAAACCAGTAATCTCTCTTGATAGTTGGTTCAGGTGTACATGAAACAATACCATCAGTGGTATAACATTCACACTGCATTGCTACCTTGTTATAAGTGTATCCTGATCGACAAGAAATTAGTTCTACTACAAGATCAAACTGTAATGAGACACTAAAGAGATGCAACTTTAGTGGAGGACCATTCTGAATACCGGTTATTTTTATGCCTCCAAACTTATCACTTATCAGAATAGGAATTGTTCCAGTGATCATATAGTTTGTACTGCCATTACTAGTGGTACAGTTTTCTTCACATGTTACAAAAAATACCGTTGACTCAGCAGATCTGTTGTTATAACCCACAATCTGTGCTGGTATTTCTATCTCTTCACCAAGCATTATATCAGTAATGTAATAAGTTATACAATCCATATCATTACATTTTGCTGGTTCTTTAAGTCTAACCTTGAATGGCTGAGTAGACAAATCTGTTGTTTGGTTAGACATGAAACAAAATGTTGATTCTGGAAGGTAAAAGATTGAATTTGGATCAGAAGAATTTTCAATTGCTGGCAATGTTGAGACATCATAGAATATTGCATTGCCAGAGGCTGCAGCACTGTTAAGATTGAATGCAAAGCTACAAGACTGCTGGTCCTCCACAACTTCAGGCAATATTTCGTCACATAGCAGATCACTGTCAATTACTGGACAACCAACAGGCCCTTGAATATCTCCATTGCATACTTCATTTCTATCTAAATGCATTAGCCAATTGCACTTTGCAACATTTAAGTTAGTAGGGAATTCAATGTAAATAGCGCCGCCACGTCGAAAAGCAAAGTTATGAATAAAGTAAAATTGAAAGGGAATGAAGTCTAACAGAATGAAGGAATTACCTAAAAATAAAGCTGCACCATTATTGTCTGTGTTTGAATCAAATGTGGTTTTTCCATTACCAATAACCAAGACTTCTGTAACGGTAAGTGCACCACCAAAGTTATGTAAGAACACTGTAGATTTACCCATTAGTAGTAATCCAGGTCTGTGATTCCCAATGACCCCAAGAGACCGTTTCCTGATACGGGCAATTGAAGAACCACCTGAATTTCCTACAAAGCTGCTGCTGTAAATAGTAAACAAGAACGCATGGTCAGAGGTCAATAAAGCATATATAACTGTGCCACTGTTACCACCAATATTATTAATGAAATGTGAGTCTTGTATTGAAAATTTGAAGCTTTCGTGAAAAACACCATTAATGTCAAGTCCACCTCCATCACGTGCAAATTTGTTCTTAATAAAAGTCAATTTTGTAATATTAACCACACAAAAGTTCTCAAAAACTCGAAATGTCAGTAAGCCACCTCTTCTAAATGTAGATGTCCCATAGTTACCAATAGCCTGAACATTATACAATGAAACACCAACATCAGCATGGCACAGATGCAAGTAAAGCAAAGCACTTCCTGTGTTGTTGAAGAAATTTAAAGACACAAGACTTGCAACACTCTGAGACTGCATATTGATTTCCAGGAGAGCAATGTCATACCTTCTGTTATCAATGAAATTACAGCTCATCACAACCAGATGTACAGGTTGTCCTGTTGTAATAAAGCTGATTACATTACGTCCATCACTATTATTGGTAAAATTACAAAATGACATGTTTAATACAGGGGTAGGTGATGGTGAATTTAACTGTAGCATTAATGCTGAGGAATTGACAGAAGATGCTACCACACTGTTGTTAACAAAATCTATGTTGTATAATGTAATAGTAGGTGAGTTATAGGTATTAATGATAACTGCACCTCCATCATTACCACGATTAGAAAAAAAGCTCGTATGTTCAATGGTTACTCTCATCACTATAGTATTGTTAGAATGAACCACTTTTATAGCAGCACAATCAACACTGGCATAATTTTCAATATCTTTTATATCAAGGTTGTAAACGTTTCCAAATTGACCATTACGTTTGAATGTACAGTTAGATATGTACACACCAGCTTCTTCAGATGATTCTTCAATGTACAGTCCACCACTTGATCCATGCATACTAGTAAAGCAATGGGGTCCACTTTGACCATCAACACAAAACACAGTATCATAATTAGCATTGTTTATCACCTGTGTGCCAGTAATATTAATGATACCAGCTACCATGTGTAGATGCAGTGCACAGACTTTGGAATTTTGTAGAATACAATTAATGATGGATGCATTGGTTACACTAGTAAATGTAATACCTCCAGTAGAATTTTGAGCTGTAGGATCACCACACCCATCCCATGTGATCCCTTCAATAACAACATTACTACAGTTATTACAGGATACTCCACCAGTACTGTTACACGTTACAATGGTGTTAACCTGTCCTATTATTGTAATAGCATTAAGGCTGTGTAACTCTACTATTGTAGTTAATGGGACTGGGTTGGATGTTATGTTGACACAATCATTACTCTGTAAATGGTTTAGTACATAACCAAGTGAAGAACAAGGATAATCTCCTTCCAAACAATCTTCAGTATCATTTCCATCTGTGTTTACAGTGATCTCTTTGCAATACACCAGTCTCTTCACTACAACCACCATAAGCAGAAAACACAGTTTAGCAAACGTGATAGGCATTTTCTGTAATGAAAGACAACATGGGTATAATACATTGGAAATAAGTATTTAGCTCATAATTATTTGGTACACGATGTCAACAAGGATGACTATAATTATAGCTGCCATCACCAATTATCAACCACAGGCAGAACTATCTAGCAATTCAACTCCATATACTGGAAAATTTGATTGCAAAGCTTATGGACAAAGTTAAAAAAAGCAATTAAGTATTTACTAGTTACTCATCTTTTATTCTGTGTAACTTTAAAATTGTAAAAGTAACTAGTGGATAAGTTATAAGTCACTTTCAAGTTTTTGTTTGCTATATAACTTTTGTGACATGCTTTTGTGATCATGGAGTACAGTACACACTACTTAATTTTGCTGTAGCATGCATGATGCAAAAATTGCAGTGATTTATGTTCTTAAAGCATTGTTACTATAATGACTATGTAACTTAGTTAGCTACTTTTGTGAACATTTCTACAGGTGCTACTCTTTATGAGTTGCAAGTAACTAGTTACAGAAGTAGCTAGTTACCTCTGACTTTGCTTCTGAATTGAATTATACTCAAGTTGAATTTCCATCCATTCATAGTAATGTTCATAATGATGCCACAGGTCATTATTGTACACTAAAAACTATAAAAATGAAGCAATGGTGGTTATGACTGAGGTAAGAAATATATTGAATTCTTAACACAGAGACAAGCTCTGTTCTCTTTGATGTTACAAATTCTATTGAGCATGAAGCTTAATTCCACTGCTTGGTATTCACAACCACTGAAGTGATTAATTTGCAGTAATTTCGCTGAGTCAATGATCATAGTTCTTATTACATTTGCCTGTATGTATTCTAACAAAGTTTGCCAACCATAACAGTATCCCTATATATTCTGTACAATATCTGATATTTGTTGATGTTTTTATGTAACTATGACTGTTACTTTGGACCTTTCATTGGAGCTAATCATGCAGCATACAATGTAACATGTTACATAGTATGACTTGTACATGATGATTACTGTTTGTGTGGTTGTGTGTGTGTTGTGTGTGTGTTGTGTGTGTGTTGTGTGTGTGTTGTGTGTGTGTATGTGTGCTCTAGCCACTTGGCAGTATAGCCAAGTGGCTAGAGCATCAGCCCGGTACGTAATTGAAAGGTTCTTGGTTTGATGCTTGGCTATACTAAATTGGTATTGTTGTAGTTTCCTTGAGCAAGAAACTTTACTCAGCTGTGGCCGGTGTCAACTGGGGGAAAGCAGCCCACCCAGTTGTATCATCAATGGGTATCTGCTACATATATAATGGAGAAGCAAATGCCAACTGTCCATATCTCATACAGTGGGTGAAGGTCAGTGGGAGACTTCAGCTGCCCACACCTTCATCTGTGGGACATAGTACAGTCTCCAGTGGGCTAGTAGTCCTGCCCCAGGAGGATTTTCCGGCACTGACACCTAGCACCTGAGTAGCGCACAGGTGTCCCAGTGCTGATTCACTGGGTAGGCGTGATAGTGCTAACATGGCATCTGAAGGTTCTTTGCATATTTTTTTTTTGCTTTGTGCGTTTACATGCATGTGTTCTACAAATAGTTCATGGCAGCCATAAATGTAAAGCCTTAAGTCCTGGTATCTAACAAATATGGTAAAAGCACACCATAGAAGTTAACAATGAATACATTTTGCATATTTATGGCAATAGGGGAAGTACAACTGTAAGTATTTTAGTGAATAAAACAGCAATGACTAATCACCCTCAACTAGAAGACTTGTGTATAGTTTCTTCCCAAAAACCATACACAGGTAGCTGTACTTCCTGTGAATTAAACTGGCTTCATGACTTTTTCACCATGTTGATGATTATGACATTTCATATTAAGGCTGGTTGGGACTATCCATATACTGTAGTATTGTATATTATTTAATATGACAGCAATAGGTGCTTTCAATGTCGTCACACACTGTACAATTTAAAATGATTATAATTTCAGGATTTTGCATACCTTCTATGTTGCTTGTTGCTCACAAGCAGAGAACCTTCTAAGCTGTTTATGAGATATGTGGTAGACAGTAATGGTATTTGAATGACAAGATTTGTATTTACTGGCAGGAGATCATATCGATACAGACTGAGATTAGAATCAAAATTGGTCATTTGGTGGGCACTTACAAAATGGTCAAATTAAAATTTCACCATAGTAGTGCTTCCAATATTTTAATTGATTTAATTACAGGCACGAGATCAAGCAAGAAGCAAGGTGCTGTATCTAGCAAGCTTGTCGAACATGGTGACGTTGAAGGTTGCCAAAAGAGAAATACAACAAAGTGGAGCTTTGTCAAATAGTAATAGTATAAATACTTTACTTACTATTATTGGGGGCATAATCTGTACTAAATTTTTGCTATCGATGTACTGAACCTCAGCTGCAATCTGTTAACTAATAAAAGAATTTCTGTGATTGTCTGTAACATCGCAGATTAATTGATTTATTTAAGGTCCTACTCTTTTACCAGAAGGAAGACAATACATGCAGCAGAGATCTTGCATGGAGAAGTGCTCAATCACTTTGTTTCCTTTTTGGACATCTACTCCACTAGCTATGGATTGAATAAATATCCTGGTGTTATAAGGATATCCTGGTGATATCTATGGTTTTACACAAAAGAGTCTGTCTAGTATGCAGGCTAGCACGTAGGCAGCATCTATACATTTTGTTGATGAAAAGTAGCTACACAATTTGTTACCGCTTGCATCTCCACTTTATTACACATGCATTCATCAAATTAATTCTTGCCAAATGAAAAAAATAGTCAAACAAACACCAAATTTAATATTCCACTTGGCAAAATCTCTTCAGTCTTATTATGGTATGTGTATATATAATTTTACATGTATATAGGCCACATAAACTCAATTAGTAGTTTCTCATCTGACAACAATAATAATAATCGGGTGGATTAGATAGCCATAGCTATAAGTCTGGCAGAGCCAGACCCTCAGGATAAGGCAAGGGTTTGGTGACTCTAGCATACAGGACATGTGCGGCTGCCTCTATACGTGCAGAACCAATCAGATTGCAGCATTTGCTTCATAACATTATAAGGGCAGATCTAGGAGCTGGTAAGGGGAGGGGCACAAACAGGCACAGTTGTAGGTGGCTTAGGAGAACAGATTATTTTGCTGTATTTTTGAAGCAGCAAATAATAGTGTTTCACTGCCTTTGCAGAAAGTTGTTAAAAGGCTATGAATGTCTCAAACACCAGCAAAAGACAATCATGATGCTATAATATGGGCATGCATTTGGATTGGTATACTAAGTTCGTGGTTATTGTAATATTATTAGCTTAAAGATAAGCTGCACAAGTCCAGGACGTCTGGTACATCGCAGGGACCTGTATCTGTGTATGCTAGAGTCACTGGAGACCCTTGCCTTATGAGCGTGAGACAAACATTACAACAGCAATAGTCAGCCTATGATCCAATGTTTCAATAAAGTGTGAAGACCGACTATAAGGCTATATAGCTATTGGTCGAACTCGACTAGATCATTCATAGCTGCTGGACCGAACATTTAGCTAGATATAAATCTAACAATCATACCGTTTTACAATGTTGCGCAGTTGCTCCCCCTGTGTTGTATCAGCCATATGGCTGTTTTACACAGTAATAAAATCCAAACTCGAATCCAAATCATAAATGATCACAGCGGCACCCTGTGCATGTAGTTAACACAACGTGGCTATACTTGTACATAAAAACAGATACTAAGACCTATACAAGTACCTCAACGTTGAATCTCATGTTCAGAGACCAAGAACAATAATCGGCTCGTCGCGTTAAAGTACAACTATGGCCGAAGGAATGGTCGTTTTTAAAGTCTGTCCTTATGCACGCACGTGCTCGATCAAGCAAGATCAAGCACGTGGGCGATTGGAAATTTGTAATGAAAAATCTTCCGAAAATAAATTTGCTTTCAAAGTCTGTCCACTATTCCCGCCCTCTCAGTTAAGTCAGGGTAACTTGTTATTATGGATCAAGAGTTTTCTAATGAATCGTTCGCAGCAAGTCATTTTAAATGGCTCAGCTTCTAAAACTTTCTCAGTATCAAGCGGCGAGGTATCAAGTGGCCGGAGTGCCTCAGGGCTCTGTAATGGGGCCCCTGTTATTTTAGTTTATGTAAATGACATACCTGAGCAAGTTGGATGTAATGTTAGTATGTTTGCTGATGATACGAAAATCTACACCACCATTAAGACATTGCTGATTCCTATAAACCGCTGCAAGATGGTTTGAATGTTGGCTACTTAGATATAACGTTAATAAGTGTAAGCATATGTCAATTGGAGCTAACCTAGCCACTTCATATAGCATAGTAGACATGAATAATGTTAATCACAGTCTCTCTACTACGGATTGTGAAAAAGATATTGGTGTGTGGACAACATCTACTTTGCAACCTAGTAACATTTGATTGTAATTGTTTGTGTCATCAGTAATACTGATGGTTCTTCTCTCTCTTCAGTGCCAGAATTCCTATAGTAAAGTAATGCAGAGTCTTGCAACAATCACAAGCGTACCGGACCCTTAAGTTTATATCAAAAGATTCCTTTAACATGCTTATAAAACTTACATACGTCCACATGTTGAACATTGCATTCAAGCTTGGAATCCATATTATGAAAAATATATTGATTTGATAGAGAAGATCCAGCATCATGCTACTAACTTTGTTCCAGAGTTGTCTAATCTACCCTATGAAGAACGACTGAAAGAATTAATTTTTTTCCCTGTATTGCAGAAGACAATGAGGCGACTTGATAGAGACATTTAAAGTTTAAAAAAAAGCTCAATTATTGATCCTAGTAATTTTTGTACCCTATCACTAATAAATTTCACAAGAGGTCATGATTGCAAACTATTTAAGGCCAGATCAAAGCTCCTTATCTGATCCAAATTCTTCAGCAATCATATCATTGATCAATGTAACAGTTTACCCACATTTGTGATTAATGCTCAGTAAATTAGCCAATTCACGAACAGACTTGATCAGTTTTTGACAGAATCTGGATATGGACACAATGAAAGGCCAAAAACCTATTAATTTACATTTGTTGATTTGTAAATTTCTGTCCATTACATAATACTAAGAGACTAAGTTATGATGATGAACGTCTTATTGATTATTATTAAACAGGGGCCTAGACTCAGGGTTACCATACAGTGATAGCCAAAGAGTGATCAGTGCAGGAGCCCTGGCAAGACTTACATCACTTAACTTACAGTTAGGGACCCGCCGATTATGCTCATTATTTTACCTATTATGCTATGCTGCACTGCTCAAAATTTTGCCTATTATGCTTAAATTAATGCTCAATATTTACCTATTATGCCCAAATTATGCTCAATATTTATACCTCAGTTCCCATGTTTTCTAGCACTTTCTGGGAAAACAGTAAGTTGCTGAGCACAGCTATAAATCCTTGCTTGTCAAATTGCATGTCACAGAAGAGATCGATATACTCTAATAGAACAGTCAGAGAACTGACTGTTCTATTAGAGTATATCGATCTTTTTCTGTGATATGTATTTTGATAAGCAAGAATTTATGGTAATGCACAAGTGTTGTGCCTATTATGCTAGCATTATGCTCAATGCTTTCAGGCACCTATTATGCTCATTATTATGCCAGCATAATCGGCGGGTCCCTACTTACAGTACAAAATCAACTACACAGTAACAAAGTTCAGGTCAAGAGGTCCAATAGGTCCCACTCTGGGGAAGCTATAGAATTGAAACTTATGTACAGCAGGAGATGGCAATACGAGCAGCCTACTCAAACAGTAACCATACAGTTTTCTTTGACACACAACAAGTAGTAGCCACTTGAACAAGCAAGTGTTTCTGGGATAAAGCGACCCAGACATCTTATCTCAATAGAAATGAGATTAACAACTAACCCAGTATGTTGAAGATCATACAATAAATAGCCATATCTATCCTCTTGCAGCCAATAAGTGTTGCTGGGTATTAGTGGGAATGGTCAGCTCAAACAGGTAGACAGAATCCTTAGAAACCAAGGCCAAGTCAGGTCTACTAAGGGAGGTAGAAAGTTTGGTGTTAGTGCCACAGTAGCTAATTCCCTGGTGCCCTCATAAGCCCGGCCAGTAGTGCATGTATCAATGTCATACTCCACCTCCCCACTCCCTGGTAGGAAAGGGAATTTTTTCCATGTACAAATACACTACCTTGCCAATGTTCCACCACCTCATCCAGTTGTAAAATTGGGTACCTCACATTGTATATGCACATAGTAGCTATGACCTCAGAGCCCGGCAGTGACTAAAAGCAGCATTTCTCAACCATTCCTAAATAGTAGAGGTGGAGGCGGTTAGTAGAGCTGAGGTAATTATGCTCATAATTCTTTGCATTATTCTATTCAGAATTGCCTGGAAAAAGCTTGCATTATGTTCAAATTTATTCCAATAAATTGAAAAAGAAATGTAGAATTGACTGATTATTTAAAATTCTATGGTTAAATATTGCACATAAACAAGATATTTGATTGTTCTATAGAGTAGTATTCAAAAAATGGGAAATATAGGTGACTGTTCTATTAGAGTAACTCGATCTGGTGACTGTTCTATTAGAGTATATCGATCTGGTGACTGTTCTATTAGAGTATATCGATCTGGTGACTGTTCTATTAGAGTATATAGATCGTTCATTCACGAAATCTTTAATAATTCTTTCAGAATACTAGCATAATGCTAGAATAATGATTTCTGGAATTATGCTGAAAATTATTTTGGCATAATTACCGCACCCCTAGCGGTTAGAAAGTGTCGCTCATCAATCTGATCATGATGTTTCTGTCCCGTAATCCCTCACCACTAATTTTAAACTAGCCTAAAGTCACTTTCAACTAGCATTTTCATGGACACAATACAATTAGTCTTGGCCCTCAGGCCCGCTCATGCAGGGTGCAGCCCTTTGGCTGACACTATCGTACTGCTTTTACAGCTTACGGCTTACATACAGCTATAATATTATTATTATACACACAATATGGACATTAATACAATATGCAACATACATAGTATACCTAGTGCATGGATGTACATGTTTCTGAACCAAAATGCAAGGGGTTATATATTCTGTGTGGTTACTGAGAAATTTGAATTTGCTGTAAATACCAAATAAAAATATAATTATTTAGACATCTGTCTTAATTGGTCTGAACAAAAAGTATATGTACCTTTATAATCAGAGCCAGTAAGTTTTAAACATAGAAGTATAACAACAAAATATTTGCTTTTCCAAATTATAGAATTTTGATTTAAGGTATTGGTCTTCAGCACATTTACAAGTAGTATAAATGATCATAATTATAAAAAAAATTGGTGATTTTACAAATCACAGCTGAAGTTACAGCACTGTAAAGCATTAATACAATACAATACAATACAATAAATATTTTGGGGGTTCATGTTTTACAACATCCTGTACTACAGGTATATATAGGTACGTATATATTCCGGCACTATATGCACAACAGATTCACTCAAGTGCAACTAAGCTACACTAGCTGTATTATGTAAATCCCAAGTGTTGGCAAAGCCTTGCTCTATTATTATGGATGCAGAAAAATCATGCCTGTTAATGAAACCTGAAATACAGAGATTACAAACATGCATCTTATCTGGTGCTTGCTTATTTTTAGCCATAATAGTTTTAAGCCAAATGGTTCAATTGCATAGTGGGTTTACATTTTGTGCAAGATATAATGATATGACAATGTTTTATTCAACCCACAATCAATCTAGTATAAATATACTATTTTCTAAGCCAGATAGAAACCACCCATTCAGATCTCCGTGGCTTTAAAAACCTTGGCTTTGCCTCAGGTTTTTAAGATCCTCGTGATGGGTCTCTAACTACTACATATATAATTTCTATGTGGCTGGGCCTACAAAAATAGGGAATGTAGGCACAAACGACACCCCATCACACAACAAGTCACTCTCAGAACTATAGAATAGAATATTTGCATTCTGTAATTTACATCATAGTATATACTGTTGCTATGAAGTGTCTATATAATAAGGGCTGAAAAGTGCGTGGTCAAAGGAAGATGACATGAAGTTATGAGCCATGAAAGTTTGAAAAACCAGGAAAATTTTAAGTACCTATGCATGCCCTTTTTTTGCAGGCCCATGAAGTCACATATACTGTAAATGGTGATTGGTAGTCATGATCTGTGACTGGGGATGTGAAAACTGGGCATGTGATTATGACTTAATGCATAGTTTTCAAATTTAATGATTCATAACTTTCTATGCCATTATAATAATGACTATGCAATTTTCTGCTCTTATTAAATGGGTGAGTCTGTAATGCAATATACAATGCAAATATTCCAGTTCCAGTAATGAGATATAACCTGTTATGTGATGGGGTGTAATTTAATTTAATTTGTGCTCACACACAGCTTAATAAAGGACTTGTTTGAAGAAGCTGTGCACATTATTACTTGTGAAATTGGTTGTAGAGAAATAAATTCATGCAGTAGTCCAGTGATTAGACACTACCGTATCATACATCCATAAAGTTGAGGTGGGACTCTGTTTAATATTCACAATAATATAGTCACAGTATAATATCATTGAAACAACTCATGTACGTCTCAGTAAGAACAAAGACATAAAATCATTTTAAGAGTACTCTAAAGTGCATGTAGTTTCCATGTACACACTATAATGTTCTTCCTGTCTATACATGTGTGGTCACATAGGTTTGTAATCAGTCTGCAGCTGTATCATCATCTGGGAATAAATCATTATAGCTAACTATAATAGTTAGACTATAAATTCTGTTCTCAAATTTATCTGTCAGGGTATACTCAGTTAGCTAACATTTTGAGTCAACTACATACTGTGTACATATAATTATGACATATCTCATGTAAGCTTTGAACTTTACGCTAAAATGTAATCTCATGAAATGAGAAGAACTATAGTTGCGAGCACATTGTTCTTGCTATTCATATGTATTGGAAGGTACACATGATCATGAGTACTATTATAGAGTTACCCAGTGAAGTACAGTGTAATACTTATAATAGTGTCAGTATACACACCATAAACATATAGTGACAACTATAGTTTATTTTTGAGGGGTTCATTTTTTTTTTTTAAATTTATTTATTAATGCTTTACAGCACAAGTGCTGAAGGTCTGTAGGACACCTGGTCCTACAGCCTGCTCAAAGACTTTAGCTACTTAAGGTGTGTTTGAAAAGTTGGAGAAAGGAGAAAAAATTCATGACTGGACCTAGGTAGCCTCGAACCTGCAGCCATCCGATTTACGCTCAAACGCTTACAGGAGTCTATCAGGTGGACAGGATGTTTTCTCCTTGTTATTTTCATGTAACTATATCCATAGGAATTCTAGAGAGTAACTCATTATCTCAAAGTACCCCAAGTAGAACCAAATGGACACTAGTTGTGAATGATGATCTAACTAAAGTTTGAGGGTATATCTACATGAATCATTGGTAGCTAACAACAACCTAAATTTTTGAATAAAAAGCTACTGTAACTATAGCAATTCATACAATATGTACATAAACAGAAGATCCGATAACAATTTTTTCACTTCAAAAGTATGGTAATTATGTACGTGGTGTATGTAAAGCATTTATAGGGTCACCGCTGGGACTGCCCCAATAACACAGTAACATTGTTAATGTGGACATGAAGTACAACTTCTATAGGGTCTACTAGAGGTGGCCATTATAACATGACATGTTTTATTAATGAGGTGGTGGTCACAAAGTAGTGTGCTACTGCAGACACAAGTTCAGTATACTGTAAAGCACACAGTGTACAAGTTTTGATGGCAGTTTATGTGTGATGCAAGATCACAAATGATACCATACATACATAAGTACATCATTGGCAGTCATGAATCTCAAAACCTGTTGATTAAATTTGGATAATATTACCTTAAACTCAAATGACTTATCCTTTGAGGAATGCACCCTCCAGTATACAGTAAACAGTTTATGACTCAAGTATAGCTGTACATGGCACTCCATTATTATCATTATGAGCTAGTATGGTATAAACTATATGTGGTGTGAACTGTACCTTCCTGTGTGAATGCCATAGATAACTAAATATACTACAACTACACTACAAATAAGTAAACACAATAATAATTAAGGTTACACAATGAATTTCACAGCCATATTCACCACTACACAAAGCACATGAATGACTATAGATCCCACCACGTGAACAGTGTATGGTTTTCAAAGTATTCATTTTACACATAATATATAAACATGTGTGCATATGGTATACTGACTAAAGGTACGTAAGTTGCATGCTCAATGAAAAGACAATAGCAGAAAGTATCATTCCTGGGACCTTTATTCATCATCTCTTTTCATTTCACACACTAACATCAAGTAACATTGTGTGTGCAAGCAATAGCAATGTCTGAAACAATTGTCATTGTTACACAGTGACACATTACAGGGGATTTATTACTTCTTGCAACACAGAAGGCAAAATTCAAAAAGCGTAAAGCATCATATGGCTTCTTTAATTGACCAAAGAATGTTATTCTATAGTCCATACTAGGAATGATAACAGTAACAACCACCATAATGGGAGTGAACTATGGGACATTGGAAACAGTGGAAATTGAAAACTGAAACGGAAAAACTGAAACTGAAAAACTAAAATTGGTCAAAATTTCATATTAACAGGTACCTCTTAACAAAGACCACCTCTATAATAAGACCACCTCATTATAGTAGTTATGTCAAGTAGGTCCAAAAATATAGGTAAGGTGTACTCATAATATCAATCAATCAGACAGTACTTAAAAGTTGAAATGACAGCTGCAAGGTGGTACAAAAGGATATTTATTTATTTATTTATTTATTATTACTTTATGGCAAGTATGCCAAGGGTCTGCAAGCAACTGGTGCTTGCAGCCTAAAAACACAAGTTATACATACATTGATATACTATCTTATCATGCCAAGACCTAAAGTCCATGGTCATGTCACAAACGAAAATGGAGCAATTGCATGCATAATTGAATTTGATAATGGATTTCTCATGAATATTATTGTGCATGATTTAGGAGTTGCATAGTTACAAAATCAACATTAATGATTCTTGACTTTTTGTCTTAATAATTGTTAGGCACACATAATTAGCATACTCGAAGATTTAAAAACCTGAGGTGACATCAGTAATTACCAAGGTGCAGGTAATTATTGACAGGTTTTTAAATCCTCGAAGACACCTATCACGAGTGTCTAACTATTACCAAGACACAGTCCAAGATCATTAATTTAACTATGCAACTCTTAAATCATGCACAATTCATGAGAAATCCATTACCAAATCCAGTATCAGCAGAGTAATAATTGTGCATGCAATTACCCCATTTTCGTTGTGACATGACTATGGACTTTATCTTGGTATGGTAAGATAGTATATCCTTATGTACAATCCTGCAGCTGTCGTTTTAACTTTTAAGTACTGTCTGATTGATTGATACTTTATTACATTATGAGTACACCTAATGGTCTTTTTGTTGGACCTACTTGACATGACTACTATAATGAGGTGGTCTTATTAGAGGCGGTCTTTGTTAAGAGGTACCTGTTAATATGAAGTCTTGACCAATTTTAGTTTTTCAGTTTCAGTTTTTCCGTTTCAGTTTTCAATTTCCACTGTTTCCAATGTCCTGTGAACTATACATGTTTGCGGCTAGTTAACATGTAAGAAGCCATATCACGCTCTACACGTTTCATTCTCCAGTGTTGCAAGAAGTAATAAATCCCCTGTACCAGCTGTCGAACAAACACATTCACAAATTCCATAGTGTTTACAAAGTTGGATGTGAACTCTGACATTTGCAGTCTCACACTCTTACCAAGAATCAGCTGGTTTGATAACCATTTACTATAAGTTTTCAGTTGCTATTATTTTCAATGACCATCACATTTCAATAACCATCACATTTACACTTTCAGATAATCAGCTTAATCAACCATCATGATACCAAATTAAGAATTTACAAACATTATATTTGTTCTGTAACATCAGTTATGCATGTATGTGTAAGTAACAACCATATTATGTAAGAAACAACAATTAACATTAAAACAACTGCATGTATAGTAAAACACATTATGCAAGTGATTATAAGGTATATGTAAGAAAACTGTTTCTTTTTTTTCAGATTTTTAAATGAACACAGAATGTCTCTCAACTATATGCACACAAGGTGCTTCACATGTGATCCAACTGAACGTAATTGAAGAGAGATTCTTGGTAATGAGCACAACTAGACGTTATCTCACCTTTCTCATTACTATACAACAAAAAGAAGACTAATATATAGCTATCCATTAAAATTAAAGATATTGTACCTATCAAAGTATACACAGAAACACAATTGTACGTTATAACACCATGTGATTCTATTTAAACTGTACGATACATTGATGTGTACTTACTCAACAGTAACATCAGTTGTTCGAGTTGATGCAATTTTTGCTTGCTGGACCACTGTTTCACTGTAACCTGTAGCAACGATATCATCTGCATTAGTCCTGTGCTTTATACAATAAACGTAGTGACACAAAAATACCAGGGCCACTAAAACAGGAAAGAAGTACAACCCATATGTTATTCCAATGATGGTATCCGTGGTGAACCCATTTGAAAATGAAATAATTTTCAGTGATACAATTAGCAGTAAGGTGTGAAGAATAATTCCATCATAAACATTAAGCCTATCACTCTTGTAGGGCTGGAGCACATAATGCAGTAGAGAAACAATAACACAAATGATCACCAACAAATATTGTTCAGTGTATGGATCAGGAAAGCCAATAACCTTAATGATGAGAATCACTTGTCTGCTTATTAGATAAACAGATGCAAGCCAACGAAATCTGTCTTTGTAGCATCCTTGAAACTGATCCAGTAGTGGTTTTAAGTTTAATTTCGTACAGTATATGTTTATTGCAGTGAAGTTTACCTTAGAGACTATAAATGGTTGTGATAGTAGTAAAAGAGGAAATCCAACCACTATCACTACTTCATACAATACAGCTATCATGAAATAGGCAATGTGACGGCCAGTGAAGTATTTTATTCCTGGAGAAGCATAACTGTAAACTTCATGTACTCCAGTAAACTTAATAGATCGAAAGAGCTGCAGTGATGTATCGGCAATCGACACATATGCTAGTGTCAAGATAAGACATATGGTAGGAATAGCTGCCTTCCCTATTAAGATAGTAAATTTTCCTGAATGGCTTGCAAACTTGCTGAGTATCCACATCATCATCAAAACTACTGTTGGATGTGCATAGTGTATAACATGTTGATCTATTGTAAAAAATCCTTGTACAAAGCATACCCTGAAGAGAAATCCTGGATATAGTTTGAATAAGGTGCCACCAAATATTGAAACTAGTGAACTAAGTTCATCAGAACGACTTACAACCTGCCCCAACAGAATATCTACCACACTGTAATAGTAGATTATCCCATACAAATACCCTACAGTGCACTTAATATGGTGTAACCACAACATTGTTAGAAATGCAACCACAATCACTATTACCCAGTAAGCCATTACACCAATGATTACCAAGACTGTATACCCAGGATCACAATCATCAACATTGATACATTCAACAGAATCAAAAGGTAAAGTATAGCCATCTTCACAACTACCACAAGCTGGTCCTGTTCTATGTGAGTCACACTGGTCATCCTGAACTGATGGTAACACAAACCTTCCTGGACTAACTTCCCTACGTCTAAAGTTACAATATGTATAAGGACATCGTGATACAGTGGTAGTATTGTCCACCATACCAAACCAGTAATCTCTCTTGATAGTTGTTGGTTTAGGTGTACATGAAACAACACCATCAGTGGTATAACATTTACACTGCATTGTTTCCTTGTTATAAGTGTATCCTGATCGACAAGGAGTTAGTTCTACTACCAGATCCAATGTTATTGTAGTACTCGTCAGTCGCAACTTCAGTGGTGGGCCATTGTGTATACCAGTTATTACAATTCCTCTGAACATATCATTTATTAGAATCGGATTATTTCCAGTGATATTGTAATTTATACCATTACTAGTAGTGCAATTCTCAATACACTCAACAAAAAATATTGTTGATTCAGCAGATTGATTGTTATAACCCACAACCTGTGCTGGTATTTCCATCACTTCACCAAGCATTATATCACTAACATTATAAGTTGTACAGTTCACATCAATACATCTTGCTGGTTTATTGAGTCTGAGTTGAAATGGTTGTGTAGAGAAATCTCTGGCATTGTTAATCTCGTCACCACAAAAATTAGATTGAGAAATGTAGAAAATTGAACTTTGATCTGATGCAGTCTCTATCGCAGGCAATTCTGGAGCCTGATAAAAAATTACATTACCAGCCAATGAAGCGTTATTCTGTAAAAGTACATAGTTACATGGGTCCGAATCAGTGACAGACTGAGGTGTTATTTCACGGCATAAAAATTCGCCATCAATCACTGGACAGCCGTCAGCTATTGATATGGTAGCTTGGTTGCACAGTTGATCACTGTTTATTTGAAGCAGCCAATTACACTTGGTAACATTTGAATTAGTTGATAAATCAATATAGATTGCTCCACCACGTACGAACGCAAAATTATTTGTGAAGTTGAACTGAAAAATAGAAATACCTGGCAGAATGTAAGCATCGCTCAAAAAGAGAGCAGCACCATTATTATTTATGTTTGATTCAAATATTGTGTTACCATTGCCAACAAGTATAGTATTTGAAATACTAAGTGCGCCACCACTGTTTTGTGAGAAGTTTGTCGATTGGCCTAGTAAAAGAAAAGCAGGTTTGCGGACAATTACAAGATCTGCCATTAGAGACTGCTTAATGATGCGAACAATACTGCTACCACCACCATTACTCAAAAAACTGCTATTGTAAATAGCAATCAAATAGGGATTGTCTGATGTTAAAAAACTGTATATGATTGTTCCAGAACTTTGGCCAATATTATTTTCGAAATGTGAGTCTTGCACATACAATTTAAAGCTTGAAAGAAACTGTCCAATTATGTAAAGTCCACCTCCTCTGCGTTCAAACTGATTATCCCAAAATGTTAAATTTGAAATGTTAACAATAATATTATCTTCAGACAGCCTAAATACCAAAAGACCACCTCTTCTTACAACAGATGTTCCAAAATTACCAATTGCTCGAATGTTATGCAACAAGATGTTTAGGTTGGCAGAGCGCAATTGGAAGAAAAGCAAAGAACTTCCAGAATTGTTACAGAAATTTAAATCCACAAGATCTACAGTGCTTTGTGATTGCATATTTAGTTCAATCAATCCAACCTCGTACATCGTATTGTAAACAAAGTCACAGTTTGTCATAAGCAAATAAACAGGTTCTCCCGCCATGATAAGACCAATAACATTACGTCCATCACTGTTGTTGACAAAACTACAAAATGACATGTTTAAAACAAGCACCAAGGTAGTAGGGGATATTGAATATAACTCTATCATTAATGCTGAGGAATTGACATAAGACCGAACCACACTATTTCTACTGAAATTGATAAAATGCAAACCAATACTTGGTGAATTAGTGCTGTTGATATTTACTGCACCACCACTACGACCACGATTATACAAAAAGATACTATACTCAATTGTCATGTTGAAAGGAATTGTACCATTAGAATGAATCACTTTTATAGCAGTACCATCAGCTATTTCACCAGTTTCATGCTCAATAGTCATTGGGTCAGTATCATTAACTCTTCCAAAGTGGCCATTATTGTTAAAATTACAATTTGAAATATACAGATCAGTTTCAGCACTTGCTTCTTCAATATATAATCCACCAGTTTCACTGTAGTCACTTGTGAGGCAACGAATATATCTACTTTGTGCACGAAGACAAAATACAGTGTCATAATTAGAATTGTCAATTACCATTGTGTTAGTAATATTTATCACACCAGCTACCATGTATAAATACAATGCACGAACTTTAGAATTTCGTAGAATACAATTGGTTATGGATAAATTGGTTATCTTAGTAAATGTGAGACCTCCTGTAGAGTCTGGAGTTGTAGGATCTTGTCTCTGAGGATCACCACACTTATCCCATGTGATCCCTTCAATAACAACATTACTACAGATATTACAGAATACTCCACCAGTATTGTTACACATTACAACGGTGTTACCCTGTCCTCTTATTGTAATAGCATTAAGGCTGTGTAACTCTACTATTGTAGTTAATGGGACTGAGTTGGATGTTATGTTGACACAATCATTACTCTGTAAATGGTTTAGTACATAACCAAGTGAAGAACAAGGATAATCTCCTTCCAAACAATCTTCAGTATCATTTCCATCTGTGTTAACAGTGATCTCACTAGCATTCACAGGATTCTTCCAGATCAGCATTATTGTCACCAGTACAGCAGCTAAAGTAATTTCAGACATTTCCTGTAATACAATGAATAAAGAAGTAAAATTTCCCCATAATGGTTGAGAAACTCTTCAAATACAATAAATACATATTTGGATACCATAAAATCAGGTGATGGTCCAGAGTCAATTATTACTGCCTGACATAGGCCATTTGTCAGGCAAATATCATGCATGGCCGACCACAATGGAACCTGCCTGACAAAATGTCATTCAAAATACAAGGAAGTAGTCCAAGGTTGTATAGTTTTTATAGTGCATAAGTAAATAGTGAACAAAATAATGATTGTACCATTATACATACTAAGGTTAAGTAAATCTATTGATGTATTCTCTGAATGCCAAATTGTGTAAAGCAGCAGTGTATCAATGTCAGGTAAAGCTTTAGTTTGCCTGATATTTTCATTGGGCTTTTAAAAAAAAATTATAATTGTCTCTGTGGTAAAGTAATTGCCCACAATTATTATTTTTACAACAGCTGATTCTCTCTCCATGCACAAGGGGTAGTCACTATCATAAGGCTTGCAGTAGCGCATCAAGAAATCTGATTCACTTTAATTGCTTGATTGTAGCTAATATTCATTTTGATTCCTTGATATTTTAACCTGAAAACCTGTTAACGTTGTTCATCATTTCACAGACCCAAAGCAACTGACTCAATTTTTTTCATAGATTGAAAAATTAAAATAAATCTTCACAAGTGAAAAATCAAACCAAAAACCCAGTAAACTACAGTAAACTAAGCACAAGCCTTGCATTCTTCCAATGCTGTTTACCTACAAATATCTTCTCAAAGTCTAGTACAGTAACTCATCCAAATTGCACCCCTTACATGAATTTTGTCATTATTTTGCACTCCTTCTGTGCTGATTTGAGGGATACATGCCACTTATCAACCCTAATAGCCCGCGTAAAACAACTATTTAAGTTAAACGTTCTTAAAACAGTTTGATTGCCTGTTTTGGGCACAACCATTAAATCTATGGAAATGACTACCTATTGATACAGAGTTATATGAAGTCTACCACAGCTAACAACAGTGGACTTATGGTCCTGCTGCATGAATAAGCTTACTTCATCTTTGGTCCAAGAGGTACCTTTTGGCATATCGCAGTATGTACAATGCATTCTTCATGGACTTACCAGTGTCCTCCTTTGTGTCCCATTCATCTCGGCTGACAGCAGAAAGTGTGATTTGTGGTAGCACATAATGGCTTCCCTTTGTAATGGAAATTGTCCGTATTTTTCATAGTGGCTACTTTGATTGTAGAGGTGCTTTTCAAATAGTTCTTTTTTTTGTATTGGATTGTATTAATGCTTTACAGCGACCAGCTTGATTCGTAATGCTGTGTAACGGGCTGAACATAGCTGACAACGAAGTGTAATGGAAATTTCCCTTTTCAGGCAATAATTGATAACTGGGGTGTGCAGCGCCATATCTTTTGTGTGGGTTCTCCAGTCATAATAATGTTATTTTGCAAAAAAAAGTTAACAAACAATTAAACAAAAAAATTGGAATTTTCAACTAGAGTAGAGGGACCATAGCACATCGAAAGAAGTACTGAAACAAGCTGGAGTAGTGCATGATATTAAATCACAGTAAAGCAATAAGAAGTGCTATATCCCTACTGGTCTATAAACAAATGTGAAGCAATAATCAGCCTCATGTTTGGTAACTAGTGATTCTTAACAGTCTTACGTAAGTAATGTTGTGTTAAAACACACAAAGCTGGAAAAAAGCAGCTAAAAAGCAACACAATGCCCGTGTTTAATTAATTTCCAATCACTATATCCGGTGAGGAGCCACATCTACTACCAAGCTCAATAGTCAATGGCACTGGAAATTCTTTAGCTTGACAATTCAGTAGTTCTTGGTGCTACAGAGTTACTCAAGGGACTGCTTTGTTCCATCAACAGCAGGTTTACATGCTTAAATGACAAGTAAGCTTGTACATACTAGCAAGAGTTCATAATATAGAGAGGGAGGGAGAGTATCCAACTCTGTATTGCCTGGTCAAAACACACTGTGTTCAAAGGTTGCATCATATCCTGAATACTTCGGTATACTTTCATACAAATTTGTCACCTTATATAGACAAAATCTGATTTTTGGTTTGCTTGCCTGTAGACAGGATAGACCATCAAGCTAAGTAATAAGTCACTCAATAGAGAGTTCAGATACATAACAAGTCACCACTCTCCCTCCCTCTCTACATTATGAACCCTTGATACTAGTAAGCAAGCTACAAAGAGCGTTGTTTTCTTAATAATATTTGGATTGGCAAATTCATGGTTATTTTCCAAATTTAGCTGGCACCAAAGTTTCCCTCCAAACTTTGGCCTGTTATGACAAGCTGTTATGGTCAAAAACCCCACCAAGGCAATGAATTCAATTACAAAAGCAATGAATTCTATATACCGCAGAAGTGACAATTGCAAACTGGACAAAATCAATTGCAAAGGTGATGAACTCAATAGCAAAAAATTTTAACACTCATCTTCAGGCACATGCACTTGATTGCAGGAGTTACATACAGTAATCAGTATTACTTACGGTGGTATGGCCAACACAGCATTTTGTGAGAGTTTCTATTCTACAAGAACTCGTACTGAGGAGTTGATACAAAGTATTCTCTACACCCAACAAGAATTAACAGGATAGTTATGGCTATGTTAGTTTAGGGCATGATCTTATAGCTAATTTAACCATGCATATTTGCAGTTTATTATTACACAACAGCTGGCCTCATAAACTGTAAGGTTTCTAACTTGCATTCATAGTTAAAGGGGGAATTTTGTAAATGACACATGCTAACAGCTGGCCTCATAAACTGTAAGGTTTCTAACTTGCATTCATAGTTAAAGGGGGAATTTTGTAAATGACACATGCTACATAACTAAATGTTTCAAAAGAGCAGCAACTGCCTAGTTGGTACAAATTACTGGTTAGTGATTACTTTGTTTATCAACTGCTAATTAGTTTCATTAATTACTACCTGGCAATTATAAAATCAAGAGTTCTCTTGATAAAATTTTCCCAGTGACTATGTATAATTACAGAAGAGAAAGGGAGAATGGGATGATGTGCTGTAGACATTGTTCTATCCTAGACTTCAAGCAGTCACGTTTAGTGGGGACCTATGTCCCCCTAACTCACTCTCTCCTACTATGACACCATTGACAAATTCACACTACTGCACTAGTTGAAAGTGACAACTGCTAGTGGAGGACGATAATATATGGTGGGAATATTTAATAACACTGAAGCTGCTTTCAGGTGCAGTGTAGAATGCAGCACTAAGTCACTAACTAAGGTTACAACTGAACATCTACATTACCAGTTTGACTGGTTTGTGCCCAGGTTTGCCTCCTTTAAATCTTGACACTATTTGATGTTTGTCTCCACCTTCCCATGGGCCCTAGTTACCGATGCAAACTTGTGAGTAATACAAGTTCAATCTTTATGGTGATGGTTGCTTACTGGGAATCATTGTAAACAACACAAATGCATGGGAGTTTTGAAAACATTTCCTTGATCACGTGGACAGACACATAGCCACCCAAACCAAATCTCAAAGAAACCAGGCATGTGTCCACAGCTGGCCTTCTGATGACTGTGGGTATGAAATATTCTATACAAAAAGTACCTTTATGGAAGAGTCTTACATCAAAGTAATCTAGTGTGAAACTTAGAAAATCCTTACAGAGGTACAAATATTGGTATTTAAAATAATACAAAGTTACAAGTCACTACATAGAGTGCTCAGCTACTTAACAAGTTATCCTATACAGAAATCAGTCATAAACAAGTCATCCAGTAGAGAAACAAGCTCTGTATAGAGTTGGCTATGTTAAATGTCATCCACAGCAGCGTAACAAGGCACCATGTAGAGAGTTCAGCTAGTCAGCTACATCACAAAGAGAGTTCAGCCATTCACCCTATAGAAAGTTCAGCTATGTTACAAGTCACCCAGTATAGAGTTCAGCAATGTAACAAATTACCTTATAGAGAGTTTGGCTACATTACAAGTTACACAGTTGAGACTTCAGCAACGTAACTAAGTCACCATGTTTCGCAAGAAGCTAAGAAAAATCACTCTGTAGAGAGTTCAGCTACAAATACGTCACCCTAGGAGAGAGCTCAACTATGTTATAAGTCACCCTATAGAGCATTCAGCTCTGTAACAAGTTATTCTGTATGTCCAAATATGTCACCAAGAGTTCAGCTACATAACCTGCAGCTTTGTAACAAGTGACCCTGTAGACTTACATAACACCCCGTTCAGCTACAAATCATTTTACCTGTTGAGAGATCAACTATGTATGTTATAGGTCACTCAGTAGAAATTTCAGCTATTGTCTCTAGGCATGGAGTCACTCAAAACAAAAGACATGTTGAGGATTGTAGGTATGCATGAAGCCACAGCCATTTACGTATAGCAAAGTTAATGCGTTTTGCTTACTTTGAACCACGCCTACTGACTGATCATTATTTACAAAACTTACCCCATATAGCTACGTACAGTCAAACCTCTCTAATCCGACGCTCAATGGGAGTCATAAACTTTGCTGGATTACGGAGATTGCTGGATTATCAAGTCACCTATGTAATCCGACATTGTACAATACCTAGAATAATGTCAGATTATGCAGGTTAAACGGATCACACAATGTTTTTAAAATGAATTAATTTTAGAACTTGCAAGTATTACAGCTTTTTTCTGTTATTGTCAACCAATTATATGCTTTGGTCGCTTAAAAACTATTTTCTGCAATTGTTTTTAATGCTGCTATTATTCTCTGTCGGATTACAAAGGTTGAAAACAATGTATTTCCAAGTGAGAACCAAATTTTGTGTCGAATTATGGAGTACAGAAGTTGTTTTCTATACAAAAGTGTTGGTAAATGACGTTTTGGTCGGATTAAAGAGGATTCTGGATTAAGCAGGTGTCAGATTAGAGACGTTCAACTGTACCTGTTTACTTAACTGGATATGCTAGTGGAGCATCCACAATGTAGATCTTGGTGCTTGCCTTGGTTTAATTAATGCGGGTCATATCCAGGTCAGTGAGTCATCCATAGGACCCAGCTTCATTGCTGCAACATAGCAGTACCATCATATAGATATGATGGAACACACTGTCTGTTTACATAATACAATTGCTTTAACAAATATGTATATATGTTCATTTGACATCAGGGTTGACTATATCAATAAAGGATTGATCAATTGTTTGATATTAAAAGTGACCCGCTGAGAAAAGTTTTGCACATTCCTTGAATCCATTTTATTGCTTCTCTGTTACCTATAGTAACAAAGGAGTGGACAGCCAAAGCTTCAGCCTTTTGTGATTAATAGTCTTAGAGTTTATAGCACTGGACAGTTGGAACAGGAATAAACTCGCAACAGTACAGCAAATAAATTATGGACGCCTATTTTACATGACTGAAACAAGCTACAAAGACGGAGTTTGGTTCAGTCTGTTCACCATGAACTGGCACTTCGATCAAGGTATAGTGTTTTGCAGTATGTCTCCCGTGTGAACAAAGAAATGAAGTGACAACGGTAAGCTTTATTTCTACCACAACATAAATAAGTGTCCATACTTCACATACCATACGCTGTACAAACGAGAAGATTTTCTTTTTCCCCATGAACAGGAAGATCTGGTGGTATATAGGTTTTATACATTTGAACTTTGTTTCAGTACATACCAAAGTAATCAAAACGTGTGTAAATTTTTATGTAGCACGCACATTTTCACCCAGTTTATTTACGCTTTTATAGCAAAATAGAATTTTGCAAAAACATCCAGTTTTGGCTCACTACTTTACCAATTCGGAGGACAAACACGGAAGGCTGCAGCTGAGCTTGTACGAGGTGTCCTAGGCTAAGAAGTACTTCCAGGTGAGAGATTACTTAGGCCACTCCAACTGTTTTGTGCACTTAGCTAGCTAAATACACTTGTACAAAATAGTGTAGTTTACTTCCCACCCACATGCTGTGACTACAATGAAGTGGCCTTCTGGAGTGGCCTTACAGCAAAACGTATGGTACACAAATAAACTGCAGTGCAGTAAACGTTTAGTGGTCATTGGATGGTGATATCACAGGCTTTAAAACAGGTATGCACTGTAGGTAGATCTGCGACCACAGTCAAAATCTTGACCTGCTGAAATTTTGCTGTGACCTTTGACTTAGTGTGTGACCTGTGACTTAGAGATGATATTTCCACAATACTATTTTCAGTAGATCCTCTGATCTCCATAGCAATGCAAAAACTACCACTTATTTTCTGGTTATTACACCACATATCAAAAAATTTCAGCCATATTGATGAACAATGATATGCATTCTATATAGCAGGATTTTTAACCAACTATCAGGTAACCATGTATGCTAAGTACGTTATCATTAAACTTAGATCACTTTTGACAATTAAAATAACGCAGTGGCTATTGACACCAATCATCAGTGTTAATAAGGGCCACAACCAACTATTGACACTAGCAGTAAATCATGTGATGTGTACAGACGTGAATTATTGCCCCCACACTTGATTGTTGGCAGTTCAGCAATAACCTGGAGTAATGTCTTCGTCGGTGGATTCTGAGGAAGACCCAGTGAATTCAGGAAATGATGTTGAAGAAATAGTGGACAGTAATGGTGACTTGATGAATGATGTTCAGGTTGGCAAAAAGTTCAACTTGTTCGAAGAAGTGCAGGAACTACTTAGGAAGTTAAGAGCATATAATCACCCTATGCGCGTGTTTAATAGTCAGAGCGTAGATGATTACAACAAGAGACGTGCAAAGGCCAGGGTACCTTTAGAACCCATTGATAGTAAATGGAAATTCACCTACTATGTAATTGCATGTGTCCACTTTGGCCAGCCCAGGAAAAGAAGCAAAGGCATCAGATGTAACCAGCGCCATTTAGCCATAAAGTGCACTGCAAAGATCACCATATCATATGAAGGAATTCAAATGCCTTGTTCTTAAGCATTGTACACTGGAACATAGCCATCGAATCAGCAGTGAAATCATGAAGCATTATGCTTCAAATAGAAAATTGAGCATACAACAGCAGCAGGAATTGGATGAAGTGCTCCAGCTCAGGCCGAATAACAAGCAACTAAAGGATTATATTCAAACTAAATACAAGAAATTGGTTACACTAAAAGATATTCAGAATTTGAAGCTACTTATGAAAAAGATGAAAGCAGGTGGTAGAAGAGATGAACAGATCCTGATTGATTCTCTTGAAGATGCCTTGGAAAAGGACACAGGTGCCAAAGGTGGTATTACAGTGAATGAAAATAATGAGATTGCTACTATGTCATATCAATCTGGACAAATGTCTGCCCTGTTTGAAAAGTTTCCTGAAATATTGTTGGTGGATGGTACCTATAATGTGAATAGATCTAGGATGTCTCTTTATTGCTTTATGGTTGAAGATGGGTTTGGGAGTGGTAGGAACATATTTTACTCTGCTACTGCAGAGGAAAGTGCTGTGCACTTGTTCAGACATTTAAGTCATTTAATCCCTCTTGGTTCAATGTTCATGTGATAGTAATTGATAAAGATTTTACTGAGTTACCAGCACTACAACAGGAGTTCCCACAAGCAACAGTACTTTTCTGCCAGTTTCATGTCATCAAGTATTTTTTTAAGCAGATAGTTGATCTTGATGTGGCCAAAGAAAGTCGGGAACAGGCCAGAGAAACCATCAGGAGGATTGTTAATGCTGACAGTGAAGAATCATATACTGCATTGAAGCAAGACCTCTTTGACAACACCAACACTACATTTAAAGAATATTTTATCAAAAACTGGGATGTTTGCAGAGAAAAATGGGTAACTTTTCTTTGTGACAATCATCTTCATTTTTTGCCAATACAACAAATAATTGGCTTGAATGCCATAATCACAAGTTAAAAGATGTTGTTTCTCGATCAATGTCACTTTCTGAAATGTTTGAAAAGGTGCTTCTCTTCTGTAGAACGATTGCTGAAGAGTATACACACAAGGTGTTTACTGAAGAATTTTCTACACGTAGTACAGCCAATGATGGTATTAGTGATGTGTCTACAATTAATGCAACTTGCACAGCGTATTCAGCTGAGAGGATTGTTGAACAGTTAAAGCTGTCACGTTCTGTGATGTATACTGTTTCAAGTGGAGATGGTGAAGGTGTTTTTAAGGCAGTTTACAAATCCCGGGAGCATTGTGTGTCTCTCATTGCTAATAACTGCTCTTGTGATTTTTCAAAGGTGATGGGACTCCCCTGTCAACATATATTTGCGGTGAGAGCCTGAATGGGAAGATGACAAACCGTTGCCTAAACTGTGGTATTGTCTAGACTGTAGGTAACTATGGACTGCAAGTCATATACATCTTTCATTGACTCTAAATGTTGTACTAAGTTCATTATTGTAAGCTGTTACATTATCATGACAAACTTCTTTAGCACATAGTACATGTAGCTAGTATGTACGCATGTATGTGGTATGCTTGAAACATGAGCAGTGTAGTGTGTGTGTGTGTGTGTGCAGATGAAGTATTCATCCATGTACGTATATTATGAGTCTGCTGACCAGTGGCACTCAGGATGTACTGTCAACACTTAGCTAGCTAGGAGTTTAAGCTGATGACATGTATGAATGCATGCAGTGGCTGTTATTCTACATTAATTTTGTATATAGCTATACGCATCCACAATGCATATTGCAAGTGTTGATACAGTAGTAAACAAGTTGATGGTCTTTATTGATCAGTGTCGATAGTCATTGGTGCCATGGCTTCTTATTGCCACCGATTGGTGTTAATACTCATCTGTGGCTTTTTTATTGCCACTTGTCTGTGTCAATAGTCATCAGTTGCTTTTTAATGCCATTGATGGGTACCACTAGTCATCATTTATTGGCTTCTAACACTAGTCAGTGTCAGCAGTCTTTCGTGGCTTCTTATTGCCACGGATTGGTGTCTATTGCCACCAACGATCGGAAATAGTCTTTGGCGAGGTGGCCATTGTGGGTTGGAATTTTTGCCCTTGACCGTTGACTTCTGATCAGTTGGCACGAAATTGGTGGCCTTGACCTGTCACTTAAGAGTTTGACCGCGGTCGCAGATCTACTTACAGTGTGTGCCTGTGTATCACCCCCTTGTAATGACAGCACATATAACATCTAACGTCGCTGGTTTATATACTACAGTGTCCCCCGACAGTGTCACAGAGACCCTCGTACTGTGTGCGAGATTTAAAGCCTTCTACCATAAACTACCAGTTAATTGACTAGTATGTGACATACCTAACCTTCTTGTAAATCTCTCCGGCGGCTTCTTTTGGGCGTTTGAATGGTCTTCGTTGATGGAGTCCAAGATCTCGTGCGATCTCGTGCTGTGACTGAGCTTCCGGTGCCCGCATAGATATTTGAGTAAAAAAAATCTGTGGCCTGCTCTCCGCGCGCGCATCGGCCGTACGTAGACAGTGGCGTAGCTACCATTGAGGCAACCGAGGCAACCTTGGTAAAAATGCTCAACAACAGGCTGAGCAGGCCTGAGTTTTGAAATTTTCTACACATCAAACGTTACTAGACAACATTACCTCGAACATTACTGTACCCCAGTAGCTGAAAAGTGGTCCAAGGCACTATATCACCATAGGCTCCAGCCCTGCTTAGTACTACAGTCATAGATTCCAGCTTGAATTTGTAAAAGATCGAGATACTCTAATAGAGCAGTCATCGTAATAATATTCTAATAAAGCATTCAATACAGATTATAGCCGCTGCTCTCATTACACTGCTTGGTCAATGTTAATTATTTTTACATTACTTGTCAAAAGTTCAATGAGTCAACTGCATGACATTGCATTGAGCTAATTGATCATGCATATCAAACATTAGCAGTTACAATCAAAAAATAGCCTGCTCCACATGCCATTTCAAAGCATATAGTTTCAAATTTTTCCTTGAGGGAGCATCCCCCCAGACTCCCTAGCTTGACATGCTTAGCACATGCAGTTGAGCATCACATGAAAGAGATAATTATCTCTGAGTTAAACATCATACCAGATCAATCAAAAGTAGTGTGCATGACTATGACCTCCGTTGCAGTCCATGGATGGCCTGACCGCTCAAAATATCTCCGGAGTAAGTTGTGCTGCATGCAATTAAACTAGTCTAATAATTGAAGCATGGTATACTAGTACTGTATAGCATTAACTATGCTGGAGCATTACTTATGACATGTAGAAAAACACTCAGAGTCTTCTGAAACAGTTTCCTCCATCCAACCATAGTCAACCTGCAAATGCTGTACCACCCATACTTGAAAGTATTTGTGAATCAGTTGAGCCAGAAGCAGACCCTCTCAATTTGATCAATGTATATAAACTTTGCCTAAGTAAAAAAAATTCCCTGGCTACACCACGATAGCTAATCTATGGTTAGTCTCAACTCAACCCCATGAGAAGTGCTTAGCTAGGAGGGTAAAATGGAAATTAGAAACAAAAAAAAAAAAAGACTCACAATAGAGTAAAAACTTTAACTTGTTAGCTAGTGGCCACTTCTATGTATAGTTGTTACAAGGATCATCTCTTTACAAAGACCATGCCACATTTAGCTAGCTGCTGTACTACGTATATTAAGTAGCTACAGCTAATACAGTGGAACTTGCTAGTCACACCTGCGTAATCATTTTGTTGTGAAAGTGTAGCTAATGAACGGGGCAATGAAATAAACTTTAACAATTTCATTACTCTCAACTTACATGTATAATGAAAATGATTAATTGCAGTGCTTAATCTAGATTTTCTCCTTGGGGAATCAGGAGGCAAGTTGGGAGATGACCAGGTGAAAGTCTATATATAGCTATATGTACTGTATATGTACTGTAACAGTACGTAAAACAGTTGTAAAACTGGTTAAGGCTGTGTCATAAGTGTTTGTTTTGATTTTGGTCAAGCCAGATCCTAGTTGGCAAAGCTTGATGCATGAGTGTAGTAGTAATGACATAGCTAATATCTAGGACAACCATGCAGTGGCGTAGCCAGGAAAAAGTTTTACCGAGGCAAAGTTTATATATTGACCTAATTGAGAGGGTCTGACTCAACTGATTCACAAACACTTTCAAACTTGATTAACTGGTTGGATGTTTCAGAAGACTCATCATGTCTGAGCATTTTTCTACATGTCATAAGTAATGCTCCAGCTTACGGTATACCATGCTCCAACTATTAGACTAGTTTAATTTCACTCAGCACAAACAGCTGACTTATTCTGGAGATATTTTTAGAGGTCAAGCCATCCATGGACTGCAATGGAGGTCATAGTCATGCACACTATACTTTTATTGATCTGATGTGATATTTAAGTCGGAGATTATCTCTTTCGTATGATATTCAGTTGCATGTCAAGCTAGGAGTATGAGGGCATGCTCCCTCAAGGAAATTTTGAAAATATATACTTTGAAATAGCATGTGCCGAAAGCTATTTTTTGATTGTAACTGCTAATGCATGATGTGATCAATTCAGTAGCTCAATACACTGCCATGCAGTTGATTCATTGGAACAACTGAAAAGTAATTTAAAGACAATTAACATAAATGTACAAGCAATGTAATGAGAACTGTGGATATAATCTGTACTGACTGCTCTATTAGAGTACATTACGATGACTGTTAGAGTATCTCGATTTTTTGATACAAATTCAAGCAGCTGAAAAGTGGTCCAGCCAATTGTCACCGTGGGCTCCGGCCCTGCTTAGTACTGCAGCCATATAGATTCTATTATGTGTGGCCCTACAGTAATGCTGTCTTAGTATTAGTTAACGTTTGAGTAGAAAATTAGAGTGCCACTCAAAACTCAGGCTGTTCAGCCTGAATTGAGCACTCAATGGTAGCTACGCCACTCAGGGGCGGATCCAGAGGGGGCTTTGGGGGCTGAAGCTCCCCCCCCCCCCCCCCCTTCATATTTAGACTTTACTTGATCAATATGCTGAGTCATAGGCGGCGGAAAGGGGGGGGGCTAGGGGGCTAAAGCCCCCCCTCAGAATGATATCACACCGAAATTATCTTTCTTGGAGTGGGGCTGAAAACCGTGATAAAGATCGAGATACTCTAATAGAGCAGTCACTCTAATAAAGTAGTCAGTGTGTAGCGAGCTATGTAAGGATTTTTATGTAGTTTATCAGCTAGAAATGGTAGCTGGTGAGGTGGAAAGCTCTTGTGAGCTGGCTGTGACTTTTTTTTTTTTTTTTTTTTTTTTTTGGTCTCACTTTACCAAACTATAGAAATAAGTCTGGGTCAGCTCAACGGAGCCCCCCCTCATATCAACTACTTCCTCCGCCGCTGTGCTGAGTATTATAATGAAATTTTGTCTTAGCATAATTATATGATCACTAATAATACAAATACTCATAAAACCATCTTATAAGCATCTTTCCAAGGTATTATCAGTGGATTTATGCTAAAGTTTATGCAACAAGGACCCTGATCAGCATTGGAGGTGTACAAGATCGAGATACTCTAATAGAGCAGTCAGCTAACTACTCTAATAGAACATTCACTGGAAACATGTAGCTGGTTCTGTTATAGAATTTTTCCAAATCTTCCTGCACCTATACATACAATGAAGTGAATTGGTCTGTTTAAAGGGCTTCATTCATCTACTTGTGTAGTTAATATGTATGGCAATACTTAATTCAGGTACACAATTTCCATTGAAAATGTTCTCAGATTCAATCTTGTATTGTTCAAATTTCAAAATTTTCCACTTTCAACATTATTATTCTAACATGCACCTATTCAATGTTGTGCAATTGTGAGAGGGGTGCATCATGTACTTGGTTGTCTATACCTACCCAAACTTTTCTTTTAGCAAAATGCTTCAGAGAGCTATACCTATAATCTAAAGGCAGTATATAAAATATCTACAGGCCTATGAATTTTATGTGGAAATGTCTCCAAATTGCAGTATTTTAGTATTCAAAATTTTCCTGGGGGGGGGGGGGGGGGGGGGCATGCCCCCAGACCCCCCTAGTTCCAGCATGTTTCACATGCTGGGAAGTGTGCTTCGCACACCTCTACCCAAGAGATTAGTACCTTGAGTTAGCCCCTCCCTCTTATAAATCCTAGATCCGCCCCTGCCACTGCATCATGTCCACAATTATTCTATTAGTAGTGTACTGCATTTGTTCAATCTGTTGAATAAACACTATAAATCACTGAAATATTGTGCTGACCATCATTGTATGATAGCTACCACAAAGCACTAGCAAACTAAAAGATTTGCATGGGTGGATGTCTTTCAAGAAAACTTAGGCCATTTGAAATCGAATATTAAGGTATTTCAGTTCATGATTAATTGATTATACTATATACACGTACAATAAAAAAAAGTATATCAGGCTTTCTGAGATTATGGCTGTGCATGGTATTTTGAGTGTAAACTGGCTAGAACAAATTTTTTTACAAAATTAGCTATGCTGTTTGAGATTGAATTTAAGGACGAATTAAGCATACTATTATTTAGAAAATAATTAAGAAGTAAAATAACTTAGACTCTCAGATATTGAATAGCCGACTATCACTTTATGTAGGAATTTTTGTTAATCATAATACTGTATGTATCCTAAATTTAAAAAAAAATTATGAATGCTGAATTTGAAAGCTTTTAAGGTTGTGTTTGCAACTGTCAACCTGGGAAAATTTTACTAATTAAACACTCTTTGAGAGCATTTTTGATAAGTTTTGTGTGCCATTTAAAACAAGCTTAACCTAAGTATAGTGTAGTAGTTACTCACAATTTTAGGGGATGAGTCTAAATTTTTTTTTTGGGGGGGGGGGGGGGGGAAGTTCTTCCTAGCAGCCCTAGAATAAAAACTGATTAATTGTGAAAAATAATATTGCTGAAGGGTTCCTAAATACGTTATAAAAATGCTGTGAAAACCTTGAAGTTTTATATTGTTCATGAAAAAATGGATGTTTCATGATTTCAATATTTAATTCACAACAATATAATTTCATTATTATTTCTTTACATTTTAATAAGTGGGATAGTTACTAATAATCAACCCCTAAAACACCAGAAGCCATGATGTTAAAGTACAGGCTGTGTGGCTCCTCAGGCACTTGAATAGACTGCATGCAAGCTCAGGTCACCACCTGCATGGTCTGGGATTTTTTCTGCATTCAGCAGTTTTTAGTATCATGTTTCTGGTTCCCTGCTATAATAGGCTTGTAGTGGCCTTCTTTTCAAATCCCTAGTGGGATAGTGACTAATAATAATTAATTAATAAGCTGCTGGCAGTAAATTAAAATTACATTTTTCTTGTGCAGGTAATGAAAATTTATATCCTGTTACAATATTCAGTATTGCATGATTGAGTGGTAATGGTTTCAACATATTCCTTAGCATGTAAACTGATTGTGGCCTGGAAATTAACTAGGACATGTAGATATATACTCATGATTCATGACAGTCTCATGGATGGTGTCCTTAATACACATGCTTCACTGTGTTGCTTCTGAATCACTATATGTGACTGAATTTGACAAAACCCGGCTTCGACGCACAAAACTTCGTTAGGAGATGTGGCGATTTTAAGTAATCATTGTGTAATAACTTCCCAGTGCCTACAGCTGTGCAAACAAAATTTGCACCAAGTATGCATCTATTTACTAGCTATCACTGAGTGGGTGTATACATTTCTGATACCCAAAATTGGCCCTGTTTTGGGCAGCTTTTCTAATATACGGGTATAAAATGGAGTAAGAAGACGATTGGAATCCAGAGGCCAAGTTTGGGCTCTCCATGGCCCTCAAATCACTCCAAATTGACCGAGAACACTATTGGTGAGCTCTCTGTGAAGTCCCAGCTCACTACACACCATTATCACAAAGCCATGGCCATTCAATGGCGCCAATCTCCCACTCGTGGCTTTGACAGGGTCGGAAGAAAGCTGCCACAGAAACCAGACTTGCCAGTCCTGAAGGAAGTACAGTGTGGAATGTGATAGTGTATTAGGCCAGCAATCCATTTCTGGTAAAAACGTAAGTTTGATTTTGTGTGTGTGGAAGCCTTGTTATGTGAAATCCGGTCACATATTATGATGACCTTGCCAATAATGAGCTGGGTCCTAAACATATTATATATAATTTGTTCATGTGATGATGTCAAGCAGACATGGGTCAAGCCTTAAGCACTTGTTTTGAAGTGTTTAAACATATTTGTTACTATGCAGCATTTGTGCTTGTACTGGTACTTAATTGTTTATATTTCAAAGTGCTAGCTTATAAGCACATTTTAAAGCACAAAAGCTGCCAGCTCTTATCAAAAGTCTTTGATCCAATGAGCTTCTCATTTAACAGCCAAAAGGTGCTATCAAATGTGAATAATTGTTCTATCAGGTGTACCTGTAGAACAATTATTCAGTGTAGCAGAGAAAGTCTTCAGGCCTGAGAGGTGCAGATTGAAAGATGAAACTTTTATCGATTAATGTTTGTTCATTGTAACAATAGTACTTAAAACAATAGGTGCATGACTGCATGCACCATTATATATTATATGTTGATATTAGTTTGTTCATAAAGTAATTAAGTAATTATGTCAAGCACTTAAATAGTGCTTCACTTTGTACTTGAAGCATTTACTCAATTGCAGCATTTGTGCTTGTGTTTGTACTTAAGAGGTGCTTGAAAAATGCTTCAAGCCCTTAACCTAAGTGCTTGACCCATGTCTGATGTCAAGTATGTATGGTCTGTTTTATGAAACCATATTATAGTAAGCCAAGGTCAATGTTATCTCTCATATGTAGTTTTGGTTCAAGTCATACATGTGTACCAGAATGCCGGTGTCTTACAAAATGTGTCCATGGAAGTGAAGAGTAATACACCAATTAGTTTTGCACATGCATGGGAAAGAAAACATAAGCTGAACGTAAAAATCACAGTGCCGCATCCATGTACGTATATAGATATGGTGTTACGTAACGAGCTGCAAAGGATGCCATTAGTTATCTTTGAGGATTCCTCAAGGGAGTCCAAGTCACTGTTAATTGCAATCACAGAGTTAAAAACTAATTTTTGCACATTTGACCTTCTTGTTGTGAAGTTTCACTACCAAAGCTTCCTTTTATAGAAGATATGCAGACCATATAGTAACAATTTCGCACCAATTAACTAATACAAATTGGGTAATCTGTTCAGGTAATGGGATAGGAAACACTATGAGACTTTAAACAATGATACAGTACATGCCCTTTTATTGCAGAAAGTATCAAGAACACTTTATTTGACTATCAGAAATCTCTTTTATATATCTTGGAATGGAATTATTTGTCTACAAAGTGACATTTGTCATACTTTAATCACTCACAAACTCAATGCATTACTATAAAAAGTTAGTTTGTAATGTACTAGACTGTAATAGCGATATCTCTGGAATGCTTCAAGATGTCAAGCTAAAAAAGTAAAACAAGATAGATAAACACCCAGTGGCTCATTTTAGCTCCAATGTGGTAGAATCAGGTATCATAATTATTATGACAAAACATCATAGTGTATTTCACGCTATATATATTCACCACAGACACACCTAGCCATCATCAGTGCTAATGGACAATAGGCCTCAATTAAAACGGCCGGATGAAAGCCCATCATAGAACATTCTCAGTAAAGGATCAAAGATTTGTAGTTATTATGTATGTAACTGTATATGTATCAGTTTGTCATATTTGTCCAGTAGTATAGAATGGATAACACTTCCCTTAACCCAAAACTACACAACAATAAACTTCATGGTACAAGCCAATTAAATATACAAAAGAAACCCTAAATAGCATGTTAATAATTAGATACAAGTTGCATTAAAGGTGTGTGTTACTGTACCTATACAACTAGCACTATCATTTAAAATCTGCTAATGCATGGAGTAGCCAAGAAATGGCTGCAATGATGCTAATGCTTAGTAAATTTAGCCATGCATTATCAAATTTAGCATTAACATCATTGCAGCCATTTCTTGGCTCCCACATTTGATTTCATAACTTTTTTCATCCAGGCTTCTTTTTGAACTTTTTTCACAGTTTGGCTGTTTTTTTTTGTGTTGATTTGCTCTGAGTTTTAATTTACTCTCAAGTTATTCAGCAAAAGCCGTTCATACATAGAAGAGTTTAAATAAACACACACCAACCATACTTTCAAAACCAACGATATACACAACATGTAATTAGAAATCGCTCATGAGGAGGTGGTTGTGTAGTGTATGTGTGATGACAAAAAAGTGCTAGATAGACCTGAGACAATGGTAGCAGGTATGTTATTCCTTTACATTACTATGGTGAAAGATTTTCTGTAAGTGGATATCTTGAAGGTTATATGGTACGACCAACATTATCTCACACGCACGCACGCTTGCATGCACGCACGCACGCGCACACAAATTGTTTATTCAACAAAGCTACTAATAGAATTGTGTACATAAAGTGCAAATGGTTGTCCTAAATTTTACATTATTATGTCATCACTACAACACTCATGTATCAAGCTCTACCAACCACAGGGTCTGGATTCACCCAATGCCAATCACAAAATTCAAAACTTGTGAGACAATCTTGACTAACTAGTTCAACAACTATTCAACTGTTTTATATGGTTGTGAACTTGGACAAGCAGACTCTCAACTGGTTACCCCCCACCTCAACTTTCTGATTCCCCTAAAGGAGAAAATCTATGAATAAACAAAGTTTAAGAAGTTTGAACTATATACCATATCTTGTATATACCTGGTGCGAATTCAAATTTGCTGTGTGGCCTGCCCTACCTGGTGGACAGCTATAATAAAAAACAGTGTGCTTTGGAGAAGGGGATCGGAGTTATGCGTATATGATAATCGTGTTTTCTTTCTTCCTGTGAATATACACACAGTGTGCATGGTGACTTGCTTACTTGGCTGCATGACACAATTGACAAGCTGGTTACTACACACTTTACAAAGTTGTTAATGATTTTATACTGAATGCATAGTGGAATGTCACTATAATCAATATTGTGGGACAAAGAATAAAAGGCTCATTTTGCTGTGAATTTGATATCCTCTTAATTGTAAAAATAACACATGTGGCACAGTGTAAGGTCATTAATTTCTTTATTATAATAAGCATGTATGGTTAACATGAAACATCAGTACATCATGACATATACATATACAATAGCTCTATGTGTATATACACTTATATTATTGAAGTAGAGCTGTTAAGTTATTGTTGGCATTATTACCCAGTAAACATGGTAACGTTGACACTCTGTTATCCTTTAACAACATTAATGTTATCATACTGCTAT
Source organism: Dysidea avara (assembly GCF_963678975.1). Classification (NCBI taxonomy): domain Eukaryota; kingdom Metazoa; phylum Porifera; class Demospongiae; order Dictyoceratida; family Dysideidae; genus Dysidea; species Dysidea avara. The sequence continues at coordinate 34,167,066 of NC_089278.1, forward strand.
TCAAGTTTAAGTCCATACACAAATTTTCTCCATCATATTTACATGATACTCTACTGGTCATGTTGGCCAAAATGCTAATTGTCTTTTTATTCCCTGGATGTCTACCAATTTTGGGTAAAGGTCCTTTTATTTGTGTTTTGTGGAACAATCTACAGTCAACTATAGTGGAGGCTACTACTCTTTCATCTTTTAAAAAACTTTATTGACATTAATATGTAAGTATTAGCTAATTCTTTGTGTTGGCTTTGTGTGTGTGTGTGGGCATGTTTATTCTTGGTGTTGTATCCATAGTTGTATTTGTGTTTTGTACTCTTCTTTTGCTCACTGAAAATCAGTATGAGTGGACCCCCTGTTTAAAAATTACAATTACAATGGTAAACATGCCCGTGTATATCAATATTTTACCCATAGTGAATTAACGTATAGGTAAATAGTAATAATAAATAAGCTTAAGGAAATAATAATAGTGTAGTGGAGAGTGTCCAATGCAATGCAGAGCTGCTACAAATGATTCGAAAGGATTCTTCTGTAAAACTTTGTGATTTGTAGTATATTCTATATGTGATGATTGTTTTAAATGTCGTATTTCTTTATCCTACTATTGTGCACTTCACACAAAATCATTTGCAGAGGCTCTGTATTATGTTAGACACTCTGACTCTCCTCTACTCTATTTTTAACTCTTGGTTGTAGCTATATATACTGTATACAGTACATAATCAAACAAGTGTATGCTTTGTTAAACAAAGGTACACATAGATAAACAAAAGTACCAAGGGAAAAAAAGTACACATGGGTAAACATGAGTTTAGATTAGATTAGATTATCTTTTTGTCAAAGACATGGGTACACAGAAGGCATTGCCTGCAAAAGTGCTCCTCACACAAACATACAAATAAACGTACACAACACATTAACAATTACAACAACAGATAAACAGTTATACAGAGTAAACAAGGGTAAGCATCAGTAAACAAGGGTCTACATGGGTAAAAAGGGTATACATGGATAAACACAGACCCGTAGCCAGGGGGGTTATAAAGAACCGCAATCTTGGAAAAAGGCCCACAATTTCACTGAGTAAAAAGGTCCCACAGTTTTAGCAGAAAGGTCCACAATTTAGTATACAAGTCCAAATTTTCAGTAGCAAAAGTCCATTAGCTACAGCTAAATTAAGTGCTCCGAGTAGCTCATTCAGTGCTCTGAGTAGCTCATTCAGTGCTTGTATGTATAAATGCCAAAGCAAGATCAAGATAGTCTAATAGAGCAGTCAACCAATCTAATAAAACAGTCACAATTACATTTTCTGTATAACTACTTAATTACACACACACACACACAAAAAACATATTGAGATTGCATATGTCTAAACTTGAGCTTTCATTAAAATATAAAATTTTGATGGACAAGCCCCTCCATGCAGAGGCAAAGCCCACGAATAGTTTAATTCCGATCCATGCAATGAAGATGTGTACGTAATTTTCATTGTTTAAGACTTCAGCTCCACTGCCCTGTTGACCGTGACAGAGTGCTCAAACTTTGCCATTCTTATTCACTGTGACATTCCAATGTATTATAATTAGACACATGTATGTGCAGATGATATAATTACAGAAGCAGTTGAGATGTTTTTCCAGATGTCATTCAACAGTTGGTCTTGAAAATTGTTATTTCAATTGACTGAAATGCCACTAAATTCAACTTTTTAGTGTCTATTTCCAAAAATTTCCTGGGGGGATGGGGGGGGGGAGCATGCCCCCAGGCCTCCCTAGTTTCAGCATGCTATGCACACCATAATATAATCTGAATCATGCCATATAAAAAGGTCTACTTTTCTTCTAAAAGAACCTACCCAGATAAAAGTCTGGCTATGCATGCGGCCCTGAAACAAGGGTATGCATGGGTAAAACAAGAGTAAATATGAGTACATAAAGGTGAGTATTAGCAAGTATACAGAGCATTTATAAAATAATAGTAAGCATGGATGAATTGTACCAGTAGGGACATTGAGAAGACTAGACTTGTTACTGTGGGAGTTATTTCAGTGACTTGATTCTCGAACATGTGCTACTGAAAGAAAAAGGAATCACTTCTGCAATCAACTCACACTTTAAATCTCAAAAGTAACTGTTACATGCAAACACACAACATGACACACGTGAAATATGCAATACACAATAATACATACGTATGAATCACAATTATTATATATGAGTCGTCACTCATATGTGGTCTATCTCAATGTATCCAAAAAGAGATTCTTGATGATGTGCATAACCCTGGCCTTCCTTAGCAATCCTCCTATAAATATAAATATTTGCATAACATAACAATAATAGTTCATGAACGCTTAGCTAGTACCTGTGAATATTTGTAGTAGGTACTTCCTCCAGTACTCTAGATCTCTTATTATATTTCATAACTCTGTTTGCAATAACAATATGATGTGTTCTATATATGTATTGAACTATAAAAAGTGAGGTTACCAAAATGGGAAAGAAATACAACATATATGTTATTCCAGTGATAGCTTCAGTAGTAAATCCATTTGAATAGGCAATTGTTTGTAATGACACAATCAACAACAACGAGTGAAGGATTATTCCATCATATTTGTTTAGCATGTTGCTCTTGTACGGTTGAATGAAATAATGTAATAAGGAAATAATGACAAAAGCAATCATCAACAAATATTGTGTAATATATGCATTAGTAAAATCAATAACTGTGATGATGAGAATTAATTGTCTACTTATTAGATAAATGGAAGCAAACCAGCGAAACTTGTCCTTGTAACATCCTTGAAACTGATCCAGTAGTGGTTTCAAGTTTAATTTAGTGAACTGTAAGTTAATTCTTGTAAAGTTAATCTTATGATTCACAAATGGTTCCAGAAGTAACAGTAGCGGTAAGCCAACTCCTATTACTAATTCATACAACACAGCTATCATGAAGTAGACTATGTGACGACCAGTGAAATATTCTATTGATGGAGATAGCCAACTGTAAACGGCATTCACATCATTAAAGTGTATATATCGAAGTAGCTGTAAAGATGTATTAACTATGGAGACATATGCTAGTATCAAGATAAGACATATGGTGTGAATAGCCGCTTTATGTATTAAAACAGTAAACCTTTTAGAATGTCTTGCCAGCTTGGTAAGTAACCATATCAATACTAACACTGCAGTTGGATGTGCATAGCGTATGACAGACTGATCAATCGCGAGCATTCCTTTCACAAAGCACATTCTAAAGAGAAATCCTGGATACAGTTTGAATACAGTGCCACCAAATATCGAAACTAGTAAACTAAGTCCATTAGAACGATTTATAACATGTTCCAACAAAGCATCCACCACACTGTAGTAGTAGACAATCCCATACAAATATCCTACAGTGTACTTTATATGGTGCAGCCAAACCATCATAAGAAATGCAACCACAATCACTATTACCCAGTAAGCCATTACACCAATGATCACCAAGACTGTATACCCAGGATGACAATCATCAACATTGATACATTCAACAGAATCAAAAGGTATGGTATAGCCATCATCACAACTACCACAAGCTGGTCCTGTTCTGTGAGAGTCGCACTGGTAATTCTGAACTGATGGTAACACAAACCTTCCTGGACTAACTTCCCTACGTCTAAAGTTACAATATGTATAAGGACATCGTGATACAGTGGTAGTATTGTCCACCATACCGAACCAGTAATCTCTCTTGATAGTTGGTTCAGGTGTACATGAAACAATACCATCAGTGGTATAACATACACACTGCATTGTTAGCTTGTTATAAATGTATCCTGATCGACAAGGAATCACTTCTATTACAAGATCCAATGTTATTGTAGTACTCATCAGTTGCAGCTTCAGTGGTGGACCATTTTGTATACCAGTTATTACAATTCCTCTGAACATATCATTTATCAGAATCGGATTATTTCCAGTGATATTGTAATTAGTGCAATTCTCAATACACTCAACAAAAAATATTGTTGATTCAGTGGATTCGTTGTTATAACCCACAACCTGTGCTGGTATTTCCATCACTTCACCAAGCATTGTATCATTAACACAATAAGTTGTACAGTTCATATCAATACATCTTGCTGGTTCATTGAGTCTAAGTTTAAATGGTTGAGTGGATAAATCCCTGGTATTGTTAATCTGATCACCACAAAGATTAGATTTGGGAATGTAAAAAACTGAATTTGGATCTAATGCATTCTCTATTGCAGGCAATTCTGGAACCCGATAATATATTACATTACCAGCCAATGAAGCATTATTCTTTAAAAATACATAGTTACATAGGTCTGTATTGGTGATGGACTGAGGTGTTATTTCATGGCATAAAAACTTACCATCAATCACTGGACAGCCATCAGCTATTGGTATGGTAGCTTGGTCGCACAGTTGAGCACTCTCTATCTGAAGTAGCCAATTACACTTGATAACATTTGAATTACTTGATAAATCAATATAGATTGCTCCACCACGCACAAATGCATAGTTTTTAGTAAAGTTGAACTGAAAAATGGTAATACCTGGCAGTATATAAGCATCACTCATAAATAGAGCTGCACCGTTATTGTCTACGTTAGATTCAAAAGTTGTGTTACCAGTGCCGACAAGTATAGCATTTGAAATACTAACTGCACCACCACTGTTCCTGGAAAAGTTTGTTGACAGGCCTAACAGTAGAAAAGCAGGTTTGCGGACAATGACTAGATCTTCCATGAGAGATTGTTTTCTGATGCGAACAATGCTAGTACCTCCACTATTTCTTGTAAAACTGCTATTGTAAATAGCAATCAAATAGGGATTGTCTGATGTTAAATGACTGAATAAGATTGTTCCAGAACTTTGGCCAACATTATTTTCAAAATGTGAGTCTTGCAAATATAATTTAAAGCTGGAATAAAATTGCCCATTAATGTAAAGTCCACCTCCTTGACGTTCAAATGTATTATTTAGAAAAGCTAAGTTTGAAATGTTAACAATGATATTATCTTCTGATACCCGAAACACTAACAGACCACCTCTCCTTACAACAGATGTTCCAACATTATTGATTGCTTGAATGTTATGTAGTGAAATACCAAGGTTGGGAGAACGTAATTGCAAAAAAAGCAAAGAACTACCAAAGTTATTACAAAAATTTGAATCCATAAGACCTACAGTACTTGGAGACTGCATATTTAGTTCAAGCAATCCAACTTCATACATCTTATTGTAAACAAAGTCACAGTTTGTCATAAGCAAATCTGCAGGTTCTCCCACTATGATAAGACCAATAACATTTCGTCCATCACTGTTGTTGACAAAACTACAAAATGACATGTTTATAACTGGTGCCAAGGTAGTAGGGGATATTGAATATAACTCTATCATTAATGCTGAGGAATTGACATAGGACCGAACCACACTATTTCTACTGAAATTGATATAATGCAAACCAATACTTGGTGAATTAGTGCTGTTGATATTTATTGCACCACCACTACGACCACGATTATATAGAAAGATAGTATGCTTAATTGCTATGTTGAAAGGAATGGTAAAATTAGAATGAAAAATTTTTACAGCAGAACCATCAGCTATTTCACCAGTTTCATGCTCAACAGTCATTGAGTCAGTATCAACATTTCCAAAGTGACCGTTATTGGCGTAAGTGCAATTGGATATGTGCAGATCAGTTTCAGCACTTGCTTCTTCAATGTATATTCCACCAGTTACACTATAGTTACTTGTAAAGCAACGAATATATTCACTTTGTGCACGAAGGCAAAATACAGTATCATAGTTAGAATTGTTCAGTATCTGTGTGCCAGTAATATTTATCACACCAGCTACCATGTGTAAATACAATGCATGAACTTTAGAATTTTGTAGAATACAATTGGTTATGCATAAATTAGTTATATTAGTAAACGTGAGACCTCCTGTAGAGTCTACAGTTGTAGGATCTGGTCTTTGAGGATCACCACACCCATCCCATGTGATCCCTTCAATAACAACATTACTACAGTTATTACAGGATACTCCACCAGTATTGTTACACATTACAATGGTGTTACCCTGTCCTCTTATTGTAATAGCATTAAGGTTGTGTAACTCTACTATTGTAGTTAATGGGACTGAGTTGGATGTTATGTTGACACAATCATTACTCTGTAAATGGTTAAGTACATAACCAAGTGAAGAACAAGGATAATTTCCTTCCAAACAATCTTCAGTATCATTTCTATCTACATTAACAGTGATCTCTCTAGCATTTACAGGATTTTCCCAGATCATTTGAAATATCATTAATATTACTAATATAGCAGCAAAAGTAATTTGAGACATTTCCTGTAATGAATAAAGAAACAGAATAGAACTCAGTAATGGTTGAGAAACCCTTGAATAACAACAAGTATATTTTTGGATACCATAAAATCAGGTGATGGTCAAGTAATCACCCACAATAGAAAAATTCCATTTTATAGCATACAGAAATAACCATTGCCCCTAGCAACCTGAATTTCCCATTATTTTTAGGTGATAACGTCTAAAGTAACTTCTACAAATTTGAAAGGATAGCATATATATATCATTAGATACGACATTTTGAAATTTGTGGTTTTCCCTTACATATCTATGTGAGAGGGCTACAGTTGCCCCTTCTGGGCAATCACAAAATGAGGCATATATCTCAATGTATGCAAAAGCCAAAAATTTAAAAGTACAAATATATCAATTTTACATAATTTGTAGGTGTGAATGTCAACAATAACCTATCCAAGTTGTAAATGGATAGCATACATTCTGTAGGTCATAAGATATGACATTCTTTGAATCCCATGATTTGTGTGATTACCAAGAAGGGGTAACTGTTGCTCCTCTCATTAGCAATGTATGGGAAAATTGCAACTTCAAAATGTCATATCTCATGACTTATATGTGCCATCCTTTTAAAACTTGGAAAGGTGACTGAAGACATTGACACCTACAAATTAAGTTGCTAGGGGCAATGATCCATTTTTTCATTATTATGAAATTTGTCCATTATATATGTGACCCGCTGAGCGAAAACCCGACTTGTTTGTATTTTCCTCAAACTTCATTTTATGACCCCTAGAGAGTAAAACCAATGGGCTGTTAAAGTTTCAGCCTTATCTGGTAAGAGCTTTCGGAGTTATAGTGATAGACAACAAGAAGAGCAATACAATCAATTTGTACAGTGCCTATAAGGAAAAAAATTACAGGCACTCATTTATTGATCATAAGTCTCAAGTGTAATGGATTACAAAGTAGGGACTTGTGTCATTCTATTCACCATGAACTGGGGGCATTCATCAAGGTATAATAGTTTTTGGCCTAAACATACCCATGTTATCAAACAAGAGCTTTAGGTAACGGTGACAATAAAGTTATATTTATCGCAACGTAAACAGACACACGAAACTTGTGTTTGCTTCGTTGAATAGAAATGAAACAATAATAGTTTTAGTCTTCATGAAGAAGGAAATTTATTGGTATATTAGATTATTTTATTTATGTCTTCATTCACTGTTTACTGAAGCAGTTAAAATGCATGTCAAATTATTTATGTAGCACAGATTTTTTACCCAATGTAATTTATATATATATAAAAAAAACAGAATTATGTGCAAATAAGTTGGGACTTTGCTCAGCAGGTTACGTGTTTAAAAATGCTGTTCCTATCTCCATATAAAAAAGGGGATAGTCACTGTCATAAGGCTTGTAGTAGTGCTCATGGCCTGGATCAAGAAATCTGATTGTGAAACACTCACCTTGATTGCCTGATTGTAGCTAATATTCATGCTTGATACCTTGATACTTTAGCCAGAAAACCTTATAGGGACATGTCAACTTCATTAGTTCCCAACCGACTCAATTTTTCATGATTGAAAAACTAAAATAAACTTCATAAGTAACAAATAAAGCTAATACACCACTATAATAGCACAGTCTTCGCATTCTCCCAATACTGTTTACCTGCAAACATCTTCTCAAAACCTAGTACAGTGGCTCAAACATGCACACTGGTAGCGAATGACCTGCCATCGAGACCACGCATTTCAATGGTTTTACACTCTTTTGTGATAATTTCTTTTATATATATCTAATCAAAAACAGCCAAGCTGTAAAAAAAGGTGCGGCCCCCAAAAAGGCCATGGTGAAAAAAGATGTGAAATCCAAGGTGGCGGCCAAGAAATGGCTGTGATGGTAGGTTAATGGTTACATTTTAATAACGACAATTCAGGTGAATTTGGTGCCAAGACCAAGCGGCACAAAATTCACCTGAATTGTCGTTATTAAAATGTAACCATTAACCTACCATCACAGCCATTTCTTGGCCGCCACCTTGGATTTCACATCTTTTTTCACCATGGCCTTTTTGGGGGCCGCACCTTTTTTTACAGCTTGGCTGTTTTTGATTAGATATCACTTCTTTTTGTATTTGTATACTGCAAAGCCGGCCTATGGCTGGCTTTGGGGCTTTTTTAACCCATGTGTTTTTTTCTTTACCACAGGAAGAAGAAAAGAACTTAAAGAAGATTTTTAATGCTTCAATTGTTTTTGATTTTATTAGTAATTATACAAATTATATACATATGTTTATTACATGCCCATTATTCCCCACAGGATATTTTTTTGCAGTTGATCTCTCTACTGGGTGACTTGAAATGTAGCTGAACTATATACAGGATGGTTTCTTTGTAGCTGAACTCTCTACAAGGTGACCTCTTCTAGCTGGTCTCTCTACAGGGTGATTTGTTTCTAGCTGAACTCTCTACAGGTGATTTGTTTGCAGCTAAACTCTCTACATGGTGGTTTGTTTGTAGCAGAACTCTCTACATGATGGTTTCTTTGTAGCTGAACTCTCCATAAGGTGACTTCGTCTAGCTGAACTCTCTACAGGGTGATTTTTTTGTAGCTGAACTCTCTACAGGGTGATTTGTTTGCAGCTGAACTCTCTACATGATGGTTCCTTTGTAGCTGAACTCTCTACAAGGTGACTTTGTCCAGCTGATCTCTCTACGGGGTGATTTGTTTCTAGCTGAACTCTCTGCAGGTGATTTGTTTGCAGCTGAACTCTCTACATGATGGTTCCTTTGTAGCTGAACTCTCTACAAGGTGACTTTGTCCAGCTGATCTCTCTACGGGGTGATTTGTTTCTAGCTGAACTCTCTGCAGGTGATTTGTTTGCAGCTAAACTCTCTACATGGTGGTTTCTTTGTAGCTGAACTCCCTACATGATGGTTTCTTTGTAGCTGAACTCTCTACAAGGTAACTTCTTCTCTACAGGGTGATTTGTTGTAGTTGAATTCTCTACAAGGTGGTTTGTTTGAGGCTGAACTCTCTACATGGCGGTTTCTTTGTAGCTGAACTCTCTACACAGTGATTTGTTTGCAGCTGAACTCTCTACATAATGGTTTCTTTGTAACTGAACACTCTACAAGGTGACTTCTTCTAGCTGATCTTTCTACAGGGTGAATTGTTGTAGCTGAACTATCTACAAGGTAACTTCTTCTAGCTGATCTCTCTACAGGGTGATTTGTTTGTAACTGAACTCTCTGCATGATGGTTTCTTTGTGGCTGAACTCTCTACAAGGTGACTTCTTCTAGCTGATCCTTCTACAGGGGGATTTACTTGTAGCTGAACTCTCTACAAGTGATTTATTTGCAGCTGAACTCTTAATGTGGTGGTTTCTTTGTAGCTGAACTCTCTACAAGGTGACCTCTTCTAGCTGATCTCTCTACAGGGTGATTTGTTTCTAGCTGAACTCTCTACAGGTGATTTTTTGCAGCTAAACACTCTACATGGTGGTTTCTTTGTAGCTGAACTCTGTACATGATGGTTTCTTTGTAGCTGAACTCTTTACAAGGTGACTTCTTCTAGCTGAACTCTCTATGGGGTAATTTCTTTGTAGCTGAACTCTCTATATGATGGTTTCTTTGTAACTGAACTCTCTACAAGGTAACTTCTTCTAGTTGATCTTTCTACTGGGTGATTTGTTTGCAGCTGAAATCTCTACATGGTGGTTTCTTTGTTGCTGAACTCTCTACAAGGTGAATTCTTCTACCTGATCTCTCTACAGGGTAATTTGTTTGTAACTGAACTCTGTACAAGTGCGTTTTTGTGGGTGATCTCACTGCAGGTTGATTTGTTTGCAGCTGAACTCACTAAAGGGTGATTTTGCTTGTAGTTGAACTCCTTGCATTGTGTCTAGTTTCTAGCTGATCTCTCTACAGGGTGATTTGTTTGTAGCTGATCTCTCTACAAGTTGATTTGTGTGTAGCTGATCTCTCTGCAGGTTGATTAATTTGTAGCCGATCTCTCTACAAGGTAATTTGTTTGTAACTGAACTGTCTATAAGGTGATTTATTTGTAGCTGATCTCTCTGCAGGTTGATTTGTTTTAGCTGAACTCTCTACAGGGTGATTTACTTGTAGCTGAAACCCTTACATTGTGTCTAGTTTCTAGCTGATCTCTCTACAGGGTGATTTGTGTGTGGCTGATCTTTCTACAGGTTGATTTGTTTGTAGCCGATCTCTCTACAAGGTAATTTGTTTGTAGCTGAACTCTGTACAAGGTGCTTTTTTGTAGGTGATCTCACTGCAGGTTGATTGTTTTGTAGCTGAATTCACTAAAGGGTGATTTGCTTGTAGCTGAACTCCTTACATTGTGTCTAGTTTCTAGCTGATCTCTCTACAGGGTGATTTGTTTGTAGCTAATCTCTCTACAAGTTGATTTGAGTGTAGCTGATCTCTCTGCAGGTTGATTAACTTGTAACCGATCTCTCTACAAGGTAATTTGTTTGTAGCTGAACTCTCTATAAGGTGATTCGTTTGCAGCTGAACTCTCTACATGATGGTTTCTTTGTTGCTGAACTCTCTACAGGGTGTTTTGCTTGTAGCTGAACTCTCTACAGGGTGATTTGTTTCTAGCTGATCTCTCTACAGGGTGATTTTTGTAGCTGACCTCTCTTCAGGGTGATTATTTTCTAGCTGATTGCTCTACAGGTTGATTTGTTTGTAGATGAACTCTCTACAGGGTAATTTGCTTGTAGCTGAACTCCTTACTTTGCGTCTAGTTTGTAGCTGATCTCTCTACAGGGTGATTTGTTTGTAGCTGATCTCTATACAAGTTGATTTGTGTGTAGCTGATCTCTCTGCAGGGTGATTTGTTTGTAATCGATCTCTCTACAAGGTAATTTGTTTGTAGCTGAGCTATCTATATGGTGATTTGTATGTAGCTGATCTCTCTGCAGATTGATTTGTTTTAGCTGAACTCTCTACAGGGTGATTTGTTTCTAGCTTATCTCTCTACAGGTTGATTTGTGTGTAACTGATCTCTCTACAAGCTGATTTGTTTGTAGCTGATCACTCTGCAGGTTGATTTGTTTCTAGATGATCTCTCTACAGGTTGATTTGTTTGTAGCTGAGCTCTCTGCAAAGTGTTTTGTTTGTAGTTGATCTCTCTACAAGGTGATTTTTTGTAACTGACCTCTCTTCAGGGTGATTTGTTTCTAGCTGATATCTCTACAGGGTGATTTTTTGTAGCTGACCTCTCTTCAGGGTGATTTGTTTCTAGCTGATCGCTCTACAGGTTGGTTTGTTTGTAGCTGAACTCTCTACAGGGTGATTTGCTTGTAGCTGAACTCCTTACATTGTGTCTAGTTTGTAGCTGATCTCTCTACAGGGTGATTTGTTTGTAGCTGATCTCTATACAAGTTGAATTGTGTGTAGCTGATCTCTCTGCAGGTTGATTTGTTTGTAGCCGATCTCTCTACAAGGTAATTTGTTTGTAGCTGAACTATCTAAAAGGTGATTTGTTTGTAGCTGATCTCTCTGCAGGTTGATTTGTTTTAGCTGAACTCTCTACAGGGTGATTTATTTGTAGCTGAACTCCTTACATTGTGTGTAGTTTGTAGCTGATGTCTCTACAGGGTTATTTTTTGTAGCTGAACTCTCTACAGGGTGATTGCTTGTAGCTGAACTCCTTACATTGTGTCTAGTTTCTAGCTGATGTCTCTACAGGGTGATTTTTTTGTAGCTGAACTCTCTACAGGGTGATTTGTTTCTAGCTTATCTCTCTACAGGTAGATTTGTTCATTGCTGATCGCTCTAAAGGTTAATTTGTTGCAGCTGAACACCCTGCAAAGTGTTTTGTTTGTAGCTGATCACTCTAAAGGGTAATTTGTTTGTAGCTGAACTCTCTCCACAGTGACTTGTGTGTAGCTGAATTCTGTGTAACTGAATTCTCTAGAGAGTGACTTAATTGTAGCTGAATTCTCTACACAGTGCATGACTTGTTTATAGCTGAACTTTCTTCAGTGTGACTTGTAATGTTCTGAATCTCTATAGTGGTATATTTGCATAACTCTCCACATGGTGACTGTCTTCTTGCTGAACTGTCTATACGATTAACTGTTTGCAGCTGAACTCCCTACAGAATAACTTGTGAAGTAATAAAATTCTATAATGGAATAAATAAATTAGCCGAATGCTCTATTAGGGTGACTGTTCTATTAGAGTATCTCGATCTCGCATTTGCTACAAGGAGTTGGCTTTCGAATCATAACTCAGTGGTTTGTAATCCGATTCTTCTGTACTACTGCAAGGACTTTCTATGAAGATTATTCCAGCTATACACCGATTTTCAGCTCATTGCTCTAAGCGGTTTGCCTAGTAGGCGTGAAAACTAATACTTTTTTATTCATAAAAATCGATCGCGTAATTGTGACACAGGTTGGGTTTTGTGTCATATCTCCGTGGTCTTTATCTCGATTCCTTTCAAACCACCAAAAGGCACTCCTACGATGGTTACTCCATCTACATAGCAATTTTCAACTCATTCCATGAAGCGGTTTACCCTGTAGGCGTGACAACAAATCGATCTTGTTTTACGCGAATAATCGGTCATAACTCCTGAACCATTCATCGGATTTGTACCAAATGTGATGCTAGGATTCGCCGTTGGACACCCTTTCTGTGTGCCAAATTTCAAGGCGATCGGGGTACGCGTTTGCTTGTTATAGCAATTTTTGCAAGTGTGCGAATAGACGAAGAAGAAAAAAAAAACGAAGAAAAAAAAACGAAACTTTGGCAGCTCGTATCTCGGAAATGGCTTGAGCGATTTCCTTCAAATTTGGAATGTAGACTCCCTTGGCTGGCGGGCAACTGTGTAGCAAATTTGGTTCCAATCAGATAAGTGATCACCGAGATACAAATGTGTGAAAATGACGTTTTCGTTCTTCCTGTCAATATACTCACGGGTGTGGCGCGCCAGCTTCTTGGGCCGCACGACACACTACCGTGTGTCTTGATATGTAACACTTTCACACCTCAGATCAAAGGAACCGCCCTGGCTACATTTCGTATGTAGCCCAGCTAGCCAGGCTACAACAAGCCTTTTCCACAATGACGTCACAATTTAAAATGGCAATCTCTATTTGGGGCACTCCAATATTTTCAAGTATTGGATCCTATGGGTGATAAATGAAGATCGATTGTTTGTGAAATCCAGAAAGAAACTATTGCGGTAAAACTGGCAGGTAGGAATATAATGCTATGAATGGAATTCGTTTATACAACTTACAAAAATTTTGGCTGGTTTTCTAAGTAGAGTGGAAATATTACTCTATTAATGACCTAGTAACCATACCTGATCATTGCGCCTTGATATAGGTTGTATTAATCTTGTAATAGTAAATCAAAAACATTTGTATCATAGGAAACAGTACTTAAAAATATAAGAGTACCCCAAATAGAAATTAGCACGATGTCATTATGGAAAAGGCTTACTGGACAGTGATTATACAGATGTTGAGGTCGAAATTGATTGTGGAGATTGATTAATACTCACGTGATTAGGATGCACAAGTTGGATTTTGTTATGAAAACCGCTCAGATGGAGAGAGTTTTGTTATCCTCACCATTCTACAAGTTGAAAAACATTGGGCTAAGGTGAGAACTAGTGCTATAGCTTATTCACTGATTGTTTCCGCACGTTTTCAAATATGGATATGCCCCCATCACGAAGCTACTACTCTGAACAGAGTAACCACTCTACAACCTATCTAGGCCTTTAGCGAACTCCATACTTTTTTCACAAACAATTCAATAGCACTGATTAAAACATTAAACTCACATAACCAAATTCTCCCTGATATCTCTAGGATATGTCTATTCATTGCAATCAAACGTAACCAGAATGTACGAGTCAAATTCAAATTCTCTCTGCTGACCCATAATTGAAAACTTTAGGTATGCATATATAATAAATTATATCCAGTGGCTGCACTCGATCATCGTACTGGCTTGGGTGATTGATCGCCCTGTACAGGCTATCAACCTGATAAGTGTTACCAAGAGTTTATAATGTATTAGCTCTACACCATTATAAACTCTTGGTGTTACATATTAGCTGTAACTTGGGGCATTCGGGCTTTGCCTGATATGTATGCCTGACTGCCTTCAGGCCACCTGATATGTATGCTCTCTACCCTTGGGCATACATACCAAGCAAAGCCCTCATGCCTGTGCAACAACTATTACATGCCGGTAGTATGCACTTCTGCCATTAAACTTATGGAAGTGACTACCTCTAGATACAAAGTTTAGGGGAAGTCTAACAGAGTTAACAACACTGGACTTGTAGTCGTAGTGTGTGAAGAAGACTATTTCATCCTCGGTGCTATATGGTATAGGCGTAATATTTGAAACTACAAGTTTATAAACAAATGTAAAGCAATAATTAGCTCCACGTTTAATTGGTAACCAGTGAATCTTAACAGTCTTACATTATTAAAGTATTGTTGCCTTATAACACGTACTAAGCTGGGAAAAGTAGTTTTATTGCTTAAAAAATGCTTAACTGCACCACAATGGATACCACTCAGGAGGAAACTTTGGCGGAGGGAAATCAAGAGCAAAATACTGTATCACAGTCGGCAAAATAAAATTTGATAAATTGATAGCAAAGCACACGCCCTTAATTACCAATTGCTATACCTGACATGGAGCCACACTTAGCATCTAACATTCAAGACTATGTAGCAAGGTCCAACCTATGGAATAGTGGATATGCATGGTAGTACTCACATTGCGTCTGAACTCCAATGTTTGAGGATACCACATCTACTACCAAGCTCAATAGTCAATGGCCTAGACAACATTGGACCTAAAGTCCTAAATAGTTGTGCTGATTCATTGACTGCATCTCTACATTATCTTTTTTCTCTGTCTTTAGTGAAAGGTGTAGTTCCTAGTGTCTGGAAGTGCCACAACATCATACCCACTTTTAAGTCGGGTGATAAATCTAATTTCAAAAACTAACGTCCCATCTCTATGAGTAATGTCTACCTGTTCCCTTTTTGGTGACAAGGACTGTCCACCATCATGATATCTTGAGATTAAATCAGAAATATTACCAGTGTCATCACCTGAGCCAGAATGAGTTTTCTGCCTTCCCACAGCCTCTAACAGCAGTTAGCCAAAATTCATTGGGAATCTCCTCAGGACATCTGCGAATTCGATCGTAGACAACTCTAATGCATTGGCAAGTCTTTAGCTTGATAATTCAGTAGTTCTTGGTAGTGCAGAGTTACTCAAGGGACTGCTTGGTTTCATCAATAGTAGGCTTACATGTTTAAATGACAAAGTAGACTTGCTACATTGTACATACTAGTAAGCAAGTTACAAAGAGTATTGTTTCCTTCACAAGCAAAATATTTTGATGGAGAAAATTTGGTTTATTCAACCATAATATATTTGCAGTTTATTAGTACACAACAGCTGGCTTCATAAATCATAAGGTTTCAAACTTATATTCATAGCCAAAGGGGAGAGTTTTGTGAAATAACACATCTTGAAAGACTATTACATAGCTGAATAATTGAAAAGAGAAACAATTAAAACAACATGCTAGTTGATACCAATTTCTAATCAGACTATGGTATGGCTCATTTGCAGGTTTACTAAATCACTTAGTCACCTGACATCCTCACTTAGTTAGTCACCTGACATCCTCACTTAGTTATTCACCTGACATGCTCACTTAGTTAGTCACCTGACATGCTCACTTAGTCACCTACATGTGTTCAATTAGTCACCTACACGTGTTCACTTAGTCACCTACACGTGTTCACTTAGTAACCCTCAAGCAATTTTGTACATGATGAATAATTACAAGTATAAGAAAATGCACAGTAGGGATATTCACTTCTTATTGTTTTACAGTATTTGGACATGTAATGAGTATAGTGATAGTGGTTTCTCGACGATGCTCGAGCCACAACCGGATTAAAGCCACGACTGTTCGCGTACACACACTACACTTGTATTATCACGTGACATTAATAAAACAAGACCCACAATCAGACGTGATATAAGTCTACCTATATACAATGTTGCTAAAGTTCACAATCAATCCATGACAATTACATACTACTCCGATCCAGCTTGTTTCACTACTTTTTATTGCAGCATTATACATTGTCCCTAATCTCATTTAAAATTCCCAATTTTTCTTATACTTGTTTGTGAAGTTTTTTTGCAAGCTCATGACCACTAAATATCTGCTGAGTTACTCACAGCACTATTATACTAGATTATGACTCATACAATAACAACTGATCAGTGGGCGAGGCTCTACATAAGTCTGCAGACAATAATGGACGTGGATTCGTGCATATCTACATGGGCGTGGCTACCATATGTCTACAGACAGTAATTTACGTAAGTGGGCGTGGATTCGTGCATACCTACACACTGATGAATGGACGTGGCTACCATATGTCTACGGACTGTAATTTACGTAAGTGGGCGTGGCTCACGAAAGAAGCAGAGCTACGCCATGACGTGTGGTAACACATCCACATTATATTTAGCACGTAGGGTCAGACCCGAATAATCTGTAAAGCAGGACCTGGATGACCCGAC
This sequence comes from Dysidea avara, assembly GCF_963678975.1. Classification (NCBI taxonomy): domain Eukaryota; kingdom Metazoa; phylum Porifera; class Demospongiae; order Dictyoceratida; family Dysideidae; genus Dysidea; species Dysidea avara. The sequence continues at coordinate 34,184,042 of NC_089278.1, forward strand.
TCGGTTTAACATTGTTACAGATTAAACTATATTTATTGACTTACACATTGCTATATAGTTCGCCATGAGTTGGTCTCTCTGATCGATATCAACAGCGAGTCTGACGTACGCGTGTGTTTTTGGTACAACCGGCGACCACGAGTATTCGAATAGTTTGATGCAATATACACTGGTATGGAAGCCGTACTGTAGTCTATTAACTCTCCGCGGTAGAACCTTGACTGATGGCCATGGTAAAGAAGGATGAAAGGTAAGACAATAGCGCAAGCATTGTATGTTTATCAATATACCAAAGGTTTTTTCTTAAGCGATCTAGAAACGTTTCTGCGAAAGAATTAGGGCTGTAGCTGTAGCCAGTTTTCCACTACGCTTGACTGAAAGCGTCAGGCAGGCAGGCAGTAGAAAATTCCATTGACAAAATTTAAAAAAAAATTCTGTAGCAACTTGACGGAAACGTTTCGGGTCGATCTGAAGACACTTTTGGGCTTGGTTTTACCCAACCAATACTGTCATGTCGTTGTGAGGAAAAATTGCGGCAGGTTTTTGGGTTATATTATATCGTGGATCGCCCCCACACCTTCGATGTCCCTAATATACAGTACTATTGTACTGTATGATAACATGAAAGGCACACTGCAGTACTCAATAATACTGTAATACAATTCTTCTCTGTGTTCCACAAATAATTCTGGACAAATAGTAGACTAAATGGCATATCTACTGTAGCTCTAGCCATTACTTTGGTTACCAGTCGAATAATTATTTTGTGGGCACTGTAGGGACTTCAGAAAGAAACCATTCCACTGTTCTGCATTGCTCTTTCATCCCACACTCATTCTCTGGCTATAAAGGTATGTACTTCAAACCATAGTCTAAATAAGTTAGACACTGCGACCAACAGGAACTAAGCAATTTAGTAACCCCTCAGGCCCTTAGTAGCGCCCTTGCTGTGCTCGGGATGCTACAGCCTCAGGCCATCAGGGTTACTAAATCGCTTAGTTCCCTTGGTCTTGGTGTCTAACTATAATTTAGTAATTAACTTGTTTATCAATTGACAAACATTAACTTGTTCATAGTGACTATGTAATATTATAGAGGAGGATGGGAGAATAGGATAATGTACCGTAGACATTGGAATATCCTATACTCTAAACCACGAGCAGTCACGTGACCTTATGTGACCTCCTACCAACTAAGGTCATGTATGGTTCAATTCCAGAGATTGATTAGGGTTTTAGTGTGGACCTACATACCTTGATCTCCCTAACTCATACTATGACACCACCCATTGGCCATTTCGCACTAATGCACTGGTTGCAAGTAGCCACTGTTAGTAGAGAAAGATAAAGAGGGAAGGATTTTGGGTCAGAATAATATTCCTAAAGCTGCTTTCAAGTACAGTGTAGAATGCAGAATACAGCACTGAGTAATATTTGCCACTAGCTAAGTAGTAAATGAGCACATGTAATACCAGTTTGACTGATTTACATTTTGACACTATTTGATGTTTGTCTCCACCTTTCCATGGGACCTAGTTACCAATTCAAACTTGTATTTAACCAAAGGTTAAATTGGAAGTGTCTCTATAATGACAATAGTTGCTTATTGGGAACCACCATGGAGTACACTACAAGTGCATGGAAGTTTTGAATCGTTTGAGCATGAGTGGACAGACACGTTGACACCCAAACCAATTCCAGGCATGTGTCCACAGCTGGCCTTCTGATGACTGTGGGTGTAAAATACTCTACGTAAAAAAAGTACCTTTATGGAAGAGTCTTAGGTTATGTAACATTTAGTGTGAAAATTTAAAAAATCCTTACAGAGGCACAAAATACTGGTATTTCATATATATAACAAAACCTGATTTTTGGTCTGCCTGCCTGCCTGATCATAGTCGATAAGCTAGACCATCAAGCTAAGTAATAAGTTAAGGTTCAGATAGTACAAAGTCACCCTATGGACAGTTCACAAGTCAATCTATAGAGATTTCAGCTTACCCTGTCAAGTGTTCATCTAGTTACAAGTCACTCTATAGAGGTGAACTCTGTACAGGGGGACTTGTAATGTAGCTGAACTTCTAAAGGCTGACTTGTTTGTGACTGATTTCTGACTTGTTACGTGGCTGAGTACTCTACAAAAAGCTCTGTCTAGAGTTTGGCTATGTTACAAGTCATGTACCAATATGGAGAGTTAACCACGTGGTAAGTCACCCCATAGAGAGTTCAGCTACAAACAAGTCACCCTAGTGGAGAGTTCAACTATGTTATAAGTCACCCTGTAGAGCATTTAGCTATGTAACAAGTTAGTCTGCATGTCCAAAGCACAGCAGGCTGTAGCTAAGCCTGTATGAGGTGTTAATTACTAGCCTAAGCTAAGCAGTTCTTCCAGGTGAGAGATTACTTAGGCTACTTATTTTTTTTGTGCACTTAGCTAGTTAATACTGTACAAAATGGAACTTCCGTCCACATTCCAAAATTTGTGTAACCAGGACGAAGTGGTCTTACAACAAAAATAAATGAAATACAGTGTTATGAATGTTTAGTGGTAATTGGATGGCAAACATCACAGGCTTTAATTACAAGGGAGTATCATGTAGATACAGCACTGTGAGTAGATCTGCAACCACAGTCAAAGTCTTGACAGGTGCTTATGAGCTGCCAAAGGAGCATGAAACTGAGTTTGAGTTTCATGACAATCCAAATTACGTCACTGTGTTTGTTTTATGTCATGCACAAATGGCGCTCCAGCCATGCGAAGTAGAGACAAGTTTGCCACCATCGAAGAAGATAAAGACCTTGAGGAAGACTCAGCCAACTTTACCATTGCCATGTGTCACACTGGTCATGCGCAACTTTGTATACAGCTTCAAATAACAAGATTTTACTTTCCTTACATGGAAATAATCAGTGATTGATTTGAATTGTGATGGCACCTGTCAGGCAGTGTAAGCTTCATGCTCTCATATGCTCCTGGTCTTGACCTACCGAAATTTCCCTGTGACCTTTGCCTAAAAACCTTTTTCAATGTGTGACCTGAGACTTAATGATGATGTTTCAGTACTTTTCCATTGTGGATATAGTAACCGTTGATTTGGCACGAATTTTTTGGGGCCTTGACCTGTGACTTAAGTTTGCCCAGTCACAGATCTACCTACAGTGAGTTCCTGTGCGTCACCTCCTTGTAATGACAGCACATATAACATCTAATGTCACTGGTTATATACAGTGCCACAGAGACCCTCGTAGCCCGCCTCGTAGAAACTTTAATACAGCCTTGTATGTGACATACCTCATTAACCTTCCTTATAGAGACTGTGAGTAATCTGCCAAGGAGCGTTCGGCGACTTCTTTGGGTGTTTGGATGGTTTGCTCTATATAACAAAAGGATAAGTCCTAGTGTTGGGCGATATATCGATATTATATCGTATCGTTTGATTTTTTGCTGATATCGAAAAGTATCGATATATTTTACAGAATCCGATATTTCGATACGATACATCACGTGATCTGAATTTAATTTTAAAATGCATTTTAGCTTATTTAATTGTTAATTGTAGCTTTCCATTACCTTCAGCAATTTTCAAATCACTATTACTCTTGTGTATGTGGGCGGGGAATCTCCATTGTGTATAGCTATAGCTACCTACTATCAAATTATGTAAGAAAACTGGCAATTTACATGAACAAATAATGTTACAATATCGTATCGAAAAGTATCAATATCGGTCAATTTTAGTCAATATCGTATCGATATCGTATCGTTCTGAAAATCCTGATATCGCCCATCACTAATAAGTCCAAGATCTCAGGATCTTGTCACGTGCAATCTCCGTTCTAGGCGTCACATGCAATCTCGTGCCGAGATCCCTTGGAGCTTCCGGTGCCAGCTCTCGCCATTGGTCCATAGCTAGCTAGTTATTCCCATAGATAAATATGCCAGCATAATAAGCATAATAGGCTGGATCGCTATGCTAGGTGGATATTTCAAACTATGTCTGTAATAGCTACTTCCATGAAAATAGATTGATACTCCCTGATACATCAGTCAGTGGAAACTGAAAACTGCAATAGAGCACTCATTTTTAGCTTCTTAGATTGATACCTTTTAACAGAACACTCACTTTGTAGTGAAATACTCTAATAGAGCATTCACTAATTAAAATGTTTCAAGATAATTGTAAGAAATGTTGCTAACTTAGGAGCATAATGCAAGCATAATGGGAAAAGTGAAGAGCATAACAGGTGAAAATTTTGGGAAATTTCTGAAAGCATTTTGGGCAAAATTTTGAAGCATCTTTAACTCAGGCTTACAAAGATACCAGTGGTGGAGGAAGCAGTTGATGTGAGGGGGGCTGACCAGAGCATAGAATCTCTGGCAGCAGGAGGTCTGGACTTGGGAGGGTGCAGCCCCCCAAAGCTGCATATGTAATCTAGCCATGTTACCTTTCACAATGTCTCAAAGTTCAGCAGAACTAAGTATAAGCAGTACAAATTGAAGCATTTCAATTAAAAAACCAACTTTTAGTCAAAAGTATTACTTGCAGTTAATAAATTTAGCAATACCGGTTGGCTACAGGGTGGTTAATAAACAACATTTGTACAAAATAGCCTTTAAACACCTGGAATGACGAAGCACTTGATACATTGGCTTGTAAAGTGGTAATACACCAACTCTTATGTCACTGTGCCAGTCTGTGGTTGGAGATTTGTCCGTGAAAATCTGATGAAAAGAATGCTCAACCTGTGATAAGTAAAGTTTTCATTGGGTGGCCCCAATAAAATTTAGTTTCATAGCATTTTTCATATAGCCTAGAATTATCATTCATATCAAGGTTGTCCAAAGAAAATGTACTGGGAAACTGTAAAAGTGCTCAATAGTAAACAGTATAATTATTATACTGTGAATCTACATAGACAAATAAGGGATGGTCATGTCCAAAACTGATCAAAGGAAGTGTCCTTACAGGTAATTAACTTGTAGTGTTAAGAAGCACCAAGGGTCAAGGTATACAAAGCCAGCATAGATATACAACATATTGGATTGTACCTGCACTTTTTACAATGAAATGTCGAAGTATTTTAAACCAGTTTATAATTATTTTGCTGATCTTTCTACAGGGCGATCTGCTTGTAGCTGAATTTTCTACAGGATGATTTGTTACATCACGTTTAAAAGATTTTCTGTAAATTTGGAATACATATGTTTAAGCAAAAACAGATTCTGAATGCACTTGTGTGGTCAGTTTTCTGACCTGCTAGACATGGACGGTTTAAAGTTTCCAAACATGCCCCAAGGCAATGATTTTGACATGGCACTGTATCTCAAATGATTTACCCAAGAGTTATAATATATTTATTTATTTATTTATTTTTGGCAAAGAGGCTAAAATAGCCTGTACACCAAATCATGATAGAAAACATACATATTATTAGTCCAATGCATATATCCAGCTTTGACTTGAAGTTGTTCAATGAGTGTGCCTCAATAATATGCTGCAGTAAACTGTTCCAAGAATTCACTACACTCTAAATATATCCATTATGAACTCTTGGTATATCTTATTCAACTTCCACAGAAATTTGTTTCTCTACTAATACTGTAGGACAATTAATGAAAACCAATAAAAAATTACCATTGAACACTCTGTGAAACTGCTTTTTATGGAACTTTCATTGGCAACTTTTCATTGGTTTTTCATTAATTGTATTATGTGTGTCCAATTAAAATGCTATGAAAATAAAATTTCATTGGAGCCACCCAATGAAAACTTTATTATACTTTCACAGGTTGAACATTTTTTCGTTGCACTTTCATGGACAAAACTGTCCAGTAGTGTGTGTACAATTTCCCAGCTAGGAATGGTAAAGGCAATTGTTTAACCACAATACCAGAATCAAAATACTCTAATAGAAAATCAGAGTAAGGAGTTTAAAAATCAAGATGACATGAGTTATGTTACTGCGTGCACTGAGAACAGGACTAGCTAGAGACTGCACAGTATTCCAGTGGGTAAGGTGATTTCCAGATTTGGTAGTGAGTTAAGGTATAAGAGTTTGGTAGGCGCAGCCCGACAGATTCTGAACATTAAAAGTGCTTCAAAATTGACTATGATAGATTAATTATTTCATGGGTAGTGAATTTACTGTGCTTGGTTCCCTTTAAGTCATAAATGTCAATGAAACTTGAATAAAGTTAGCAGCTAAATCTTAAATATTGGAAAAATTGGATATTATGCATAGTTGGGTCAAGTATATAATTATGCATATCTGGGTCACTACAATGAGCTTAAGCCATCAATCTCATACCATTTAAAACTGTAGTCTGTTATGAATGGTCTATTCGTGTAGTTAGACTAGAATACATTTGACTACTCTATTAGAGTATCTCAGTCTTTATAAAGGCCATAATACTCTTTTGCCGTGACCCATGTTCTCCTTTAACATATAGATTATACACTTTTGAGGAATCAATATCAGTGTAAGTTTCTTAATACACTGTGCTATACTATACTATATCTGGGTTTACTCTGCACATTTATGCTACCAAACTAAGATATATAGCCTACAAGTTAAAATTTCAAGTTCCAGAAACCCTCCCAAATATGTCCCTAATAAAATACATAACGTACTCTAGAATGCTAGCACATGACGATCAGTATACACACATGTTGCACAGTAGTTGCCCATTAGAATTAAAAGAATCAGAGAACAGACACATACAGTAGTACAGCTAACTCTGTATGTGCAACCCACACATGCATGCATTATGTCAATGTAGAATGTATGTAGATACGTATATTTTCCCAAACTTTCCACAGTGCACATTAATTTTGGATTGTGTCATGTACTGTTGGTTCTGGCATTTAGTTAGTTACTGCCTTCTATGCACATACATATAGTGCGAAACATTATAAACTTCCAAAACTTCAGAAATAATGATATTTTTTTCAAAATATGTTTTTAGGACTATGATGTACTCATAAGGTAATGCATAAATACATTTTTGGTTGCTCCAAATATGGAATGGCTCTACGATACTGATAGATTTATAATTGCACAGACAGTATTTTTTATAGTATAGTTTTTGGTTTAGTACTGTTTAGAATTTTAAAATTCTGAAATTTTACAAAATGTGTACACTGTTTAGAGCCGTATGCCTTTAAAACAATCCATACTTTCAAAAATGTATCATGTTTTTAAAGGATAAGATTGCAAATGTTTTACAGTGGAAATTTTTTTAAAAGCTAGGTTTTTAGTACCGCAACACTGCATGCAAAACATAATAATAAAGCATAGACTTGGTGCTCTAAAAGTAGAGAATTGAATTTTTGTGTAAATTAAATTTGGCACAATATGAAAATAATGTGTACAAAACACCTGTTCAAAATTTGATGGCTTTATGGTTCTTTGAACTATGAAAGAAAACTGTGAGTGTATCGTTTCGTGGAAGTTTATGATACCTTGCACTATACAAATCTGCCACTGCAAAGTACAATCATAGGCGGCGGAGCCCCCCTCAGAATAATATCACGCCGAAATTATCCTTGGAGTGAGGCTGAAAAACGAATCCTGGGGTTGGAGGGATTTTTTTCCTTACTTTGGCCCCTTTTCTGTTACACCTTATTCAGTCAGTAAGTTAAGTCACTAGGTCTAACTCCTTGTAGGTTAGGTAATTCTAAGGCTGCAGCACATGTTGCTGTCTGACCTTCAGTGCTGGTCACTGTAAAGCGCTAATAATAATAAAAAACAGTGATAAAGAGATCGAGATACTCTAATAGAGCAGTCACTCTAATAAAGCAGTCACAGTGTTAGAGCTAGGGCTGGGCGGTATTGGAGTTTCGTTTCACGATATATCGTACAGAAATATATCACGATATTACTATTTATCGCGGTTATTAAAGATGACTGCTATATTAAAGTAGCTGACTGCTTTATTAGGGTATCTCGATCCTAGCTGACTGTTCTATTAGAGTATCTCGATCTTTGTAAAAAAAATTGACTAGCTAGTACTAGGTCCTTGTTTGCAGTAGTATCACGTGATTATTTGAGGTGCATTATAACAACCTTAAGGACTTAATAAGCTGTCACAAACACTAAAAATCGTAATAATATCGATATCGTGATATTATCGTTTCACCGAAATCTACGCGATACAGATATCGTTTCATTGCAATACCGCGGTATTACTATAATACCGAGAAACCGCCCAGCCCTAGTTAGAGCAGTATGCATGTAGCAAGCTATGTAAGGATTTTTATATAGTTTCAGCTATAAAGGCGTAGCTGGTGAGGTGGGCAGCTGTTGTCAGCTGGTTGTGACCTTTTTTTGTGTGTTCTCACCGTACCTAACCAGAGACAATAATGTAGTGCCTCAGCTCATTTCTGCCTCCTGGTCAGCCCCCCTCTCATATCAACTACTCCCTCCGCCACTGCTGATCACAATCAAACAATGCATACGCTTCTTCAGAGTATGAGATATTAAACTCTGAACTATATAATTTCACTGGTGGACCTCCTTAAGCTTGCCAGGTATATACTAATATTTTACATCATATTCATCTCCAATTATTGCATAGTGTATAAGATCTAGCTCTTTCTTAGGTACTGTATCATCACTAATAAAGCATACTGTGTGATCACTAAGTATAATCAATACAATACTATGAAGCTTTTTTTGCTGTGATCTTTCTCCTGCATGCAGAAGTAAAAATGATGCTATCAGCTAGACCTGTTGTGACCTTGTGACTACAGTCTTTATCTTACAAAAATGGTTTTTTCTATCATGTCTTTAAAAGCCCACTAGGGAGATTGAGAAGACTAGACTTATTACTGTGTTAATTTAAACTTAAAAAATTGAAAGTAGAAAATAATATCTTGTATATGCTTGTTCTTCTGCAGTTATCATCACTTGCCACTGATAAAGAAAGTATAGATTCCAGAAATCCCCTCCCCCATCCCAAATTCAACTGTACACATAACATCTATAAATAACTTTGTAGTCTCAATTAAATTAATAGTCACACTCTCACACACAAAGGTATATGACATGACACACATGTAGCATGCAACTGTACATATCATGATCATGAATTGTCACTCATAGGTAGTCCATCTCAATGTATTCATAAAGAGATTCTTGATAATGTTCAAAATCTGGGCCTTCCTTAGCAATCCTCCTACAATTATTTGCATAACATAACAACATTAAGACAATTAGTTTATGAACACTTACTTCCCACGGACGTTTGTAGTTGCTGTTGGTACCACATCTGCATTGTCATCTTTAAACAGACATTTACAACACTGGCCACATAGACACCTCATTACTGAGTATATATCATCTTTCTTGATATACATTGATAAAATAATGTAAGCCAAGAGAGGTAGAAAGAGTAGTCCATAAGCCACACCACTGATAGCATTTTCTTGGAAGTCAGCAGATTTTGATACTGAAATTATTTGCAGAGACACAACCAGCAGTAACAACTGAAGTACAATCCCATCATATTGATTGAGTGCATTGTTGCCATATGGTTGCAACAGAAAGTGTGACAAAGCAAGCACAACACACACTATTGCAAGTAAATACAATGAAATAAACTGGTCTGAGGTGATAACCACAATAAAGAGGATTACTTGTCGACACAGAAAATAGATAGCAGCAAACCAGCGATACTTGTCTTTGTAACATCCTTGAAACTGATCCAGTATTGGCTTAATTCTTATGAAGTTAATTCTGCTATTTATAAATGGCTCTACTAGAAGCAGAAGAGGCAAACCAAGAACTATTACTGATTCAAACAGCACAGCAATTATAAAGTAAACAATGTGACGACCATTCAAGTACTTCATATGGGGTGACAAGTAGCAGTAAACGTTGTCATTAGCTTCATATTGTAACCATCGGAATAACTGTAATGAAGTGTCTGCTATAGAGGTGTAAGTTAATGTGAGGATAAGACAGATAACATGGATAATTCCTCTGCTAATGAACAATGCAAAACGTCTGGAGCATCTTGCAAATATGGCAAGCAACACAAGAATTAGTGAAATTGCAGTAGGATGAATATAATGTAGGGAATATTGATCTATCCCACTCATTCCTTTAATGAAACAGAGCTTGCCAAGAAATCCTGGGCTGAGCCTAATGATGCTGAATATAACTTTTTCCACAATATCTAATCCACTAGAAAAGTGCACAATTTGTCCCAACAAAATGTCCACCACACTGTAATAGTAGATAATCCCATACAAATATCCCAGGTTGATTTTGAAGTACATAACGCCCAAAGCAATCACTACTATAAGAATCCAGTAAAGAACTGTACATATAATTACTAGAAATGTTATTCCAATAGAGCAATCCTCCTCTTCCACACAGTCATCAAAGTCAAATGACAATGTGTAGTTACCACTACACTCACCACAAGCTGGTCCTTCTCTGTGTACATTACACTGATCATCATATCCCACAGGAAGTACATACTTACTAGGAGTATCTTCAACACGACTGAAATTGCAGTATTTTTCTGGACACTTTGATACAGTCCTACTTCCATCTACTTCTCCAAACCAGTATTCTTTCTTAATAGTTGTGGTATTATCTACACATGTCACTGTATTTTCATCTGAATGGTAACACATACATTGATGGGAATCTGAATCATACATGTAACCTAACTGACATGGAACTAAATCAATGATTAACTTCAAACTAACCATCCCACTGTGTAGCCTCAAAGACATTAAAGCATTTTGAGTCACTTCATGTCCAGCAATACTTATTCCACGCAACTCACCCACAATCAAAACAAAGTCACTTGTACAAGTGTAGTTGTCACAGTTTTCAATGCATTCGATAAAAAATCTTGTTGCTTCTGCTCGTTTATTATTGTAGCCAGTGATGTTAGCAAAAACTCTAATTTCTTGACCTAACGTGATTCCAGTGATGTTACATCCAGTAGAGTTATTATTAAATTTTGCAGGTTCCCCTAACTCAAGAATCTCTGGCTGGGTAGCTAAGACTAATGGTTCAGTAGCATATGGCAGTAATGTAAAACTTTCTGGAATATAAAACATAGAGTTAGGATCTGAAGTATTACTGGATCTTCTCACAGTTTGAAAATTTTGAGCATCATCATAGAATATTGCTTGTCCCGACAACAAAGCAGTGTTGTTTGCTATATTAATCATTACATTGACTGCATCATTTTTGGGCACTTCATTGCAAAACTCACCACTGTAAATTACTGTAGTACAATTATTTGTTTCATGAAAGATTTCAGTACAGAAGTCACTTTGTGGATGGAACAACCAGTGACATTGGCTACGGTCCACATTAGAGAGTACAAAATCAACAAATATAGCCCCACCATGTTGATTAGCAGAGTTGCCTACAAAGTGAAACTGGTATGAAGTATAGTTGAGTAAAATGTATGAGTCACTTAAATACAAAGCAGCTCCTGTATCAGCCTCATTGTGTTCAAAGACAGTGGTACCTTTCCCTACCAGTACAGCATTGAACAGTTTTAGTGCAGTACCATCGTTATGACTAAAGATTCCATTTAAAATCAAGAATGCTGGCAATACATAATATTCCATAGAAGCGTAAACAATGCTATTACCTTGATTGCGAGTAAACATACAATTATCAATGAACATCAGATATGTCTTTTCTGTTGCACATCTTAAAGAGCTGTAAATAACAGAACCATCACCAAACCCAAAATTGTTCTCAAAATGTGAATTCTCAACATAACACTTGAAAATAGTTTCAAAAGCACCTGTTATATATAGTCCCCCTCCATTGCTGGAATAATGATTATCCATGAAATTTAGCTCTGATATCCGTAGAGTGCAGTTATCCTGTGAAACCTCCATTAAAATAAGCCCTCCTGTTTTCTCAGTGGCAAATCCTGTGTTTTTTGTCATAGTTACATTATTAATTGACACAGCCATGTTCTCATTGCGAATTTGAAAATACATCAAAGCTGTTCCACTGTTTTTATCAAAATTACTATTCAGAATTTCAACTGAACCGTTACAATTCATATTTAGTTCTACCAATGTAATGTCATATTCTAAATTATTGAAGAACTCACAATTGTCAATTACTAGATATGACGGGACTTCTTCAATGTTGTAACTTAGCATATTTCGCCCACCACTGTTGTCATGAAATTGACATGATGATAATTGTATCGTGGACATTTCTATTACTGAGTAGTTCCAAGGTGTCTGTACCAGACGTATTGATAGTGCAGAAGCATTAATGTAAAATTTGAATACACTGTTACTATTAAATATCACATTGGTTAATACAATATGTGGTGAATTTTGGGTTTTTATAAGAGCTCCTGCTCCACTACGACCACGATTAAATGAGAAATTAGTATTCTCAATGAAAATATTGGCAGCAACATTAGGAAGAGGAGAAACAAGCAATAAACCAGCTCCATCAGCTACTTCACAATTAAAACATGGCACTTCTCTGTAGTCAATATCATTAACAACCCCTAAGTGTCCATTGTGGTCAAAGAGGCAATTTGAAATGTTAACAGTTGCTTCTTTCAAGACATCTTGGATACGCATTGCACCAGTTACTTTAAAATCTGTTGCAGTACATTGGATAAAGTTATGCTGAGAATTGGCACAGTAAATTGTACCATAATTGGCATTAGATAGAAAGTGAGTATGTACAATTTCAATTAACCCAGATATTGAAGTTAATGATAGCGCTCTAACTCTAGAATGCTGAAATGTACAGTTAATGATAGACAAGTTGGATATTGTGTTGAAGTTTATACCTCCAAAATGGCTGTAAGTCTGGTCAACGTTTGGATCACCACATGAATCCCATGTGATTGATTCAACAATAATGTTGCCACAGTTATTACAAGATACACCACCAGTATTGTTACACGTTACAATAGTGTTACCCTGTCCTCTTATTGTAATAGCATTAAGGTTGTGTAACTCTACTATTGTAGTTAATAGGACTGAGTTGGATGTTATGTTGACACAATCATTACTCTGTAAATGGTTTAGTACATAACCAAGTGAAGAACAAGGATAATCTCCATCCAAGCAATCTTCAGTATCATTTCCATTAATATTAACTGTGATCTCTCTAGTGCATTCAAACTTTCCCAAAGAGACTTGAATTAGTACCAGTAACACCAATATATAAGCAGTCATTTTCTATGAAAATCATATATAATATTATGCATATTTACTAGACAGAAAATACGGGCTGCATATCATACAGTATGACAGAAACATACAGTATGGTAGTACTGCATACTAGGGATCATGTAGGTTTGTTTTTCACCATATTTCCTTGGTTAAATGTTGCACCTTTAACTATATACTAGCTGCACTTGAGTGGTGTCACAATCAGTAATTATTTTGAAATGAAGACTTAAACATCATTGTGACCATTAAGTGGCCATGGTGGTTGAGTTTGAATGGTCACCATATCAAGTTATTGAACTAAGGTAATAAGCACCACAGTGTCTAGTAAATATGGTACTGACCAAAAATCAACTCACAGAACCTTTATAAGTTGCTATATAAAAAAGTATACAGTACTATCGTATTGTATAGTATTGTACTGTATAGTAGGGACCACAAAGGTGTGGGTGAGGCCCATGAAAAAACATCATCCAAAAACCAGCCTCACATTCCCTGATGACGATGGAGCAGTGTTGGTACCCTCGATTGATTTGTTTTAGTAGCTGGTACCCTCCAGCTGTCCAGCACTTGACAGCCAGTGCTTGGGGTGGTAGGCAAGTGAAGTCCATCTAGCCTGGGAATGAAAAAAAAAAGAAGCAGTATTAGTTAGGTAAAACTAAGTCTTCAGATTGACCCAAAACGCTTTCAACAAGTTACTATAGAATTTTTTTAAAATCATTAAATGGAATTTTTTACTGACTGACTGAGTGAGTGACTGATTGAATGAGTAAATGTGAAGGCAAGCGTAACTCGATAATGGCTAAGGTGACAGGCTTGATTTTTCACTATTTGATGTCGCCGAGGTGCCTTTTGGCATACCACAGTATGTACAATGCATTCTTCTTGGACTTACCAGTGTCCTCCTTTGTGTCCCATTTGTCTTTGCTGACAGCAAAAAGTGTCGATTTGGCGGTAACATGTGATGGCTTCCCTTCATAACAGAAATTGTCTGTATTTTTCATTGTGGCTACTTTGATAGCAGAGGTGCTTTCGAACAGTTCTTGATTTGTAATGCTGTGTAATGGGTTGAACATACAGTATAGCTGACAATGAAGCATAATGGATACTTCACTTTTCAGATGATAATTGGTAGCTGGGGTGTGCGGCGTCATTTCTTTTGATGCGGTATGCATGGGTTCACCAGTCATAATAATCCTACTTTACAAAAGAGTTTATAACATATTTTACAAAAGAGTTAATAAACAAGTACACAAAAATAGGAATTTTCAACTAGAGTATGACAATAACAAATCGATAAAAAGTACTGAAACAAGCTGCATGATATTAAATCACAGTAAAACAATAAGAAGTGTTATATCCCTACTGTGAATGTGCTATAGTCCCTACTCTAGTTGAAAATTCCCAAGTTCTGGTGTACTTGTTTTCCTCTGAATGATTGGCTACTTCTATCAGATGACAAAAAATGGCCAAGGCTACGGGCTTGTTGCTTTGCTGTCAGATGTCATTCCATTCTGACAGGTGCCTTTCAGCATACATAATGCAGTACATACAATGCATGCAACATAACTATACCCTTGTCCTCCTTTGCATCCCATTTCTTTTGCAAATTGCCAATCTATGGTAGCGCAATGGCTTCTCTGTGCTGGCTATCCCATATTAGGTATATTCCCCAATTATTTCTCCATTTCATTCCAATTTTTAGTACAATCCGTTAAACTGTCTATTAAACTTCATTTTGCTGTTTTGACCTGCTAACTACCACTATGCTGTACCCATGTTTTTTTTTATTTCCTTGTAACAGAAATTGTTATCCCAACAGTGTTGGTGATAACTATATATGTGACCCAGTCTGAGAAAATCGGTCTTATCGCCAATGTCAGCAGATTCGATTTTTCACCAAGGACACAAAGCTACATGAATAAACTATCTAACTACACAATCAAAATCAACTAGACTTGAGTGGTCTGGTTTTGCTGGCTGCTTTTCTCAAACCCAGTGGCAATCTGTACATGTGGTGTGGGGCCTTGTGGAGCTCTGGTCAGCCTGGGGATGACTGTATGTGGCTGTACAGCTCTGTGGTGTTGAATAAGCACCTCTGCTGTGAATTTCCTTTCATTTTAGCCAGTTTTGAGACCTAAATGGCCCAAAACTTGGCCTAATTCATCCCTTGGCCTTCCCTTTCAATTTTTGAACACCATCTGCTTTTCTCAAGCCCAGTGGCGATCCGTACGTGTGGTGTGGGGCCTTATGGAGCTCTGGTCAGCCTGGGGATGACTGTACGTGGCTGTACAGCTCTGTGGTGTTGAATAAGCACCTCTGCTATAAATTTCCTTTCATTTTAGCCAGTTTTGAGACCTAAATGGCCCAAAACTTGGCCTAATTCATCCCTTGGCCTTCCCTTTCAATTTTTGAACACCATCTTGCCCACCTTCCAGGGCCCCCACCTCCCACCCAATTTGCAGCTCGCCTGATACAGTCAACCTCGGTTTGAAAACTATCTAAAATGGCGGGAAACCTAGTTGTTGGCTACTTGCACAGTGGATGCTCTGGAAGGTAAGGAATTGGGATAAAACGTGTGAAAATTTGGTACACAAATTGTAGCTTCAACCTTTGGCGAGCTACAATACACTAAATACTTAAAACCGGCGTTTCTCGATACTTTAAATAGGCGATAAGCCCGGTTTTTTCAGACTTGGTCACATATAAGCTTAAGCTAGGTGACATAAAACTAATTGCTAGTATTGCCAGATGCTTAAAACTATCTGTTTTCAGGCCAATGTCTCTGACTGCTTATGCAGCTTGTGTTCCTTTATATAAATTACAGTGTATTTACTACTGCAATTATATTTCAGAAGGCTCAGTCTCACATATCAATGGTGTTTACCCTAATTCTCTAAATAGGCAGCTAGTTGGTTGGTCACTCTAAAGTCTTAGAAGCATGTGTAGCACATGCAACTGTGCGCATGTGCACTACTAAACACTATGTACACTATAAGAAGTTTGCCACTCCAGCCTTTTGTCTAGCACAGGCTAGTGAGTGTTGGTTGTGCTATATTTGTTCTTTATTTCAAAGTGATATCACCATTGAAATGTCTAAAACTACATTAGAGGTCTACGAAGTGGTTTTACAACTACAGCAGCAAGTGGACATGGTATGGTCTGCTTATAGAGACACTCTTGAATCATATCAACTAAGTCTCTGAGATGGTACAGAGTAGCAAGTTAGACAATAAAACACTGATTAGTGGAGCCAGTAGCAATGTCCGAACAGCAGCAGATTAGCTAGTAGAAGATTTGGTTTCAGCTGGGTACAGATGGCGGAGGATGAGAAGGTAGCTATAGAGGACTTGAAAGACCAATCCATTAATTAAGACACACAGTAGTGTGTCATGCACATACTGTAGTGTGCCATGCGGCTGTAGAAGTCACACCATAAGTACATTGATAGGAAGAAAGAAAAAAATGCAATTTTCACTCATTTGTAGCTCCGTGATGACTTTTGTTTATTTGACTTTACATGAAATAAGACAATTTTTACTGCGGCAACACCCACCACCATTAGTAGTATTTTGAGCAAAATTGCTTCATGAATTCCTGAGATATGAGATTTCAAAAATTAGCTTAACTTCTTGTTTTTTTCTCTTTATTTTCTTCATCTTTTCACACTTACAAACGCTGTCGGGTAATCTGTTTGCCTACCACACAAAAGGGGGATTTAATGGTGTATCTTGGTAGAATACGATAAACAGTGCGAGATCGAGATACTCTACTAGAGCAGTCAGCTAAGAAGTACATTACTTTATTAAAGTATTCAACTATGTCTTGTACTCTGTTATAAGTCACCCTGTAGACTACAACAAGTCACCCTGTCCAGAGATCAGTTACAAACAGTCACCCTGTGCAGAGTTCAGTTGTGCTGAACTCTATACAGGGTGAATTGTTTGCAGCTGAACTTTCTACAGTATAACTTGCTGTAATTAAACTATTTACAAGGAGACTTCTAATGTAGCTGAGTTCTCTACAGGGTGACTTGTTTTACAACAAGTTATCCTATTATAGAGAGTTCAGTACTGTTGCGAACTGGTATGTAAGAACTAGTTATTAACCGGTATTGTCTATCCTTAGGATAAGCCAATTATTGGCTAAGAAACCTTTAAACCGGTTTTGCCCACCCACTTGGTAAACCATAAATTGCCCCTGCTGACAAGTGTTAACATCATAAAATAACCTCAAAGCATGTTATAACGGACAATTGGAAACAGTGGAAATAGAAACTGGAAACGGAAAGTGGAAAACGGAAATGGTCAAATTGTCATATAAATGTACCCTAGGGCAAAACCTTTGTTTAGTGGCCACCTCTTAACGACCACCTTCTTATAAAGACCACCTCTGTACAAAGACCACATTGTAATTTAATCTCAAAGATAGCTAAGGACCACTTTGTGGTCACCATTGATAAAGACCACCTCTATTTTACATGGTAATATTTGGTAAGCTTCAAACATGTATTTCATGACTCATATCAATGTCATCTCTTTGTCCACACTTCACTCAAGTCATATACCATCATCGCTTAGTTCAAGTTGTACCAGCATAGATATGGTACCATACAATAAATATATTTCATGCAAGTGAAATGTAGCTAGTACACTACAACATGCTGTAGCAACAAAAAATGAGGTCTCGTAGGAGATGATGACCTTAAGAGCCTAGTGTTTTTAGTTGCATAGATAAAGTGGTCATGACATACGTAGGATGTTTGGAACCTAGCTATTATTGCAATGTGAAGAACTTTGTAAAGAGGTGATCTTTCTAAAAGGTGACCATGAAATGGTCAGTATGCCTTAGCCATCTTTGAAATCTAACTACAATGTGGTATTTGTACAGAGGTGGTCTTTATAAGAAGGAGGTCTTTAAGAGGTGGCCACTAAACAAGGGTTTTACTCTAGGGTACATTTAGTATTCCATTTTCCGTTTCCGGTTTCCATTTCCACTGTTTCCAATTGCCTTGTTATAACTGTTATTGTAAGGCAGGATGTTGATAGCCACTTTGGTGCCACCCAAAGGCTTCCAACAGGCATGTTGAGTACCATTATGTCTGCTAATTTACAATCAAACAATAATTGGTCAATATCTAACTATTCACCTTCCAATAACCGGTTTTAGTAAACTCTGCAAGTTCACAACACTAGAGTTTAGCTGCAAACAATTCACCCTGTAGAGAGTTTAGCTATAACAAGTCACCTTCTAATGAGTTCAGCTACAGCAAGTCACTGTGTAGAGAGTTCAGCAAAGTTAATAGCAAAAATTTTAATAAAAATGATTCATTGTAAAACTTGGAGAAGGTGACACAAATTCACCTGAATTGTTGTTAGTAATATTTTTGCCATTAACCTACCATCACAGCCATTTCTAGGCCGCCACTTTGGGTTTCACATCTTTTTTGTGGGGACCACACCCCTTGTCTACAGCTTAGTTCTTTTGGTATAGATCATAAATTATTTGCTGCTGCCAACGTATCAAGTGATTACAATGGAGTCTGCCTCATTACTGTGTTAGCAGTAAAGGAACTCTTAAAAAGGTCATTCATGACATATGCAGAAGAAACTACTGAGAAACCAGTTCTCAGCTCCTAATCTCCCTCTCCATGGCTGGATAAGGTGTGGGAAGCAGAATGCTCCAAGAGTGTAAAGGTTCTTGACCAGCAGTTGTCACAAGGTGAAGCCTTCTTCCTGGATGCAACTGGGTCCCTGATGGAAATTATAGAGGCCAGCGAGTGGTTGCCCATTGATATTGTAAAGGCAGCCTGGGAAACACTTCAAGCCAGCTGTTGACTCTCAGATGGCTGAAGGTTGTGGAAGAGTGCAATACTGGCCTCATATCATTCTGTCAAGGTTTCAAAAACCACCAGGCTGAAGCTCCTGACCAGAATTCTGATAGAAGGATCTCCTCCATCTCACTCAAGTGAGAGAACTCAGGAAAGCAAAAGTTCTGAAAAGTTGGATATTTCCAAAGCCCCGCCTCAAGTGATACAACAGGACCAAGGGGGTGTCATAATTACTATCCGTTACAAGAGGCATGGGCCCCACTGCTACAACAGCTTTTAGGAAGCTTGCTTCTATGTTGGCCAAGAAACATAGCATTAATTTAATACAGCAAATGTGATATGTAGGCTTTGCTTTTAAGATCTTCAGTGGTGTGCTTGAGGGGTCATCGCTCTTCAAATCGCAGTCCATCAACATCAAATACTGATTTGGCCTACTCCGAGGGTCGCTTGGAGTCTGGTGGCCTTGTTTGATTCCTGGTATTTCTAGCTGTCCAGCACTTTAACACCTAGTGCTGGGAATGGTGGCAAGGGCAATCCATCTAGCCTGGTAATAAAAAAAAATTATAAAGAGAAAATCTCCTTACAATGGAAGAGAGCGGGGGTGGACAAGCCCACATGAACTGGTAATGAAGTTACGTAAGGTCCTTAGTGCTACTAAAATATATTCTAAAGAAACGGATTCTTCTATCTCTCTATAGGGATATGTATATCTACCATGTAGATCGTTTGTGCTTGTTTGATAAAACCGTCAGTGATGAATTGGTGACCACCACTTGTCATCATTTTGGAATGTTGATTTCTTCACAAAAATCACACCATTGTAAAGTACAAACACAGTAGGACTCAAATATATATCAAACCTCATAGTCGATATTTTTTTACAGTAACAATTAGCTCACATGAAACACTTTCAAGCATCACTTAAGTGCATTGCGTAATGGTGTACCCATTCATGTGGACTTGTCCTACCCCCCTGGGAAGAGAGGAGGCACAGCTCCCACTAGAAAAGAAGGTAGCAGCTTGAATACAAAGCCAAAGAGTTGACAATTAACACCTATAAATAGCCCCTGTATTCATTTGATCATAAAAAGCAGATGTCAATTGTACATTGCTGCAAGTCAGGCTTTGCCTAAATGCTACCAGGAGTGGAGTCCCCAAAAAGGATGGCAGGAAGGTCACATTTCAAGGAGCCAAGAGCTAGTCTCAAGTTAAGTAATAACACGTATAGAAGAATTTTAAGGGATCAAAGAAAAAAGTAGTGAAACAAGGGAATAGCAAGAGAGGTTGGCTATACCTGCAGATATACTAATGCTTCGGACTATAACCAAACCTGATTGAACAACTATGCTGTAAGTATGAGAATACTGTGATGTGGATTACAGGTGACTCCAATTTGCCCCAACATCAGTTGGAACCTCAACTCTGTCGTATCCAAGGAATATCCATTAGAGTTATGTAACATATTACTTGACACTTTTAGTACTTTTGGGTTTTCTCAGCTGGTTGACTCTCCGACAAGGTGAAACAATATACTTAATTTATTTGCTAAAAACAGACCTGGCTTTATTCAGAAAGTTACGATTTCTTCTGGCCACAGTGAACATGAATTGACCATTATTAAATCCTCTCTTGTAGCAACCTTAACTCAACCTCACACAGTTTACGTGTGGCATCAAGCTGACTGGCAAGTACTCAATGAAAGACATTTCACTTTTCTAATACTTTCATATCTAACCATTCTGTTGATACCCCAAATCAAGACTTTTGGAACTCCTGTAAGCAGGTATTTGGAACTGATACCCTGTAGAGTACTTTCACAATCCCCTAGCTATATAGACATCCTTGGAAAAACACCCAAATTAAGTGCCTTTCCATTACAAGAACAATAAGCTTGGATTTCCTGCCTTGAATCAGATTGGAAGCATATGGAGAACTAAAGAAACAAGTTCAAAGAGAATGTCATAAAGCACACATACTTATATATCCAAAGTAATTGACGGAAAAATGTATCTGGCAACAAGTGTTTTTGGTAGTAAGGTAATTTCTAAAATCAGACTTTATGCTGATGACGTTATTTTGTACATAGAAATTCATGAAGGTGTCTTCAGACTACAGAAAGACTTAAGTATCATTGCTCAGTTGCTGACATCTGATTAATGAAGCTCAACCTATCCAAGTGTATAATTAATTTTTGTAGTATATGTCTAGATCAGGTTGTTACAGGCATTTGCCTTCTTACCTGTAATCCTAATAATAACAATAATAATAAAGTGTGAAAACCTGACTACCTGAATAAGAAAACTCCTTTGAATTCAACATATAATTCCAACAGTCACCTCTTTTGTAAAGTTACTTCTGCCAAATACTTAGGAGTCACCATCAGTCATAACTTATCTTGAAATGGTTCAATGTGAAGCTGCTTGTTTTGTTTGCAACAATTTTTCAACTTGCTCCAGCGTGAGTTTCATGTTGTCTCAGTTAACCTGGCAATCACTTGAAGAAAGAAGGACTAATTCCATTTTACAAAATTATCAACAATCTGATCTCTATTGACTTTTCACATGATCTCCAATCGGAAATGTCATCTACTTGGAGCTACCTTACAAGATTTATTAATTTACCTGCTAGAATTAACTCGTATTACTATTCTTTTCTCCCACACTCAATTTGACTTTGGAACTTATTAGTCCGGTAGATATAACTGAAAAAAGGGGTGAACCCCAGAAAAAATTTGAAGAAAGCTGATTTTGGTATCATTAGAAAGCACATTTTTCATAGAATAACATATCCAAAATCCTCTAAAATCCACCTTGGGGGAAAAATTTTTATGGCCAATTTAGTATTGAGGTATATGTGACTGGATTCAGGAAAGTGGATCTTCCACACATATCTACTTTACCAACTTTGACATCTCATAACTTCAGATTGGAAAATAGTATTGACTTGCAATTTGATCAGTTTTGCGCACCAGCATCACTTATTAGGTGGAGAAAATTTCAGAGTGATATTCAACTTGAACACTAAGTTATGGTTTCTCAATCGGATGCATTTGCAAACCCATGTTTGCAAATCTGGTGACCAACAAAAATGTGTTATTCTTAAATTATTTTTTCATAAGAAACAGTTTCCTTAGCACTTCTGCAACTCTCTCCTTCACATTTGCAACACACTAATAATCCATGTTTGCAACAAGAGCATAATATTGCTACCACATGGATTTGCAGTGGAAAGCTGGAATTTATATTGTACAAAATTAATATATATGATCTATGGGACTGGTCCCATGTCTATCATCATCGGTTGCAACCTTAATCCTTCTAGTTTCCCTCCAATGAATAACTTCTTGCATCAGCTAAAACCATTGATCCTGAAAACTCTATCCAACTGCAAGGGTTAGCACACTTTCATAGCTCGCATGTGTAATAACTTTCTGATGCCACCATTTCCATGTACTTTGTTTTGTATACCTGAGACTCCTCAATGAATCAGACTGATTCCCATCATACTCCAACTTTTTCAACATGTGCAATTGTTGCATTATACAATCCATCATTAACTTTTCAATCGTTTGCACATCATTTGATTGCTGATTAGGCCGACTTTACCTATTCAAATGTTGTGGACATTGTATCACAGCCACCCAGGCATGTGAAAAGAGGACCTACATAAGTGCCCAATAACGTCATCATTTTTCCAAATCTTCAAATGTTTTACAACCTCTGAATGAAAACGGATACGTACTTGTCATGTTCTGCTTCCAGCATGCACCAGTAGCACAAGAACTTCATTGTTGTCATCAGCTACAACATTCACTCTACTTCCTTCAGTTGTAAAATTGAAGTACGCATTGGACCATCAGTATGTCAGAATCTCCATGTGTGCAATCAGTGTGTAGGGCTGTGAACATCCCCAGGTATGTTATGGTATGTGCAAGTGCAGATATTCAGTCAAGTGAATCTATGGAAGCATACAAAAGTCAGGAAGTTTTCTTGCAAATGAAAAGAGCAAACATCAATTGATTGTCCAATATCTGAGAGATGATGGCCAGGTTGTGCATCAGAGTAATTTGGATGCTGACACACTGATAGTTCAATGTGCACTTCGATTTGCAATTGAAGGAAGTAAAGTGTGTTGTAGCTGATGACACTGATGTTCTTGTCCTCCTGCATGGTGCACCAGAGCATAGCAAGTATATATTTTCTTTCAGAGGTTGGGAAACATTTGAGCATTGGAAAATTGATGACATTATTGGGCACATAGGTCCTATTGAAACGTCATAATTACTTCTTCTCTTTTTGCATCCTTGCATGTCTGCGACATTTGAACAGGGTAAAGTTGGCCTAATCAAGAAGAAAATGATGTGAAAATGATTGCAAGAGCAACACACTTTCACAACTTGTATGTACATCTACAAGTTATTCATTAGAAGGAACTTAATGACTAACTTGATCCACTACCATAATGGAGCTAGAAACTAGAAGGATCGAGGCTGTATGCAACTGATGATAACAGACATGGGACTAGCACCAGAAGTCTTAACTTAAATTTGTACAATATAAATGCAAGCTTTCTACTACAAGTCCATGTGGTAGCAACATTATGCTCTCAGTGTAATCATGGATTAAAGTATGTTGCAGCATGTGACAGTTGCAAGGGAGAAAATTGCAGAAGTGCTGAGGAAACTGTTTACAATAATCGTGACAAATATGTTTGTTCAGAACTTGCATGATAGGCACTTTTTATTTCTATAACCAGTCTTATTCTTATTTCATACAACTAATATTGATTGCAATGAATTTCTTATGAGCAAATATTTTAAGGATAATATGCATTTTTGTTAACCACAAATGACCAGATTTGCAAAAATAGGATGCATTTAATAAAGAAACCACAATTTAGTGTACAAGGTGAATATCAACCTGACATTTTCTGCAACTAATAAGTGATGCTGGTACTCACTACTGATCAAATTTCAAGTCAATACCATTTTCCAATCTGAAGTTATGAGTTGTTAATTTTGGTAAATTGGATATGTGTGGAAGATCCACTTTCCTGAATCCAGTCACATATGCCTCAATACTAAATTGGCCATAAAAAATTATTCCCAAGGTGGATTTTAGAGGATTTTGGATATGTTATTCTATGAAAAATGTGCTTTCTAATGATACCAAAATCAGCTTTCTTCAATTTTTTCTGGGTCCAACCTTAAATCTACTGGACTATATTGGTTGTTAACTTAGTTATTGCACTGGGCTTGAATAATTTTTTCTTTTCATTCTTGACTTTAAGTTTTGTGACATTTTGTACATACACACCACACTCATTATTGATGTATGTGTATTACTCAAAATTAGCTATTCCCTCGTTTCACTACTTTTTTCTTTGATCTCTAATTCAACTTAAATTTTCTAATCTTTTCTTCTACATAGTTGGTTGTTTATTTACATAATTATGACTGCTGAACCTGAGCATACCGCATCTAAAGATAGAATGATGTCAGTCTTGTTTCTGAATGTGTGCCCCGGCAATCAATTACTGAGAAGTTAAGTGGCCATTACTCTTTGTTCTTGGGGTTTGCAAGTCGAGACTTGGTGGGGGTTTGCATCACCAGCATTTTCCCAGTAGGTGGGGAATTGTAATTTTCAGTGATGCAAACCCCCACCTTCCCCCACCTCAACCCGTATCTGTTGTAGTTGAGGATTACATTGATAGGTGCATAACAGACAAAACAGCACAACCTTCAGGTTCAGAAGCAACATGCAGCAGTACCATACCTTCCACCACCAACGAAGTCAGCCAAGAGCGTGACCTTTGTCAGTCTCTTTGTGTTGCTTATATATGAGTGTGGGATTATTTCAACAAGGAAAGGAGAAGATTTTTACTGACTCGGTTGTGCTCATATCTGCTATTCTTCAACGCACTGGGTTAGTTGTTGATCTCATTTCTATTGAGATAGGATGTCTGGGTCACTTTATGCCAGAAACACTTGCTCAAGTAGCTACTGCTTGTTGCGTGCCGAAGAAAACTGTTCGGTCACTGTTTGAGCAAGCTGCTCGTATTGCCATCCCCTGCTCTTACAGAATTTTTAATTCTAGAGTTTCCCTGGAGTGGGATCTGTCGGACCTTTTGACCTGAACTTTGGTACTGTGTAGTTAATTTTGTACTGTAAGTTAAGAAATGTAAGTCTTGCCAGGGCTCCTGCACTGATCACTCTTTGGCTATCAGGGTATGGTAACCCTGAGTCTAGGCCCCTGTTTGCATTCTATATTTTGCGGTCTTAATAATCAATAAGACGTTCACTATCACAGTGGTTAAGTTTTATAGCTAAAGCGGACTTGCTTAGCTAACTTTGACAATTCACCTTGTTGTTTCCATTACCTTTGTCCCTGTTCCCGTTGTTCCAAGAATCCTGCATCTAACAATTTTAACCACTTGTAACTAAGTATGTAGATGTTAGTGTATAGTTATTATTTAATGTATGTTAGGCTATCAGTGTAAGTCACTGGTAGACCCTCAGAATTATTATTCTGTAAAGCATTATTATTATTATTATTACTATGGCGAGTCATTCTCGCCCCAATAGCCCAGGAGAAAGAGACGTTTTGTTTTGTTATAAAATACAAGAAGTCTAGACTCAGGGCTATCCATCAACCGCAACGGCAAACATCAACAAATTAAACTTTAAAAACTGATACTAAAAAAAAAAACTTACCTTCGTTTAGTCGTTGCGAGTCCGTGTTGAGTCGCTGCCCCGGCTGCATGCAACTAAACGTATTTCGCAGTCCCGAGCGTTTCCTGGTTTTAGGGCTTCCTGGTTCCAAGTAGTCTGGCGTAGCCAGACCTTTAAAAAAATAAAAGGTCTATCGTGCACCTGATTTACGGTAATGAGTATGCATCAGTGGTCTGGTCTCCACATTACCAGACAGACATCGACAGACTAGAGATGGTGCAAAGACGATCAGCAAGATTTGCTTTAAATAAGAAAGACAGATATGCTAGTGTGACTAAAATGATGGAATCTTTGGGATGGCCTAGTTTGCAAAGCAGAAGAACAAATGCAAAACTGATAATGTTTTACAAAATAATTAACGATATTGTTGATGTTGATATTGATGACAATATACTAGTACCAGTAACATGTCACTATACACGTGGTCACCTCATGCAGCCGTACACAAGAGTGGACACATACAAATATTCATATATGTCATCATCAATTAAACTTTGGAATACTTTGCCAGGAGATGTTATCAATCAAAACTCAGTGGAAAATTTTCAAGCCAACTTGCACACACACACATGCACACACTTGTAATTAACTGACAACAAAATAATGTTAATATACATTCACACACAATCATATAATTGTAATTCAGATATGTACGATTATACTCCACTTATGGAGGTATGTACATTAAATCTATATTATTATTATTATTAATACATCATGTCTTGTATCCAGTGTTGGGAGTAACGCGTTACATTACGTAATATTATTACTTTTGTGGTACCTAAGTAATATAACGAAATACGCTATAAAAACAGGTAATATAACTCAAGTTATTTTACTTATCAATGTAACGCGTTACCTAAGTAATATAGTTACTGTAACGAGTCTAATATTACGTAATATTATTACTACAAGTAACGAAGTTACTAATCTCGTTACTTATCCTCTGAGTAACGCCTAGCCACAACGAAAAAAGCCTACTGAATGAAGCTTATTCACCAGCTTCTTACTTATAACCAAGATTTGTGCATTGTCCAACAACGCAATCATGTCACGTGATAAGGTGGTAGTTTCACATGTGACAACTTAGGGCCGCGGACACAAAGTAATATAATATGTAATATTATTATAGTTACTTTATTTTATGGGTAATATGTAACTGTAACTAAATAGTTCAGTTGCAAGTAATATGTAACTAATTACTTTTAAAAAGTAACTTGCCCAACACTGCTTGTATCGTATTCTATGTGTTTCGCGTTATCAATAATGTATCAATTATGGCTTCTAATACAATCATTTTCTGTTTAGGATGTGGCAGCAATATAACGAATCAAAAAGGAAACCGGTTGATTCGGACACCATCATCACGGCACATTTTACCTGTTGGGGTTTGCTAATCAGGGAAGAGCTAAACACCCGCTCAGCTTCAGTAACTGCCCAGTCGATGGCTGTAAACGTCGGGAAAATGTGCCGAAAGTGCTTCAACACGTTTGAAAGAACATCCAAGTTGTGGCAGACTCTTACAACTGGCATTGCTAAAGCAGCAGATGCGTATGTTCCACACAATGCTCCCCTTGCTACCGTTCCTAGTACCTGTGATGCTCCACCTACACCTAAACGACCCAGATTATCAGATTGGCAAGAAGGGCAGTCACCAGTAGTCAAGGTTAGAAAATAAGCTGATATTATCTAATTGTAAGCCTTCTTTGTTTGATGTTTCAGGTTCAAATAAGGTATCGTCGTAATAAGTTTCGGAATCATATCTTAACACCCTCCAGGAAAGCCATGGGCAAGGCCATTGCTAGGCCAAGTAAACTGACAATAGCCCGGGAATGCTTGAATGATCACACTATACGATGTTACATTATGACTATCTTGTCTAGAAACATTCGTTCTGAGATGCACAAGATGTGTGCTGAAAAAACCAATTCTGTTCTTAAACAAGAAGCTCCTGAAATATTGGAAGATTTTTGCTGGGACAGTTTGCTTACAGAAGTCCGAACCCATGCACCCACCTTGCTTTATTTTTTGAATGCTTGCACACAAACCAAAATAAATCGCTCTAACCGAGAATCTACCATTGGGATGTATATAGCCATGCTTTTAAAGTACCACTATAACAAGATGTCCTTGGTGCAAAAGATTGTTGCTTTAATTCTTTATGCTGGTCGTTCAAGCAAACAGGTATGTCATTAAATAAGATCATACCTTCTTGTATATTTTTGTACATGTATTAGGTGTTTCAGCGCTTGCAGAAGATCAATGTCTGCATATCTCACCAAACCCTAAATACTATCATTTCAAAAGTGGGACTAAAGTTTGATAGGTTATTCAGTGGAGAGACTTACTTCTTGGCGAGTTGAATGTTCCTGATGTTGCTGGACAGGTATTAATGGTGGTGTTTTCTGAAGTTCTAACATTAATAGTTTACTATAGATTGATAACCAAGTACAGGATGGGCTATCCCATGTTCCATGTATCGAGATGGAATATCCCGACTCAGATAATTCTAATGAATCGTCAACTCATTCAGAGTCATCCTTTAGCTCTCCACCAGTTTCACCATTGATGTCAGAAGGTGAGTTGACTGATTCTGAAAATGAAGAAGAGTCTGAATACCCAGATTCAGAAAGTTCTGAGTGGTCGACTGAAAGCTCATCATGCTCAGAATCTCCCAGCCTTGTTGCCCCATGTTTTTCTCCATTAACACCATCGAACAGACAAAGTAATCTTGAAGATTGGGTAACTGCAATTGCCTGCCCTGTAGCTGAATCACCTCAACATTTACAGATTCCAGTGATTCTGTCTCATCAACTGCCAGCTGAATCACCTCAACGTTTACAGATTCCAGCAGTTCCGTCTCATCAACTGCCAGCTGAATCACCTCAACATTTACAGATTCCAGCGGTTCTGTCTCAACAACCGCCAGCTGAAAATATTATACCAACCAGTTTTGAATCTCCTGTTATTACGACTTACAAGTTGGTGGGAGATAACATTGACTTCTCAGTTAAGGCTCGGTACAGTCGCAGTGATAGCCCTAAAGATCAGTCTGTCCACTATTTTCATTATATGGCTGTGCGTGATCGAACTTACTTTAGTGACTATTCTAGTGAAAAGGCTGACACTTGTTAGAATAGTGCAGACAAAATGGCGAAGTTTCTCTTGCCAACCAAAGAATGTGATGACCAGCTGACTAATCATCTTGCTGTTCTGGTGTCTCGGATTATAGTATCACACATGCCTTATTTTCGTTTCGCCTTTTCTGATGTTGTTTCCTGGCACATTGACCATCCATACTATGAAGACATGAGTTAAAAGTCTGAAGTGGTAAGCATATTGTGCACTTTTTTTTGTTAAACAGATTAGAAGGTTTTGTTGTAGACCCCATTAGGTGTACTGCTTTTCAATGAAAACAAAGGGGATGAGATGATCAAGATATTGTCCCATGTTCACCAGTCTGTGCCAGTGGTGGAACATGAACGTGAAGTGGATGTTGGGAATGAAAGAGTGTTTCACAGCCAGTTTCTAGGCTCCACTCGCTGTTGTTTGGTGGTTACCAATTGACGGCTGCTCGTGTGAGAGGTGCCCAAGAGGCAAAGTCCAACTCTGTGACTTCATCCAAGAGATTTGATGGACTCATTCCTGTAATAGAGGACTGGCACACAGAAGTCATCCTGGTTGAGGTTATTGGTCATGTATAACTATTATTTTTTACCTTTTTTGTTTTCTCAGGTTTTTGGAAATATTTTTATGATCTGATTCTGCTGGAGAGCACTGCACTCTTTATCAAATGCGAAACCTAATCAACCAGCAGAATATTGGGAAATTGCCAAAACACTGCTTAAATGCCTGTAATGATTTTCTGAACATAACAATTACAGGACACATATTGAGTGCTGCATTGAAAACATTTGGAATGGCAACACTGGATAGTCAACCATCCGAAGACATCATTCCTTGCCCAGAAAATACATGGACACAAATTGATACTGTCTTTGTTGGAGCAGTTGAGCAAAAGTGTTGTGGAGAAATACATCAACCATTTCTTTAACTCAGCAGTTTCTTCAAGTGGAGATCTTGTACATGATTACACAAACTACCTGATGAGCATAGGCTGTATGTACATGCTATTCAGAGATGCAATAAAGGAGGGTGATGGCAGTAGAGTGCTCTTATACTACCGTTACCTCCTGCCACTTTTCATCAATGCTGGACGTCGTAACTATGCAAATGAAAGCCTGAACTTACTTTGTCAGTATTACTTTGATTTGCCACCTAGAATGGCCCAGCAGTTGATATGGTGCAGATTTATCAACACTGCTGGTGTAAAAGGAAGGAATATACCTTCTGATCAACACCTGGAGCACCTGAATAAAGTTTTAAAGGGAACCATACAAGGGCTGGGCTCAAACAAAAGTGCTGAAGGTATTGTCAGACGTAGCAAAGCACTGGGTGTGATGAATGAAATACTGTCAAGGTTTGATGAGAGTAATAAAGTTAGTTCGTTGAGTGGGGCTCATGGTGTGCCTGAGCACAAGAAGGAACTTGAATTAATAATCAAAGAGTTACAGGAGCACAAAGTATTTGAAGTTATACAGGGACGGAAACATCCTTCATTTGACAAACCTGTCAGTGTTGTACATATGAAGCCAGTCTCGGAGATACTTTCTTGGGTTACAGATCATCTTACAAGTCGTTACTATAAGAAAAATAACCAACCTCATTTAATATAACAACTGTTTTAGTGCTTAAACTTTTACTCTGGCTGTTGTCTAGTGTGGCATAGCTGACCAATTTTTTTAGAAGGGTTGGCTATGTCCGACTATTTGCTTCAAATTTTAATACATTTTCAAAAATTTGATGTTTGTGGGTATTTATTATGCTGGCTTTAATATACGCTGTGTGAGGGGTTAGTTCCACTATCCTTGAAAATCATTAAAACAGTTTAAGTAAACGTAAAACAAAAATAAACTACAAAACTATTACAGAAATTTATATTATTTAATAAGAGTTGACTAAATTCACATCAGAGTATATATTTAAATACTAAATTGTTGGAGTTCTTCACATTGGCCTAAACTGCATACATCACAGCACAGACAAGGAGTGCTTTTAATGGGGTTGTATCCTTCAAAATTTTGAAAAAGACAGTCCCTTCTGCAAGTACTGCTTGTAATGTAATTTCGCATGCTTGGATCAATGTGGATCATTCTAATCTCTTTGATGAGCATTAAAAGTGCAAGTGACTTGTCACCATCTCCAGTTTCCTGAATGTAGCATTCTATATCTTCAGGTGGGCCAACGTGAAACACTTGGTGAACATCATTACAATCAATACCCATCCCGAATGCCACAGTAGCAATAACAACTCTCAGATGTGAGGGCTTTGTGAATGACTTTAAAAATGTGCTCCTTTATTTCAACATCCACTGAACTATGGAACATATCCACAAGCCTGAATTCAGGCAAATCTGGAGCATCCACTGGTTCAGTAAACTGCTTGCCAAGGCAATATCGCAAATGTCGATAAATACGGCCACACTCAGGTAAACGTCGGCAATAAATGATGGTACGTGGAAACTCTCCTCTCTGCTTCAACAATCCACTGACCAAAGGTGAGAATGCTTCTTGTATATTGTCAAACTTTTTGATCATAAAAGTTATGTTCAGTTTGGATGGTGACACTGCAATGACTTCAGGATTTTTCATTCCTAAAATAGCAATAACCTCTTCTCGAAGTGACTTCGTTGCTGTTGCTGTTAAGCACATCATGTGCACTGATGGTGGTATCAAGCTCCGTACTTCAACAATCCTTTGCATTACTTTCCTAAAACTATCTCCCCTATGTGCAATAAAGACAAAACACAATGTAATTATGCTTCAAAATTTACCTTATGTATTGTTTAGTGTATTTTTACACTATGTAAATATCCACCATCTTTATTTTATTTATTAAGGCTTTACAGCACAAGGTCTGCACAAGTGCTGAAGGTCTGTACGACACCTGGTCCTACAGCCTATTTATATCACTTCACCATTGCATACAAAAGGCACTATTCGACACATAACTAGCAGGATTACTTGAGGGATCGGGACAGTAGAAATAATTTATTATGGTGGTGGGATTGTCTGTGCAACACAAAAGTCTCTTACCATTTCTTGACAGTATGTGCCTCATCGATAACTAAGGCACATATATTTGAAGCATAAACATCCGACTTGAGCAAACAACGCCAGCAACATCTCTGGAGTGAAGAAAACTAGTTTATAAGCTCCAGCTTTTACTCCTTTAAGTACAACTTCACTGTTTTGGTCTCCACTGACAAAAGCTGCAGCTAAGCCTCTCTTGTTAAAAGTGTCGGTCTAGTAATTAAAACGTATTATCACATTTCCTGCCATGCAATTGTCTAACCTGATCTTTCATAATGGATACCAGAGGGCTAATCACCACTACTATAGAGCGATCAGTGCCAAGGACAGCATCAAAAACAAGTGGCAAACACGCATAGCACAGTGTTTTTCCAAATCCAGTAGGCAGAACAGCAAATACATCTTTCCCAAAGAGAAACTGATTAATAACTGTTGCCTGCTCCTGTTTCAAGCTAGCGTACCCCAAAAAATTGGCTGCTGCTTTAGAGCACGTATCGATATTACCACGGGAGGTAGTCACGTTCAGAATTGTTGGACTCATGAAACAATTTCGTGCGAATTATGCGTTAATTATCAATGCTGCAATCTGATTGGTTTTACAGGATTCTCGTAATTGTGCACGAGTGCCCGATGCTACGCAGACCAGACCTTTTATTTTTTAAAAGGTCTGGCTACGCCAGACTAGGTTCCAAGAGGGTTTCTTGTTTGGAAATAGATTGACAA
Organism: Dysidea avara; assembly: GCF_963678975.1. Classification (NCBI taxonomy): domain Eukaryota; kingdom Metazoa; phylum Porifera; class Demospongiae; order Dictyoceratida; family Dysideidae; genus Dysidea; species Dysidea avara. The sequence goes on from NC_089278.1 coordinate 34,216,670, forward strand.
AACAAGGCTTCGACGCACCGTAGATATTTAACCCCCGGGGGGTTAAATATCTATGGACGCACAAAGCTTTGTTAGGAGGTATGGCGGTTTTAAGGAATCATTGTGTAATAACTTCCCAGTGCCTACAGCTGTGCAAACAAAATTTGCACCAATTGTTCATCTGTTCACTAGCTATCACTGAGTGGGTGTATACATTTCTGATACCCAAAATTTGCCTTGTTTTGAGCAGCTTTTTTCGAGCGGGTAATAATATCACAGGTGGTAGTAATAGGGTGGGAGGGTGGGGGCAGACGGTAGTAATAGGGTGGGAGGGTGGGGGCGGACGGTAGTAATAGGGTGGGGGGTGGGGGTGGACGGTGGTCTTAATATACGGGTATAGAATGAAGTAAGAAGACGATTGGAATCCAGAGGCCAAGTTTGGGCTCTCCATGGCCCTCGAATTACTCCAAATTGACTGAGAACACTATTGGCGAGCTCTCTGTGAAGTCCCAGCTCACTACACACCATTATCACAAAGCCATGGCCATTTAATGGTGCCAATCTCACACTCGTGGCTTTGACAGGGTCGGAAGAAAGCTGCTACAGAAACCAGACTTGCCAGTGCTGAAGGAAGTACAGTGTGAAATATGATAGTGTATTAGACCAGTAATCCATTTCTGGTAAAATCGTAAGTTTGATTTTGTGTGTGTGGAAGCATAGATATTGGGCAATGAAGTGTACTTCTCTTCAAAGTTTCCCTTGCATACTTCACTCTTACAAACTGTTTCAAGTAAATCTACAAGTCTTTGAGCTGCAATTATCAATAGACGTCAACATGCATGCACCACATCAAACCAGCAAAGCCTTACCGGTATTAACCAATGCTGGTGACCCTTGTAGTACTTGACATTCATGGGATATTGGATGCCCTCGGTATGAAGCAGTCCAGGTAAAATCACTGTTTACCTTGATAGCTTTAACCACTGCAGGTCCAGCAGCTTTCTCTGAGCATGAAACCTCAAAGAGAGTAAGCAAGCGATCTTGAATACTGGTGCTCCACCCTTGGAACAAAATTTGTGCACACAATTCCATTGCAACAATTCATACGTACCTTGTGGTATCTTATTCAGCGATTGCAGCCTCCTGTGTAGAACACAGATATTAGGAACTGGTCCGTCCAGAAATGATGAAATAGGGACAGATACATGAAAGTTCACTAGTTCAATCGGTAGTGACACTTTAAGTTCAGAGACTTTCTGCTTGGAAATGGAGACCCTCAAACTCTTGGGCAATTTAGGTTTTGGCTTAAAATGCTTACGACTAGTCAGCCTCAGCCTTCTGTGTCCCCTCCTATCATTAAACTATTTGTAAACAAAACCATTTGATTCAAAATTATATAAACAGCCTTCAAAATACCATTGCAGCAAGTACTCCAGTTGAAAACAAGCAGCGAACCTTGGTATTCCACCAGCAACAGATCAGTGGCCTAAAATAGACACATTATTACCAATAGATGTGTACAAACACGTGGAAACCATTTTGTAGATACAAAGATATTATTTTATGATGAAAAAAGTGTTGTATGTCCCTTCAAAATACAAATACAAGCCTCAAACTTTTAGTCTTTTCACCTCCTTCATAACTGATCTTTCCATTATAAAAAGCGATAGGTTGTAGCTATGAACCTAAAACTTGCTGTGAACGATTCCCAGTAGAAGAACGCTTCAAGCACACCTTGAAATGTTGCTGTAAAAGCTAGAACACCTTCCCTCAGAACCCCAAACAAATACACGAGGGAAGTGTGACAAAAATGAGACGGACTGACCTTCCTACTACGAACCGCGAGGCCAGCCGACAGAAACGAGCTGCTACAAGGAAGCAATAAAGTTGGCCAGCTACGTCCACTGCTACAGCAACGCTACCATTCCTTTTCACGTTTTGACAAGAAGACAGCGGGGATCAAAAGAACGTGTTAACAAGGCAACGCGGAGTGTTTCCTTTGACACAAAGAAAGCGGCTTGCGGTTTCCAATCCCGGGGGGTTAAATATCTATGGTGGAAGCCTTGTTATATGAAATCCGGTCACATATCATTTTTATGCCAAGTATCCTAACTCCGTATTATGCTGCATCTCTCTACCGTAGTCTACATTTGTAGCTAGGCAGGGGCGGATCCAGTGGAGTTCCTGAGGTTCCCAAAACTGGTCAAGTATAGTTCAGGTTAAAATGAATCGGGATGAATTTGCGAACGGTTTCAAAACGAAATACTCTAATAGAACAGTCAACTAACTCTAATAGAACAGTCACGTTTTGTAGTAACATAGTAAAATAGTCGAAAACTGTCAGTTTCCTTCGAGGCATGCCCTCAGGATAGCACCTATGTTATGTAACTTTATATTTTATTATTAAAGCTCAACACTTAACGCATTACTGAGCCATCTCCTGATCCTATGCGTTCAGGTTAAGCTGAATCCTCAAAAACATTTAATAAGTCATGGATGCAATTACACACGATCTTGAAATTTGGCTCATTTGTAGTACTGCTTGACCCACTAAAAATATTTCAAAATCTTTCTGTTCAAGTGCTTGACATAACATTTACGGCCAATCAAAAGTTTCACAAACATTTCCTATGGGAAGCCACATAAGTACAATGTCCATTACAGCCCTTTCCCGAACTTGTGATGGAGCCAAACCATACGTGTCTGTTGTTGACACCTTTGCTGTTACCAATAATCATCTGGTTAGCTGAATGTTCACTCTGTTGAGAAAAAATCCCCTTGTAATATTTAGCTGTTGTGTTCAAAACACGCATACAAAAAATTGGAAACCTTTCACCACATTTGCTGGAGCCATCCTTGCTAAAACTCACAGTTAAAATCAAATTATTAGATTACAGTGCTTGGCCATGCAGTCTTCATGAAGAATCTGTTGAATTCAATTAACTTTTCTTTCCCGGAAAGTTCTATCTATCATTGTTATGCAAACTTAATGATAGTAAGCATGCATGCATGGAGCTATAGTACGAGTGTATGCATGAAGTGTAGCTATATACATCTGTCATACAATTGTTCTTTTAGCTGTCATGCAGCAGCATTGATTATCTACAGTGTAGAGATTGTAGAAAAACAGATAAGTTTGGGCATTGTAGACATCTCTAGCTACACTATGGTACAACCAAACCATTCTAATTTGATGCTCAATGAAGATTCTGGATTATGCAGATGTCAGACTAGACAATAGCAAGTAGCTATTTATAGCTTGAGTCAAGCTTAGAAAGATATGACAATCATCAACATTGATATATTCAACTGAATCAAAAGGTAAAGTATAGCCATCATGACAACTACATCTCTCACTAGAGAAGATGAGATTTAGCTAATTTACTTTTTAAACTCTAACAATAGGTGCAAATCCACTTCTTTTTTTGGAGTATTAAAAAAAAATTGCATTCCCATAACATATAGTACTTTTACAGGCACGCGGAATCAGTCAACCTGTAGATTTGTGTGTACCAATTGGAGTTTTGTTAACTGGGTATAATAATGAAGGGGTCAGCAGCAAAAGGGGACAAGTGCTAGATGAAGGTTTAGATGACCATGTGTTGGGCTTTAAACAGAATTTTGGGCATTTTTGAGACTGCCATGAACTTTTAAATTGTTTAATTACTAATACTTATTATTCACATGGTTAAAACAAAACCATCCATTCCAATTTTTAAGAAATGAAAAATCTAAAATGGCACATGCCCCCTTTTCCCACTGACCTCTCCTATTATACAATTCTATAGCAGCCACGTAGTTGTGACTGTTCATGAATGAAAGCATCTTATGCTTATTAATATGATGAAGCACTATTGCATAGATAATGGACACTAACCACTATCTAGATGTATAGATTATTGGCAGCTAAATTGATATAGCTGTACATGTGAATGTTTCCTATTGCAAGTGTACACATAATATGCATCTATATGTACATAATATATTAAATGAAATACACATGTCTTACTTGTGTACATGTAGCAAAGATTAATCATTAACCACATAGAACACCTGTGTAGTATAGTATAACTAAACACTTCATATATGGCACACCATGTATGTATACTGCACCCAACATTGAGACGTGAAGTATTTATCATGTTGACATTGTAAATTTTGTAGAAAATTGCAAAAATTTTTTTCTATCTGTGATTGTGTGCATTTCAATGTGTAGTTGCAATAAACAGTACACTAGCTAGCTTGTATACGATCATGATCAGTTGCTAGACTGTATCTGCTACTGGTGTTTATCTGCATGTGCAAACAGAGACTCTTGATACACGCAGCAGGAAGATGTTGTCGGCATAGCTTGTTTGGGTCTATGTTCAAAGAGAATGCAATACATAATTATTGTCAAACTTACAGTATCAGCATTTTAATACAATACAGTTGGTATACTATGCACTGCTTCAACTATCACCAATTCTGAAATGTGGTCTGATTATTTTATTTTAAAATGCATGTATGATGGATGATATTAAGGTTAGCAATATAGTCTACTACTAGCCACTGTAAATAAGTCAATACTGGAGATGTACCGATTCAACTTTTCTGAGCTTTACCAATACCAATCCAATCTAGGAAATTTATTACTAATCTACCGTTATTGTACTGACCCGATATCAGTTATCTGATGACTGATCTTGTACAGGTAGTTATTATAGCATTTATAAACTCAGACTAAGCTAATTGGCCAATTGTTAGCTGAATGATTATCACAGCATTGTTACTGGAGTCAATACCAATGGTGGTGTGACCTCTGTTGTAATGAACGATTATGTAATTGTATTATTTATTGTGTAATTAATTAATAAATGTAGTTATAACGGTGTATATCAGATCCAGGAATTTCTAGAACAATCTTTATCTGTACCTATAAATTGTGCAGAATTTATTCTTACTTTTAATAAATCAGTTCTGACAGTGAAATTGTTGCTGTGGCACTCCTGCGGTGTTGTATTTCGATAACCTCAATTACACCACCCAGGGGTATGTGTGTATAAACAGTGGACCTAGGGACCAAGGACCTGGGGACCCATGAGGATCCAACTTTTTTTTTGAATTTTATACACTTCACAATATTCTATAGTTGTATTAGGTGCCTGTGCAAGTAGTCTTGCATGGCCAATCCACTTTTCCATGTCACAGTGCCTCACATGATGCTTATACCAATTAGAAATTAATTATAAGCACCTCTGAAAATGTGTCTAAAGCTGACAGCATTTATTGGCCACTCGCCTGCTGCACAACGAACATACTTAGTCTATTATGTTGTCTAGCTACTAAAGTTTAGAAACACTGTGCAAACAATTAACTGGACCTATGGTGCATTTTCACAACGTTTCTACACTTTAGTAGCTAGGCAACATAATAGACTAGTATGCTCATTGTGTAGCAGGCAAGCGGCCTATAAATGCAGCCAGCTTCAGACACTTTTTCAGAGGCCATAATAATTTCTAATTGGTATAAACATCATGTGAGATACCGTGATGGGGAAAAAGTGGATTGGCCGTGTAAGACTACTTGCAGAGGTACTTAGTACAAGTATAGAATATAGTGAATTTTATAAAATTCCAAAAAAGCTGGATCCTCGTGGGTCCCTGGGGCCCCTAGTCCTGGGTCCTTGGACCACTGTTTATACCTACCCACCACCTAGACAATCAGCAGTGACAGCACCCACAAATATTTTAATGTATGCTCCTACCAAGACTTGCCTAGAATGGTTTGTAGGCAGTTGTAGCAGAGATTCTAATAGTTTAGTCTGTTTGATATGGTGTAGCACTATTCATAATTTTTTGCCAAGGACCTCTGGTAAGTTCAAGGGTAAGTTTCAGTATTTAAAACAGCTAACTCGTTTGTATTCATATAGCTTCTCATAGTTTCATGGAGAAATGGCACTATACTTTTAATTAGCTTATTTCGTAAATGGAGAGAAATGATAAAAGAAGTCTAGTATGTTTGAACAAATGGTGATTAGAAAGATCGTTATCTGCATAAATCAGTAGCTTCAGAAAATTGGTTCTAACGATTTTGCTCAAGAATTGTCGGTATTGGCACTGACACTGATCCGATACTAGATCGATAGATCAGTACATCTGTAGTCAATACTAATAGAAAGTACTTAACACTATACAAAATAACTCACTGGAGCATGTAATAAGATACATGAAACCATCTGTTCTAACCTATGATATTTTTGTACTTTCACCCTTGCCATGTTTCATTTTGAACCAGTCTTTGTGATAATGTATTACATTCTCTCATTTTAATAATGATGGTTTTCAATCAAATTCCTAATGGTTTCCCTTAGGATTTAAAATACTTGTATATATATATATATATCTATACAAGTATACACAAATAATTTTTTTGGAATTTTCAACTAAAGTATAGACCATAGCACATGCATGTACATCAATAAAAAGTACTGAACAAGTTGGAGTAGTGTGTAAGCATGATATTAAATCACAGTAAAGCAATAAGAAGTGTTATACTGTACAGTAGTGATCATAACACTTCTTATTGTTTTACTGTGATGTAATATAATGCACTACTCCAGCTTGTTTCAGTACTTTTTATCGATGTGCTATGTTCCCTACATACTCTAGTTGAAAATTCCAATTATTTGAGTACTTGTTAGTTAACTTTTTTATAAAGTAAAATTATTATGACTGGTGAACCCATGCAAACCGCATCAAAAGAAAGAAATGGCACCATGCATCAATTATCATCTGAAAAGTGAAGTATCCATTATGCTTCATTATCAGCTGTTAATGTCTTGTCAGTTTAACCCGGTCAGCAGGACTTACCCTGTTGTGAACAGGTTGCCACCGTCAACAGATGGTGGTTGTTTTGGTAGGTGTGCAGGGTTCCATGGATTCTCCTATTAATCCTCAAATAGGCCCCTTTTCAACAATTTTACATGATGTATACAGCATGTTTTACTACAAAGGCTTGGAGGTAGGAATGCTTGGGGATTCTAACATTCTCTGAAGCCACAAGAATTTCCGCATGCCACAACTTTTCTAATAGAAACCCTGCACTGTCACACCCTGAGCTAGCCTCAAGATGGAAAAGACAAGGGAAAAATGGGGGGATTTACTAAGCTCCCTGCTGGGACTGTCTGTGGTGCATGCTTCACCTCCCCACACCCCCGTTAAATTTTTTTTCTTTTTTTGGGCAATACATTACATTAAACCCCACCCAACAATCCCTTTGTGATTATCGTCTTCTAAAATACTAATATGAGATAGTTGGTAGAGGGGAGTGGTGTGGGTGGGACAAGATTCACTATACAATATAGCCCCATGTGTTCTAACACCTCTCCACACACCTTTTTCGTGTAACGCATGCGCAATGTTATTCTCCAGTTATTGCCAACCCTTCTCATGTGTGTGCCTTCCCAATCTTCCCTCCAGTCATGGTGGAGCTTTGGGTTAGTCACTATCATAATACACTTATGCATGCTCGACTGCAACATTAACCTAGTTTAACTAGTTAAACTCCATTTAATGTCTTGTCAGTTTAACCCGGCCAGCAGGACTTACCCTGTTGTGAACAGGTTGCCACTGTCAACAGATGGTGGTTGTTTTGGTAGGTGTGTAGGGTTCCATGGATTCTCCTATTAATTCTCAAATAGGCCCCCTTTTCAACAATTTTACATGATGTATACAGCATGTTTTACTACAAAGGCTTGGAGGTAGGAATGCTTGGGGATTCTAACATTCTCTGAAGCCACAAGAATTTCCGCATGCCAAAGAAAGACAACTGCCTTTCCCTCCAAGCCATAGGAACCATAAAACCTCTGGGATATTCCCTGCACACCCACTGCAAAGAATGTCCTCAAATTAAAACGATTTCCAGGTTGGTGTAAATGTTTGCCGTATCGAACTGAACCATGTCGAACCGCTTGTATCAAACTGAACCATGTTGAACTGCTCTGGAGTGGACCTGCTAGGGATGGTTCGATCTAGTTCTACATATCCAATATAAACGGTTATGACCTTGCAATTCAACTTAGTTCTAATATACAGAATAAGATGTGAAAAATACAGCTAAAATGCATATGGTGACTGTAATGATGAAATGAGGCGAGCATGAGTTCTCCTGTGCATGTTGCTCACTCTTTGACCTAAGTAGTATAATTATAAGCACTGGTAACAGGGAATCAACAGGGGTCAGGTTATGCTCCCCTGGTAAACCTAGACCATCTGAGATTGGTTGTGAGAGCAATTTAAGTTGTTAAATTCTATCAAAGTATTGCATTAAAAATTTTCTTGACTCCATGTTGTATCAGAGTGAGTGTTCTATATTAGGGTGGCTGCTCCACTAGAGTATATCGATCTTGCTTGACCAGTTTCTGAAAAGTAAACCTCAGTAGCTATCCACTTAGAGCTGAACCTGGATGGACTCTTACTATGTACACTATAAGTTGAACTAAACAGCATACAAACCCTGTTAATGCTTGCTTTCAATGCATCTAAAGATCCAACATAACTCCCAGTTCAGTGAGTTCAGATACAAACACCAGGTGAGGCAACTGCCTCACCTGCCTACACTGTAGCTACGCGCCTCAGCAGGGAGTAGTTGAACACAATTAATACGTAACTGATATTGGATCAACTATATGTATACCTGGAAGGTGGATTCATTGTCTGTGCGTACTGGCTAGCTCTATAAATGCTTCAAAGAATCTGCTCAAAGTGTGATGTAAGGAGGCTTGTACTATGCATTATGCTGACAGCAGGATGAATGAAGCTATAGGTTGCTATTGGAGAATAAGTGGACTTGAAGCATTGTGCCATTGTGATTAAAAATGGAGACTGGTGTTGGGTTATATAGTCTGTGTGAGGAATAGTAAACATCAGTGCTGCTCAGCATTATAGCATCTATCGAGAAGGAGACACTAAACCATTCATGTAGAGTACTGCACATCTGCCTGGAATGTGTGTGTGTGTGTGTCCGTCCCATTTATCCCTTGGAATCTGCAGTCACGGATGAGGTAGTGGAGCTGGCCGCTAGGTGGCTGGTGGACATAAACAAAAGAACGAATGCAGGTTGCCATGGGAGATGTGGTCAGCTGTGCTATTATTGTACCACTGCTAAGTGTCTACAGGCTACATAAATCTCGAAATTAGTAAAAACAAAGAACCACAGGCTACATTACAAGTACGTGGCAGCTTTATAGTGTCTACTCACAGCAGTGACAACTCTGGAATGGTCAAACTGAAATCGTACCTGACTTCTTCCACAAAGCTCAAACAATTGAATTTTTCTTTTTAAAATTACTATGATGTTATATTTGACCCCATGTAGTGAGCACAAATCAGAGTGAAACTTTATCATTCAAAAGCATATTTAATGTTGGCTGCTGTGCATACATGCAGAACATGAATAATTTGGCACAACCAACAACCTCCATGGCTTGCTTTCCCACATAATCTGTCCTACATCCTAGCCATAATATATAAATACAATTCGATGCCCCTGGAATGCCTTAATAGTTGCAGATTAGAATAATTGTATACAAGTTGTGTTGCCCATTAGAGCTGCTCTAGACAGCCAAGGCAAGAAGTTCGATAGAATATTGAAAATTGAGGGCATGGCAAGTATATACCTAAAAATATTTTATATGAGGTGATATATATTTTAAATTCAAAAATGTCAGCAAAGTACCATAGCCAAGTTAAACTATGCCTTTAATGGGTCGAGGTGGTGTGTGGGAAAAAAGCAGCAATCTAGTGGAAGCGACAATCATAAACAATTTATCCATAGTGTGTTTCCAAGACCAGATAGTTCATACCCAGAAGGCTGGATTTATTTATTTTTTGGTTGAGCTTGTTTACAAGTTGCAGGATAGATGGTAAAACATTGGGGTCATTTGAGTGATCAAATTCACTGGCTGTTGTTTGGAATGGCTATAAGCTTGCTGGCCTCATCCCAGGTGCAACATGCTCGGTTTTGTCTTTGCCAATTTTCCCTCTTATATTCTCTTAACTAGTTTGGCTGGCACTGGTCATAGTCTCCGTTGTATCTTTGGTATGAACAATATCTATAAGGTCCTTGAAATGGCCAACAGGTTATAGAATTGGTAATTAGGTACCTCACATAAGCTTTTCCTAGCCAAATATCAGCATGTGATTGGGCAACCTAAGTGTAACAAATCGCGAAACATATTGTATGTATTGTCACCTTAGTAACACACAAATACATTTATGTTACTATGTATATCTACATGTACAAGAATGACTATCTCCACTGCATATGAAACTACTAACATGTGCAACATGTGCAATTATATCTACATACATGCATGCGTATACATACACGCTGCTTATACATATACATACACACATAATATATATATATATATATATATATATATATACAGATACACAGACAAACATATACCCCCTACGTACATATATATATATATATATATATATATATATATATATATATATATACATGTACATTATACCCATATATATACACACACACATATAAATGGTGTTCTGTCCCTTTAGAGGAGGGGGTGTGGGGGCAATACCTTTTTGCACAAATTAAAACTCTGTCACCAGTCAACACTGATTGCCACTTAAACTCAATTATCACTGTTGAAAAATACCCTCTGCAGTTTGTATGCTAATAAGGAGGCATTACAGAGGTGCACACATTCACCCAGCTGTCCATGCTGGGGCACTGCAGACCCTGAGACCTTTTCTGCACAAATAAAAACTCTGTCACCAGTCAACACTGATTGCCACTTAAACTCAATTATCACTGTTGCACGTTACCCTCTGCCAAATATTGCAGTTTGTATGCTAATATAAGGAGGCACTATAGAGGCACACACATTCACCCAGCGGTCCGCGCTGGGGCACTGCGGACCCTGAGACCAAGGAGTGTTCATTATATTAAGGTCCCAACGGCATCTATAGAGGAGAAGAGGTGGTCGCATATTGTCTGTACTATTACCTTAGACACACTTATTAGTTGTAAATAAAAATGAAAATACTAACATCTAACATACACTATGTATATATATATATATATACTTACCTACACACACACACACACCCATATTAGTATGTATCAATGGTCTATTCTTTTAGGGGAGGGTGTGGGGGCAGTACCTTAATCTGCCCAGGTGAACGCTCTTTGTTACCAGTCAACACTGATTGCTTGTTGCAAATTACCCTTTGCCAAATTACTGTATTGTGGTTTGTATGCTAAGGAGGCATGTGGTAAGGCAGTACAGAGGCGCACACATTCACCCGGTGGTCCACGCCGGGGCACTGCGGACCCTGAGACCAAGGAGTGTCCCTAATAGTAAGGTCCCAACGGCATCTATGGAAGGGGAGTCGCCTATGAACAATTAAGACAAAATATATTGTAGCTAATTAGAACTTGCTAGGCATCATTGATACATAGGTTTAGTTGTTAAGTACGGAGCAATCTCGTAATCTCCTGGACAATTGTGGGGAAGTTATTCCACGTTAGGGGAGCCGTTTAATAGCCTCTGTTGGTTCCTGTATTAGCAGTAGCTTCTGTTAAGTTCCCTGACTTTTCCGTTATAACGCCTTACTGCGTCTCTTCTCGGCATCTTTTAGGCGGAATATCGACAAATGTACTGGTTGTAACGTCTGGTCTAGTCCATGACTCTTCTGTGACGCCCCTCCTGTGTGTCCTTCTGGCGGTATATCGACGAAACGATGAATGTCTCATTGAGTTGGCCACATTGAACTTCCGGTATAGTTCCAAGACTGTTCCATTTTTGCCGTAAAGGACGAAATGACAAGATTCACTATGCCATATAGCCCCATGTGTTCTAACACCTCTCCACATGCCTTTTTCTTGTAACGTATGCGCAATGTTATTCTCCAATTATTGCCAACCCTTCTCATGTGTATTCCTTCCCAATCTTCCCTCCAGTCATGGTGGAGCTTTGGGTTAGTCACTATCATAATACACTCATGCATGCTCGACTGCAACATTAACCTAGTTTAACTAGTTAAACTCCATTATACAGCATTACGATCAAGAACAGTTCGAAAAGTACCTCTGCCAGTGTGAAAAATACGGATGATTTCCGTTTCAAAGGGAGGCCATCACACACTACCGGGAAGCCATCACACGCTACTGGAAAGCCATCACAAGCTACTGGAAAGCCATCACAAGCTACTGGAAAGCCATCACACAGTATCAACAAATCAACACCTTTTGCTGTCAGCAAACATGATTAGAACACAAAGGAGGACACTGGTAAATCCATGAAGAATGCATTGTACATACTGCAATATGCCAAAAGGCATGTGTCAGACTGAAGCGATGTTGAACAGTGAAAAAATCAAGCCCGTAACCTTAGCCATTATTGAGTTACACTTGTCTGGAAGCATCAGTCAGTTACACAGTCAGACACTATAAAAAATTCCATTTAATACTTTTTAAAAAATGCATACCAACTTTTTGTTGAAACCATTTCAGGTCGAGCTGAAGGCTTGCTTGGGCTTAGTTTTACCTAACCAATACTGCCTCATCGTTGTCAGGGAAAAGTGAGGCTGGTTTTTAGGTCATGTTTTTTCATTGCCCACTCCCAAACCTTTGTGGTCCCTTTGTGGTCCCTACTACATACAGTACTATTGTATTGTATAATTATACTAATGGATATGTAATGCATACATAGACAAGCAGGTACATAATTATTGTATTAGTGACTTACTTTGCAGCAACCTCACTAAGTAAACTTGTGCTTTCACAGATTTCTTCGTCATTAGGTTGAAAACAAAAGAAGATTGCTCTAACAAATCTGATGACGATGTGCCACTTTAAGAACATGATTAAAGTGATGTATGATATAATGGGTATAATGAGTAGCCCGTATGCCACACCAATTATTGCTTTATTGCTAAAGCCACCTGAGAATGAAACCATTTGTATTGATACCACAAGTACTTGTAACTGAAGAACTAATCCATCATATTTGTTGAGGGAGTCATTGTTATATGGCTGAAATGTGTAGTGTAGCAATGCCATGATCAAGCTGACAGAAATTAGCAGATAAAGTTCAACATAATAATCGGTGAAGTTGATTACCACTATGATAAGAATTACTTGTCTACACAAGAAATATATAGCAGCAAACCAGCGACATTCGTCCTTATAGCATCCTTGAAATTGATCTAATAATGGCTTTATTCTTGTAAAATTAATTCTGTGATTTACAAATGGTTGCAGTAAAAGTAAAATTGGTAATCCGATTCCTAAGAGAAGTTCAAATAATAAGGCAAAAATAAAATATGCAATATGCCGGTCAGTAAGATATTGAATATCAGGAGACCAATAACAGTAAGCTTCTTTGATACCTGTAAAATGAATGTATCGAAACAATTGCAGTGAGGCATCAGCTAGCATCAATAGAAGTGTAAACCAGTGTGAGTAAAAGGCAAATCACATGTATAACTCCTGAACTAATTAACATAGTAAATCTTGTGGATTGTCTTGCAATTTTAACACATAATAATATAATCAACAAAAATGCAACTGGATGGACATAATAAATAGCCTGGATGTCTATTCCACTTATCCCCTTTACAAAACAAAGTGTGCTTAGAAATTCTGGTGTCACCCTTGTAATACTCAATAGCACTGTAGCAAAAGTATCTAGATTATCATCGAGATCCACTATTACACCGAGCAGAGTTCTTGCTACACTATAATAGTAGATGATTCCATACAGGTATCCAATGCTGACTTTAAAATACATCAACGTAAAGCATAGTATCACTACCACTATCCAGTATAGTATTGTACATACTACCACTAAGACTGTTTTCCAGGTAGCACACTGGTCAACATTGATACATTCAACAGAATCAAAAGGTATAGTATAGCCATCATCACAACTACCACAAGCTGGTCCTGTTCTGTGTGAGTCACACTGGTCATCCTGTTCTAAAGGAAGTATGATCCTCCCACTGCTAATTTCAGTTTGAATGAAGTTACAAAAGCCATTAGGACAACGTGATGTAGTAGTCACATCTCCCATTGTACCAAACCAAAAGTTTCTTTTGATTGTGGTATTATCTGCACAAGATACAACGTCATTCTTTTTAAAACAGTCACACAACTTAGTTGTTTCATTGTATTCGTATCCAGGATAACATGGTATTAAGTGTATATTCACAGAGGTATTTAAAAATGTATCAACTCCTGTTAACTGCATTGTTATAACAGTATCATTATATTTTTGTAAGACGTTGGCTCCAGTAATGCTGATTCCACTAAATTTATCACCTATCGATACAAGTTTATCACCTTTTATGTTATATCCATCACAGTCTTTTAAGCATGATATTAAAACTTTAGCTGCTTCAGATGACTCACTGTTATATCCCAAAACAGATGCAGGAACATCAATCTCTTTACCAAGCATGATGTTAGGAATGTCACAGACATTGGAATCATTACTACAATTTGCTGGACTCTTGAACCACAATCGCTGTGGTTGAGTAGTTACAGCTTGTGTCTCATCAGAATAAGACTGAACGATAAAATTTTCTGGTAAATCAAACAGAGATTTGTAGTCAGTATAAAACTTAAACCTGGCTGACAACTGAGGATTAACATTAATAAATATTGTATTCCCGATTACTAGTGCTATGTTGTACTCAAAGTCGACATGATAGTTAGGATGTGTCTGAATCACTTCAGCCAGTTCGCTGGAAAGATATTCAGTGATGAAATTTGTAATGTTATTAGGACAGTTTGTATGAAAGTTAACCAACCAATGACACTGATGTTGAGCTAAACTAACATAGATGGCACCACCTCTCTTATACGCTAAGTTATTTTTAAAGGTAAATCTAAAATTAGATAAATTCATCAAAAGGTAAGAATTATCTAAGTAAAGAACCGCTCCATTATTGGCATTATTTTTATAAAACAAAGCACTGCCATTGCCAAGTAATGCAATATTTGAAAGGTGCAACACCGTACCAGCATTTTCTGTGAATATGGAATTAAAACCCAACAACAACAGAGCTGAAATTTCTTCACTGCTATTCAGACTCAATAATTTTTCAAGGTGTATAATGCTGTCACCTCCATCATTGTTCATAAATATGCACTCGCATAGGGAAAAGAACACCATTCCATTAGTCAAAGAACTGTATATAATTGTCCCAGAATCTTGACCATGATTTTTCTCAAATGTGGAATTTTGAATATGGCAATAAAAACCTCCTTTAAATAAGCCACTAATGTAAATACCGCCTCCACTGCTAGTGTAGGCATTATAGCCCATGTACAAATCAACAATGGTTATTGTGCAGTTGTTTACATTAACATCCAGTACTAAAAACCCACCTCTGCAGTTTGAATTAGAGTGACCGGTATTGTTGTAAGCTTTTATGCTTGTTATCACGAGGTTATTGTGATCAGCATCCATGTGTATGTGCAACAAGGCATTCCCTTCATTTCTAGTAAAATTAGAATATGTGATTGCTGTCTGACTACTATTTGACTGCTTATTGAATTCAATTAATCCAACACTATAACCTTTGTTATTTGAAAATGAGCATCTCTCAATGAGAATATTCAGTAACATCCCAACTGTCCACAAACTAAAAACTGACCTGCCATTGCTGTTGTTTTGAAATATGCATGATGATATTAATATAGATGTTGGTAGCAATAAAGTTTTCCTTTCAAGCCATATAACTAAAGCAGCACCACTTATATAAGGCAGGATGACAGTATTGTTATCAAAGGCCAATTGATTTAAAGTAATGTTTGGTGAATTGAAAGTATGGATGTTAACAGCTCCACCACCACGACCACGATTAGAATGAAAACTACAGTAGCTCAGAATAATTTCTACAAATGAGTTTATTTCATTCACCAACACTTTTAATCCAGCACCATTAGCCACTTCACTGTTTTCTGCATCATATGGTAATGCCACAAATAACTGTTCTTTTACCTCTCCAAAATGTCCATTGTTACTGAATGTACAGTTAAAGATATCAATGCTGGTTGTATTTGCAGCCCCATTTATATATAATCCACCAGTTGAAATAAAGTCATGTGTGCTGCAATGTTTATAGCCAGTTTGGGCATACGCACATATGATAGTATCAAAATTGGCATTTGAAAGAAATTTTACACCGTTAATTCTTATGAAACCTGATATGTTGAACAATGATAGTGCATGTACTTTAGAGAACTGAAAAGTGCAATTAACTACATCAACATTTAATATGTCACTGAAATGGATACCTCCTGGAACATATGAATAGCTTTTGTTAGGTCTCTTTGGGGTACCACACTTATCCCATGTGATCCCTTTCAATAACAACGTTACTACAGTTATTACAGGATACTCCACCAGTATTGTTACACATTACAATGGTGTTACCCTGTCCTCTTATTGTAAAAGCATTAAGATTGTGTAACTCTACTATTGTAGTTAATGGGACTGAGTTGGATGTTATGTTAACACAATCATTATTCTGTAAATGGTTTAGTACATAACCAAGTGAAGAACAAGGATAATCTCCTTCCAAACAATCTTCAGTATCATTTCCATCAGTGTTAATTGTGATCTGTCTGTTGCATGTATTGCCCAATTGAAGTAATGGCATCAGCAATGCAAAGATGACAAGGGATCTCTTTGACAACATCTGTATTTATATACATACATGTACATAATATCCAGTCATGGCACATGCATACAGTATCATACTCACCTTTATACATGACATTATTTTTGGCAATGGAAATACACACAAATGTCATCAAATGATTGAAGCAGATGAGAGTGTACAATTAATATGAATCCTATTGGAGTCTTACAGTCTGATGTTATAAGGATTCAGGGTAATACCAGCAATGTACCTTTACAACAAACACCAACCACAGTGTATCACAACAGTACATAATAACGTTTTCACTGTGTAGTTGTTGATGTGAAGCGAATACTATATTCGAGGCTGCCCAGGTCCAGTCATGGGTTTTTTCTCCTTTCTCCACCTTTTCAAACACAGTTTCTGTAACAACTGTAAACAGGCTGTAGGACCAGGTGTCCTACAAGCCTTCAGTACCTGTGCTGTAAAGCCAAAATAAAAAAAAACTTACTTACTTACTTTGGTACCTTTTAGTCACAACATAACAGTTGTGACATCATTTTTGGTCAACAGTTTTATAATACCATTACTTAATAGAATTACTCTTGTTTAACCAGTGGATTAACCACAATTGGTTTTACACATCTGTTATGGATTAGACTGATTATGGCAGCAGTGAACACTTGTAAAATATATTTGTGGTAATTACACACTGCATTTTGAGACAGTATGTGTATGCTGTCATGGTCTCGCCACCCAGCGTGTAATTTTTTGTTAGAAAAACATGGTCTGGTAACATAATATAGCCAATAGCTAGTCCGCACAGTAGTCCAAGCTTTTTGACAGACTGCTAACCTCAAACCTTACAAACTCTACTACATAAGTGCTATGGAGAAGCAATCACATGACTACACACTTAACTGAGACAATAATGATATTCACAATTCATTAGCAGGTCATTTAATTAACAGAGGTTATAGCTGCTGTGTGAGACATGTTACCAGACTTCCTGACCAAATAACAAACAAAAATATACAGGCTGGCTGGCTGGTGAGAGACTAATAATGTCATACTATCAATTTAGTAGTGATAGCAGTTTATGTGGATTTGATCAATTTACAGTCTGCTGTAACCATATTGGCAGTACTGTAACTTATAGTGTCAATCTTGTCTGAAAAAGTTTGTTCTACTAGGCTATATGGCTAGCTGAATCACAATTTGAGGATATATGGGTGTTGCTAAACACCACATTTGAAAGGATTTACTACCATAATAAATACATACCACTTACATGGGTGCTGCTCAGAAAATATATTTTAAAGGATTATAAGATACTCAATGGTTCTGCTCAGAAAATATTAAGATAATATTTTAAAGGATTATAAGATACACAATACTTATATGGGTGCTGCTCAGAAAATATTAGATAGCTAATTACCATGTTTGAAAGGATTACCACCATAACAAATAATGAAACTTACTCTACTAAAATTTGTTGTAAACAACTTTGTTGATTGGTACAGTGATCACATCTGTCTTCCTAACTCCACCTTATGAACGCAATCACCATACTCCTTCTTCTTCTGCACCTCATGACATCTATATACAGATGGTATTGTGGTAGCTCTGTACATTTGGGTGAAAAACCCTAGCATCAAAAGAGGCACTTTGCTGCTGCTCCCAAAATCAACGAGCATGAATGTCAGTTCTGGCAATGTCTTGTTGGTTTGTTGATCTAGGAGTAAGTACTTCTCCACTGAGAGGTTGAAGAGGTGGCTGAATGGCAACATCATTACAAACAGTTTAAAGCAACTCAGCTGTAATGTGATGCAGGTCAACATAAGTCAAATTATCACGTAGGCATATCACTGCATAAATCATTAGTAAAGGTTGATCCACACACACAGTGGCTAGGAGTATTCACCAATGTCCATCTGTAGCGCAGGTGGAGTGCATCTCAAAACTACTTAGTCAGATAAAAACCCTGGTCCTGCAATGGTAAAGCCTAAATCCAAGTAGAGGCCCCAGGTTCACTATTCAAATCAACAACTGTTTGAAGTTGTGGTATGTTTCTTAGAGGTCTCGCACCGTGTTAGTGAACCCGAGCCTTGGTGGATCGAGTATCTAGGGGATGGCATAAACAGACTAGCTAATCAATTCTTTTAAAAGTGCAGTCATTTTTATCAAACCGAGAGTCACAAAAATTAGAAAAACTTGCATGAAAATCACCAAGAACAGAGTCACTGAAAAATTACAGTTGAGGGTTCGAACCAAGGACCTTCACACTTATACACCTCTGTAAACCCTTTATCACTCCGGCTGCTACTGCTGTCAGTCTCATTTAATTTCCACCTCAGTTCTACCAGAATATAATTTCATACGTCTATACCGTATAGCCTAAATATTTCGAGGTTGAGCAATGTTGCTAAAAATAAAATTTTTGCGGATATGCAAACATTCCCAAAATGTATTAGACTATATATGGAGGTCTTAGTGTTTCGAGGCTAAAATTTTCGTTGATAACTCCCAAAACCATGAAATCAGCAAAAATTTCCCCTTTGAAATAATATTTAGGCTATATGGTATATCCATGGAAATTCTTGAACATACTATGTGTGTTTTACTAGAAGTGCTCTGAAAAAATGCGTGCCCTATTAGAGTATAATAATATCATAGCTATACAAATATAAAAAGAAATGATATCCAATTTTGAAAAGCCAAGCTGTGAAAAGGGGTATGGTCTTCCAACTAGTATGAAAAAGATGTGATCTCAGAGTTATTTAGTGGCTAAGAAATGGCTGCAATGATGTTTAAAATTAAGTAATAGTAATTAATCAACATAAAAATTAACTACCTCTGCACCATCCTTTCTTTTGATGTGGTAAGTGTGGGTTCACCAGTCATAATAATGTTACAAAAAAGTAAACAAACAAGTACATCAGTAATGAAAAATACGAATTTAAGCTCGATTAGGGATTATTGAAAAAAGTTGGGAAACAAGGGAGGTCGCCTACACCTGTAGATATATTTAATCCCTAATTCAGTCTATACCCATGACTGAATTAGGAATTAAATGACCACTAGTACAATATCTACAAATGTAGGTAACCTCCTTTGTTTCCCTACTTTTTCTATGACCCCTAATCAAACTTAAAATTCATAATTAATTTATTCCTTGTGATTTTGATAACAAATTATATTTGTGGCCTAAAGATGATTGATGTAGGACTAATTCAAAGATTCAATGCCCGTCCACTCTCAAAGTTGGCTTGATTGTGGTCAAAAACCTTCAACAAACTGAATATTACTGCCATTGTAAGGTTGTTCTTAATAGCATTAATGAATTATACAGACAAAAATGTCCTGACAATAGTAAAGTTAAACAGTCAGTGTTGACTGGATATTGTCTGGCTGTTGAACATTATTTCAAGCACATACACAAGTTACACCTATACAATACTTACACATTGCTAAAATGATTATAATTTTTGTATTGCATGTATAAACTGTTACAACACGTACATATCTCACACAGCATTTATCCACTTAGATGCATTAAGCAATGGTTGACTATAGTGTACAAATATTTAATGTGTTATCTTGTGTTCAAACCTAGTCAAAGTGATCATAATTAAAAAATGACTCTTGATACTGGTTATACTGCTGTTGGTCAGACTCCTGCAATTTCCTGTAATTGAAAATAATGGATTTATATTTTAGAGCTACATATACCATATAACGGGAATGATTTGCGGAAGAAAACATTTGTGATTTCACGATATTAGATGCATTAGCAAATGTTGTCCTGCTAAATTTTTCCTACAATTAAAATTGTTTTACATGGATCAGTTGATGCAGCATTCATATAACTAGTGCATAAGCGGGTAGCTACTCATTAAACTGCTATATATGAGTGACGGTATAGCCAGTGAGGTGCAAGACCATGTGATTTGAACACTGAGAGATGCAAACTTCAATTGAAAAATCAGTGCTACTCATGCAAGAGAAATGGGGCAACACTCAGCCAGAATGGTGTGTCTTAGCCTCGATTTTAGTGCAGCCTCCAAGGATAGGTGTGCCTATTGTCTGTGCTCATTATTGTGGATGTCTACTTCTCCAGCAAAGCAGTGATCATGCAAGGCTACTAGTACGCATATGCAATATGTCAGAGTTGAGCCATATAGATGAGTATTCCCTATCCATGATTAATCTGTTGTAGGTGCACGCCCTATTACTTTATGCAATAAATTGCGAACATTTTCTTGTGAAATAGGAAATAGATCATCAGCGAATGTTTTCTTCCTCGTGGTTGGGGAAATATTATATGAATATAATCCTGCTTTCAATGCTGAGGCAATGCAAATTAGTACCCTAGATTCTATTAAGCTGCTTAAAGTTTACCATATAGATTCTAATTTATTTGTTTAGCTATGCTTAGTGTTTTCTCAAAGGAAAAATATTGTATGACTTAGTATTGTATAGTTCAGCAACTAGGCACCACTGAATAACTATTTTTGGGAAGTGAGGTTCATTTTCTACACATTTAAACTGCTTAACAAGATGACTCAGACATTCTCAAGGTCACAAACTTAATAAACTCATAACTACTTACCTTAGTGAATAGCTTACCCTTATAAGTATGGCTAGAAACTGTACCGCTAAAACCAGAAAAACCCACAGTTGCTTCTTTAGAAAGGCACTGTGTGCAGACTGTATAGCATAGGAATAATGTTTTGCAACTACCATAGCCCACACTATATACCCAAGATCAATGTTTAGATACCTATATATAAAACCAATGGAGCGAATGTAGGTTTGACTTTTACTAGATAAGCATGCCCAAGTGGTATACATTATTCATACCAGGTAGGGCTACTCAGGATTCTCCTGATATATATGCCCGCACCCTCGAGCCTGCAGTCCTCAGGCTTGGTATATATATATATATATATATATATATATATATATATATCAGGTAAATTCCTCATGGCCATGGTATAACTATTAACCTGGACATGGAATGTATAATAATTCGATTTTAGAAGGAATGGAATTTTTGATATCCAAATTAACAGTCGTGTAGTATCTGCATCGTTTAATTAAAAGTCCACCTTAGTAGGTACATTATTTATTCACAGTACAGAATTATTCACGCTATATACAGTTCAAACACATTCACTGTATTATAGGCTGGTCAATACAGTCTATCAAAGATTGAGATTAATGTAATCAATTATACTGTCATATCTTTTTGCGAACATTGCTAAACCAAAAATGCTTCTGTATTATTTCATGTCAACAGTTTTGCTTTAGCATTATGTGACATGGTAGATAACATTCTGTTATTTATTATGAAAATATATTGAAATTATATATTCCTAAGAAACTAAGCTGTAGTAGATCAATTATTCAAATGATCATACCATGTATAGGGGTGGATTCAGCAGTGGTTGTTCTAAGGTCACCTTTTTTTTGGGAAAAGACTTGACTATATTTTGGCTGAGGCATATGAAACTATTTGGTAAAGTGAAACCCAGTAATAAATCAAAACAAATAAAACTTTAAATCTATCTGAAATAGTTGCCTTGATAAATGATCTATACTGTTGCATGTTATAATTAGCTATAGCTAGACTAACAAGTAGAACACGCCTTTTCAAACATCTGGATCCACCCCTGATGTACTGTGGAATCTCTCTTAAAGGGTTTTCCGAATAAGAGCACTGTAAAAGCTTCCATAAAAACACAAACATTTTGGTTCCAATATGTTTAACACTTTGCACGTATTTCTGAAAGAGGAAAACCTCTATAGTATAGCAAATAGGGCTGAAATTTCTTAAACTAAGCAGTTAGACTAATACATACCTCATACCATCATTTCCTCTAGAAACTAATGGGTGATTCTCATGTAGAGCTGCAATTGGTACCATATCTGCATCATCCTCTTTACATGGACATCCGCAACAACGGTCCCAGAGACAGCTCATTACTGAGTATAGAGTATCTTTTTGGACATACACTGATAGAATAATGTAAGCCACAAATGGTAGAAAGAGTAGACCATATGCCACTCCACTAATAGTGCTTTCCTTAATTCCAGAAGATTCTGATAATGAAATTATTTGTAGAGACACAACCAGTACTGACATTTGGAGTACAATCCCGTCATACTGATTGAGCACATCATTGTCATATGGTTGGAATAGAAAGTGCAACAAAGCAAGAACAACACACACCACTGCAAGCAAGTACAGTGCAATATATTGGTCAGAAGAGTAGAAAACCACAATAAATAGGATTACTTGTCGACATAGAAAATAGAGTGCAGCAAACCAACGATATTTGTCCTTGTAACATCCTTGAAACTGATCCAGTATTGGCTTTATCCTCGTGAAGTTGACCTTACGATTTATGAATGGTTCTACTAGCAGTAGAAGAGGTAAGCACAGAACTATCAGTAAT
The DNA here is from genome assembly GCF_963678975.1 of Dysidea avara. Taxonomy (NCBI): domain Eukaryota; kingdom Metazoa; phylum Porifera; class Demospongiae; order Dictyoceratida; family Dysideidae; genus Dysidea; species Dysidea avara. The sequence continues at coordinate 34,239,777 of NC_089278.1, forward strand.
TCAAACAGCACAGCAATTATAAAGTAAACAATGTGACGACCATTCAAATACTTCACACGGGGTGACAAGTAGCAGTAAGGGCTGTCATTACCTTCATACTGTAACCACCGGAACAAGTGCAAGGAAGTGTCTGCTACAGAGGTATATGTCAATGTGAGAATTAGACAAATGACACGAATAATTCCCCTGTTAATGAACAATGAAAACCTTCTGGAGCATCTTGCAAATATGGCAAGCAACACAAGTATCAGTGAAATTGCAGTAGGATGAATATAATGTAGGGAATATTGATCTATCCCACTCATTCCTTTAATGAAACAAAGCTTGCCAAGAAATCTTGGATTCAGCCTAAAAATGCTAAATATAGCCTTTTCCATGATATTTAGTCCACTAGAAAAGTGCACAATTTGTCCCAACAAAATGTCCACCACACTGTAATAGTATATGATCCCATACAAATATCCCAGGTTGATTTTGAAGTACATAACACCCAAAGCAATTACTACTATAAGAATCCAGTAAAGAACTGTACATATAATTACTAGAAATGTAATTCCAATAGAACAATCTTCCTCTTCAACACAGTCATCAAAGTCAAATGACAATGTGTAGTTACCACTACACTCACCACAAGCTGGTCCTTCTCTGTGTACATTACACTGATCATCATATCCCACAGGAAGTACATACCTACCAGGAGTATACTCATTGCGACTAAAATTGCAAAAAATTTCAGGACATTCTGATATGGTATTGTGGCCATGTACTTTACCAAACCATTTACCCTTCTTAATAGTTGTGATGTTACCTACACATGATACAATACTTGACCCATAGCAGGTACATTGATGGGACACTGTATCATACATGTAACCCAACTGACATGGAACCAAATAAACATTTAATTTCAAATTTATAAATCTACTGTGGAGTCTCAAACTCAAAGATACTAACTCATTCTGAATCATCTCTTCTCCAACAATACTTATTCCACGTAATTTATCAGCAACCAAAACAAACTCACTTGTACTTGTATAGTTGTCACAGTTATAAAGACATTCAATAAATATTCTAGTGGCTTCTGCTGGTTTATTGTTATATCCAATGATGCTAGCTGGAACTCTAATTTCCTGACCTAATGTGATTCTAGTGATGTTACATTCAGTAGAGTCATTATTACATCCTGCTGGTTCTTTTAACTGTAGGATGTGTGGCTGTGTTGCTAAGACTAATGGCTGAGTAGAGTTTGGTAGCAATGTAAAACTTTCTGGAATATAAAACATAGAGTTAGGATCTGAAGTATTACTGGACCTTCTAACAGTTTGAAAATTGTGAGCATCATCATAGAATATTGCTTGTCCTGATAACAAAGCAGTGTTGTTTGTTATATTAATGGTTACATCTGCTACTTCATTTTTGGACACCTCATTGCAAAAGTCATCACTGTAAATTACTGTAGTACAATTATTTGTTTCATGAGAGATTTCAGTACAGAAGTCACTTTGTGGATAAAATAGCCAGTGACATTGACCAGTTCGAAGCACAAAATCAATGAAAATAGCTCCACCACTTGTATTAGCATGGTTGTCCCTCAAGTCAAATTGAAATGAAGAATAATTTAGTAAAAGGTAAGAATCACTTAAGTGCAAAGCTGCTCCTTTATCAGCTTGATTGTGCTGGAAGATGGTACTGCCATTCCCTACCAGCATCACATTTACTACTCTTAATGGAGTACCAATATTATTAGTGAAGTTACCATGTAATAAAATCAAGAATGCTGGTAATAAATAATATTCCATTGCAACATAAACGATGCTATTACCTTGATTGTGGGTAAATATACAATTATCAATGAACATCAAATAAGTCTTTTCTGTTGGACAATTCAAAGAACTGTAAATAACAGTACCATCACCAATCCCGACATTGTTCTCAAAATGAGAATTTTTAACATAGCATTTGAAAATGGATGGGAAAGTACCTGTTATATACAATCCACCTCCATTGCTGGAATAAAACGTTGGATAATAATGATTATCAGCAAATGTTAGTTCATCTACATCTAGAGTGCAATTATTGTCTGAAACTTCTAATATAATAAATCCAACTATTTCTGGAATTAACCCAATTATTTTTCCTACCCCATTGTTTATCATCATCACATTGTACATTGACACAGCTAAATCTCTGTTACGTATTTGAAAATAAATCAAAGTCGTCCCATTGTTGCTATAAAACTTACTATTATGAATTTCAACTGAACCATTGCACTTCATGTTTAGTTCTACCAATGTGATGGAATATTCTGAATTGTTGAAGAACTTACAATTGTCAATTAGTATATGTGTTAGTATATCTGCAATGTTGTAACTTAGCATATTCCGCCCACCACTATTGTTGTGAAATTGACATGATGATAATTGTATCGTGGACATTTCTAATACAGAGTAGCTTGGTGTCTGTTGCAGAAGTATTGATAGTGCAGAAGCATTGACATAAAAATCTAACACACTGTTATTATTAAATATCACATTGGTTAGTACAATATGTGATGAATTTTTAGTAGCAATGTGAGCTCCTGCTCCGCTACGACCACGATTTGATGAGAAATCAGTATTCTCAATGATAATATTGGCAGCAACATTAGGATGAGAGGAAATAAGCAATAAACCAGCTCCAACAGCTACTTCACAATTAAAACATGGCACTTCTCTGTAGTCAATATCATCAACAATCCCTAAGTGCCCATTGTGGTCAAAAATGCAATTTGAAATGTTAACAGTTGCTTCCTCTAGTACATCTTCAATGCGCAATGCACCAGTTACGTTAAAATTAGCTGCAGTACATTGTATGAAGCCATGTTGAGATTTAGCACAGTAAATTATCTCATAATTGGCATTATATAAAAAGTGAGTATGCACAATTTCAATTAACCCAGATAGCAAAGTTATTGACAGTGATCGAATACTAGAACGTTGAAATGTACAGTTAAAGATAGACAAGTTGGATATTAAGTGGAAATTTACTCCTCCAAAAAGGCCAAATGTCTGGTTGAGGTTCGGATCACCACACCCATCCCATGTGATCCCTTCAATAACAACATTACTACAGTTATTACAGGATACTCCACCAGTATTGTTACACATTACAATGGTGTTACCCTGTCCTCTTATTGTAATAGCATTAAGGTTGTGTAACTCTACTATTGTAGTTAATGGGACTGAGTTGGATGTTATGTTGACACAATCATTACTCTGTACATGGTTTAGTACATAACCAAGTGAAGAGCAAGGATAATCTCCTCCCAAACAATCTTCAGTATCATTTCCATCTGTGTTGACAGTGATCTCTCTGTTGCATTTGAACTCTCCCAAACTGACTTGAATTAGTATCAGTGATACAAATACACAAGTTGTCATTTTCTGTAAAAATGTATATGCTTTACCACCAAACTACATAGCTACAAACACAGTATTTTGTATCATGAACCATGGCAGTTGCTCATAATAAAGATTGAATTGTAAAAATTCTAATAGAACACTCACCTAAAAGTCAAAAGAAGCCTTAGAAATTAGTTTGCATAAATTGCAGGTCTAATATTGTAGGACTGTACTGATTCCACTTTTTACCATTACCTCAAGTACCAAAACTCACCTAGGAAGTATCTGCAAGTACAAGTATTGATACTAAGTACATCTGTTACTTCATAACTACACACATTTAGTTGCAATGTAAACCATAAGTCAACTCGTTCATATATTAATTCATTGATTTATGTACAGGGTGTATTTTATGGTACTCTTGTACAAGTTTACCAGTTACTGTATATTCATTTTAGTTAAGCTTTAGTTATAGTATTCCCAGTAAACTGTAATTGTTAGTTCTAGTACCATAAGTCAACTGCAGATTTACTTCCATGCAGTGCCTTATGCCCGGTTTGTTAATGAACCTATGTCATCCAAAGTGACCCAGTAACACTAAGCTAAATGCCTTAGCTAAATGCATTTGGATGTCACACAGCATTTTGTATTCGTAATTTCATATGAAGGAATACTTCCTGTTCAAGGTGCAATTATCTGTTAAATGATTTATGCCTGATATATTGGGAAGTAGACTCTTCAGAGGAGCCCTTATTGTCATGAATTTCAAAGCCAATTAGAGCCAGATACCCCAGATCTCGTTCCTGTTCCATGCACTTCTGTATTTACAAATGAAATGCACAAAGAAATAATACTAGCATTAATGTTGAACACTAAAAAACAGTGCTAAATATCAGTGATATCTATCATGTAGCTATATGGTAGAAAGCATATATATATATAGGGCTACATGGAATCTTTATTAGTTCATGTTCAAACAATTGTAGTTAGCTTTGAACCAAAATTGTAATAATTTTAGTTTCAATAGTTTTAGCTTTTGAACTAAAAATTGGTTCAGTTCTAGTATATAGAGCTAAAATTAAATCTAGTACGTTTAGTTCTAGTACCTCATAACCACAATAATACTAGGTTTTACACAGCAATGAATAATATTAATAGCAATTATGATAGTCCGTTGCAATTAGAACATAACGGAGTAGCTAGCCAATATACAAGCTACAAAGAAGTCATTCAAGTACAAACCAGTTCAGCAGCTAGTCAAGTATTCTTCTATGCTTAACTATGGCTTGTGAAGAAGTGCAGATAATGGTGCTAGCAAGAAACACTACTAAATGTGACCGGATCTGCAAAAACAGGACATAATCGCATATCTTTTGAATTCCTGTTTATTACATATTTATAATCTACTTAGCCAAGTGTACCCACTGGAAATGTGTCAGCTTCATATGCCAATAACTTTCGGAGTTACAGCCCTACAAAGTAGCAACAATAGAAAAATCGATATGTACAGCAAGTATGGGGAAAATAAATTACAGGCACTTACAAAAACGGTTGTAACTTACCAACAGATTAAAGTATGGGGCTAAAATATTCACCATCATGTTCGCCATGAACAGGGGATTCAATTACTAGGTAAAATTTTCCTTTACTCACCCTTCTTCACTACATACAAAGGTGAAATTCGTAAAGAAAAATCGATTGCGTATGACCGCTTCAACATGACGTAAACAAACACTCATAACTTACGTATCCTTGGGTCTACTGCAACGAAACAAACATGTTTCACCTCCTCTTGAGAAGGAGAATAAGATGATATCCAGGTTTTTATTTTTAGTCCCTTCCTTCACTACGAAAGAGGGGTTAAAAATAATGCGCAAGTATTTCACCCAATGTATTCAATGCTTTATACTGTAAATTTAGGCTTGTGCAATTATGCATGTCCCTTTTCACAGATCTGGTGACAAATAACTATAAATACTCTAATAAATCAGTCATTGCTACTGATTGCTCTATTAGAGTTATTGACTGTTCTATTAGAGTATTTCAATCTTTTTCGCGAATTGTGAGAAACTGCCTCTATTATTAGCATTAAATGCTTGATGCTTTCAAGAATCTATTGTGCCAGTAAAATAAGTATAACATTAACTAAAGGCGGAGGTCATTTATTCCTGCATGCATGATAAACTAATTACACCATTGGTACCTGCAACAAAATAAATATGATTTATTCTGCTACTTCATAAAAACAGCAGTATCAGTTCGATACCAATACCGATATAGCTACTGATACTAGAATTGGTTATATAGTGAGTATGATGTAAGAACTGATAAAAGTATTTTAAAAACTGAAATAATTACACTATCCTGTTCGTCTTAATTTTTATTTTTTTCCATAGGCTTAAGTATACACAAGAAAATCTGCACAGTTTTTATGGGGATGGCCTTTCTTATTAAGTCCTTCTCCATGTCCATGAACTTTTTATAAGTGTATTTTGTACTGATAACATCCATATGAAGCCGTTTTAGACTTTTTCAGTTCACTCAGCCATTGAGCATGGTAGCTGCACTTGTGAACTCATACAAAAAGTGAGAGACAAGAGTTTCCAGAACTTTATGTATTAATTCATCGCTGTTTACATAAGAAGTTTATATGTTTATATATTTGCAATAATCAATGATGGTGTGTGTATTAAGGGCAACAGTGTTACGTCGTTGCCTATCACTGCATGCCTGCTTGATCGCTAATTTATCCAGACTGCATGGACAGAAGCCATACATACAACTCACTACAACTACTATAATATACACTTTCTGTAGTTAGATAGATAAACCCTAAATAAAGCATTGGATTGCTCTATATCAAGACACACGGTATATTAACAGGAAGAAAGAAAATGCAATTTTCACACCTATGTAGCTCTGTGATCCCTAATCTGATTGGAACCAAATTTTGCTAGAGAAGTGCCGGCCAGTTAGGAGAGTCTACATACCAAATTTGAAGAAAATTGCTCCAACCATTTCCGAGATACGAGCGAACAAAATTTCATTTCAATTTCTTGGTTCTTCTTCATCTTCTTCATTTCGCATACTTCACAAAATCCACCACAAAACACGAATGCGTGCTCTGATCGGGCAGAAATTGAATAGCACCTCTGTAATCCACACACACTAGCTGAAATTTGGCACACTTAAAGGGCTCATTAAGGCAAATCTCCGTACCAACTTTGGTAGGAATCTGATGAACATTCACGGAGTTATGACCCATTGTTTGCGTAAAATAAGGTCGAAGGTCTGTTACGCCCACAGGGTAAACCCCTTGGAGGAATCAGTTGAAAATTGATATGTTGATGGAGCAACCATCGTAGGAGTGCCTTTATGTGGTTTGAAAGGAATTGGGATAAAGACCATGGAGATATGACAACCTGTGTCAAAATTACGCGATCGATTTTTATGAATAAGAAAAACTATTAATTTTCGTGTCTACCAGGCAAACCGCTTAAAGCAACGAGCTGAAAATCAGTATGTAGCTGGAATAATCATCATAGAAAATCCTTGGAGTATTACAGAAGAATCGGATTACAAATCACTGAGTTATAATTCGAAAGGTAACTACGTGTAGCAAATGCGAGATCGATATACTCTAATAGAACAGTCACCCTAATCAGCTGCGTTAATAATTTACTCAATTATATTACATTGCAATTTATTCTGTAGGGAATTCAGCTACAAACAAGTCATCCTGTAGTCAGATCAGCTAGAAGAAGGTACCTACTAGAGAGTTCAGCTACAAACAAACCATCATGTAGAGACTTCAGCTCAAACAAATCACCCTGTAGAGAATTCAGCCACAAACAAATTGCCCTGTAGAGAGATCAGCTAGAGGAAGTTACCTTGTAGAGAGTTCAGTTACAAAGAAACCATTATGTAGAGAGCTTGGCTGCAAACAAATTACCAAGTAGAAAGTTCTGCTATGAACAGATCACCCTGTAGAGAGTTCAGTTAGAAACAAGTCATCCTGTAGAGAGATCAGCTAAAAGAAGTAACCTTGTAGAGAGTTCAGCTACAAAGAAACCACCATGTAAGAGAGTTAAGCTGCAAACAAATCACCTGTAGAGAGTTCAGCTAGAAACAAGTCACCCTGTAGAGAGATCAGCTAGACACAAGTCATCCTGTAGAGAGTTCAGCTAGAAGAAGTTACATTGTAGAGAGTTCAGCTAGAAACAAGTCATCCTGTAGAGAGATCAGCTAAAACAAGTCACCCTGTAGAGAGTTCAGCTAGAAGAAGTTACATTGTAGAGAGTTCAGCTACAAAGAAACTACCATGTAGAGAGTTCAGAATCGCCCTGTAGAGATTTCAGCTACAAACAAATCACCCTGTGGAGAGTTCAGCTACAAACAAGTCATCCGGTAGAGAGATCAGCTAGAAGGATCACCTTGTAGACAGTTCAGCTACAAAGAAATCACCCTGCTTCATCTTTTCTTCTTCCTGTGGTAAAGAAAAAATGATAGGTTAAAAAGCCCTAAAGCCGGCCATGGGCCGGCTTTGGGGTATACAAATACAAAAAGAAGTGAAATCTAATCCAAAACAGCCAAGCTGTAAAAAAAGAGCGCGGCCCTCAGAAAGGCTATGGTGAAAAAAAAAAGTGAAATCCAAGGTAGCGGCCAAGAAATAGCTGTGATGGTAGGTTAATGGTAAAAATTTTAATAACGACAATTCAGGTGAATTTTGTGCCAAGACCAAGCTGCACCAAATTCACCTGAATTTTTGTTATTAAAATTTTTACCATTAACCTACCATCACAGCCATTTCTTGGCTGCCACTTTGGATTTCACATCTTTCTTCACCATAGCCTTTCTGAGGGCTGCACTCTTTTTTTTTTTACAGCTTGGCTGTTTTGGATTAGATAATACTTTTTCTATAATGATACCATATAGTAGTTATACGTACATTCACTGCTGATGACAATGCTCCATACAGTACTCTATTTGGTAAGAAGACCTGAAAATACAAAATATTTCCTTTTTGCTGAAGTTGACTTCATACGAGCTAAGTGATTAACAAGTTAGCTAGACCAAACCTCAGCTCTGTAAACAATTTGTTTTAATGTCATTGCTATTCTCAGACATTAATGTACAGGAAAGCAGCCAAGCCATTGCTATTATTTTTCAGCTAGTAGTTCCCACCCGGTTATTTATTGAACCAGGAACCTTTCATTACTGCTTTTGATAAGGATCACTGAAATAATGTCTAAATGGTAAACTAGATATAATACTATTAAAATAAAGCTACATAGTTTTCCATATCAGGGTTCATAGCCACAGGTATAGCTAATGTGACTCTTATCAGGTATTTGGAAGCATCGTATTGCTGGCTTTAAATATTCAGAGTGCAAGTTATAGCGTACAAAACTTTCTCACAAGATGTACATCCATTCTTTACTTTCCAGAGTGTCCACTACACAAGTCAGGGTTTTATGTGTACACATAAGTGGGTTAGTATAAGCTGACAAACATACTAAGCAGCATAGTATTGGCACAATATATCTGCAAGTCTCAAGCTTCAATGATAGCTGGCCCTGCATTAATAGCATACATTATACCAGTTATTATAGATAGTCAATGGTAAGCAAGTATAGCTATCAAAGAGTATGTATATCACAATCAATGATTGATAAGTGGCATGGCTGGCTCCACATAAATCCACACAAAACTACTATTTTAATGGTTGACCACATCCAGCAAGCTGATACTAGATAAGGAGTTGGGGGAAGGGCAAAGTGTAGTTTTCAAATTCAGGGCAGACACTAAGCCACAGAGATGCACAGCCATATCCCATTATCCTGCCATTGCTAGGCTAGCCAGAGGCCTCAGACTGATTGGCAGTTGAGCAGTTCAGGTATTATGAGTTTTTGGATGCAATATTTCCTAGAGGAGCAATGAGAACCAATCATTTATGGAACTATTATGAAGACCTATGACTGTGACCTCTTTGTGTAAAATTTGAAAGGATTTGGTTATATTGTGTAGCTGCAGTGACCTTCGAAAGCCATTGTCTAAAATGCTCAGACAAAGTGATGGTTGTTTGGATGCCTCCATCTCTACCCTTCCAATGCAACTGATATTCTATTGTGTGGTAGTGATTGATAGAGCTATTCTTGAGATATCCCGTGATATAAGCAGATTAGATTTTTATGCACTACAGTTCCTGTATAGAGTGATTTTTGTCAACTTGAGATGGAAATGACAGTTACTTCATACACGTAGCTACAATACATTGGGTCTAGAACAGCTACATAAAATTGCTCAGAATTATTGATTTTACATATTTGAGATGTGTGAGGTCAACTATAAATCAAAACAGCATATAAAAGGTCACCACTGCCCATCATCTCAGTGGTTGTTCTATTAGAGTATATTATTTTGAAGTAGCTTTTTTACTGGTGGTCATACTGAGGCACCCTTAGATAGTCTTTATATATAATTATAATGCGTGTGCAAGTAATAGTTTATTTAAAGTAAAACAATATAGCATTTAATATACTTCAATAGAACATGTACAGTCACCGAGGTAATTAAGCAGTGACAAACCACATTGCTGTGGTTTATTTCTGACCTCCTATGTCTCAAATAAATTTAAATAATTATATTAAATATGCGACAGTTTATGCAGCTACTACAAGCCTTATGTATCAAGACACACGGTAGTGTGTCGTGCGGCCCAAGAAGCCGGCGCGCCACACCCGTGAGTATATTGACAGGAAGAACGAAAACGTCATTTTCACACCTTTGTATCTCGGTGATCACTTATCTGATTGGAACCAAATTTGCTACACAGTTGCCCGCCAGCCAAGGGAGTCTACATTCCAAATTTGAAGAAAATCGCTCCAGCCATTTCCGAGATACGAGCTGCCAAAGTTTCGTTTTTTTTTCTTCGTTTTTTTTTCCTTCTTCTTCGTTTTTATTTCGCACACTTGCAAAAATTGCTATAACAAGCAAACGCGTACTCCGATCGCCTTGAAATTTGGCACACAGAAAGGGAGTCCAAAGGCGAATCCTAGCATCAAATTTGGTACAAATCCGATGAATGGTTCAGGAGTTATGACCGATTATTTGCGTAAAACAAGATCGATTTGTTGTCACGCCTACAGGGTAAACCGCTTCATGGAATGAGTTGAAAATTGCTATGTATATGGAGTAACCATCGTAGGAGTGCCTTTTGGTGGTTTGAAAGGAATCGAGATAAAGACCACGGAGATATGACACAAAACCCAACCTGTGTCACAATTACGCGATCGATTTTTATGAATAAAAAAGTATTAGTTTTCACGCCTACTAGGCAAACCGCTTAGAGCAATGAGCTGAAAATCGGTGTATAGCTGGAATAATCGTCATAGAAAGTCCTTGCAGTAGTACAGAAGAATCGGATTACAAACCACTGAGTTATGATTCGAAAGCCAACTCCGTGTAGCAAATGCGAGATCGAGATACTCTAATAGAACAGTCACCCTAATAGAGCATTCGGCTAATTTATTTATTCCATTATAGAATTTTATTACATCACAAGTTATTCTGTAGGGAGTTCAGCTGCAAACAGTTAATCTTATAGACAGTTCAGCAAGAAGACAGTCACCATGTGGAGAGTTAAGCAAATATATCACTATAGAGATTCAGAACATTACAAGTCACACTGAAGAAAGTTCAGCTATAAACAAGTCATGCACTGTGTAGAGAATTCAGCTACAATTAAGTCACTCTCTAGAGAATTCAGTTACACAGAATTCAGCTACACACAAGTCACTGTGGAGAGAGTTCAGCTACAAACAAATTACCCTTTAGAGCGATCAGCTACAAACAAAACACTTTGCAGGGTGTTCAGCTGCAACAAATCAACCTTTAGAGCGATCAGCAATGAAGCAATCAACACAAATCTACCTGTAGAGAGATAAGCTAGAAACAAATCACCCTGTAGAGAGTTCAGCTACAAAAAATCACCCTGTAGAGACATCAGCTAGAAACTAGACACAATGTAAGGAGTTCAGCTACAAGCAATCACCCTGTAGAGAGTTCAGCTAAAACAAATCAACCTGCAGAGAGATCAGCTACAAACAAATCACCTTATAGAGAGTTCAGCTACAAACAGATTACCTGTAGAGAGATCGGCTACAAACAAATCAACCTGCAGAGAGATCAGCTACAAACAAATCACCTTATAGAGAGTTCAGCTACAAACAGATTACCCGTAGAGAGATCGGCTACAAACAAATCAACCTGTGGAGAGATCAGCTACACACAAATCAACTTGTAGAGAAATCAGCTACAAACAAATCACCCTGTAAGGAGATCAGCTAGAAACTACACACAATGTAAGGAGTTTAGCTACAAACAAATCACCTTGTAGAGAATTCAGCTAAAACAAATCAACCTGCAGCTACAAACAAATCACCTTATAGACAGTTCAGCTACAAACAAATTACCTTGTAGAGAGATCGGCTACAGACAAATCAACCTGCAGAGAGATCAGCTACACACAATTCAACTTGTAGAGAGATCAGCTACAAACAAATCACCCTGTAGAGAGATCAGCTAGAAACTAGACACAATGTAAGGAGTTCAGCTACAAGCAAATCACCCTGTAGAGAGTTCAGCTACAAACAAACCAACCTGTAGAGCGATCAGCTAGAAACAAATTACCCTGAAGAGAGGTCAGCTACAAAAAATCACCTTGTAGAGAAATCAACTACAAACAAAACACTTTGCAGAGAGTTCAGCTACAAACAAATCAACCTTTAGAGCGATCAGCAACAAACAAATCAACCTGTAGAGAGATAAGCTAGAAACAAATCACCCTGTAGAGAGTTCAGCTAAAACAAATCAATCTGCAGAGAGATCAGCTACGTACAAATCACCTTATAGATAGTTCAGCTACAAACAAATTACCTTGTAGAGAGATCGGCTACAAACAAATCAACCTGCAGAGAGAACAGCTACACACATATCAACTTGTATAGAGATCAGCTACAAACAAATCACCCTGTAGAGAGATCAGCTAGAAACTACACACAATGTAAGGAGTTCAGCTACAAACAAATCACCCTGTAGAGAGATCAGCTACAAACTAGACACAAAGTAAGGAGTTCAGCTACAAGCAAGTTACCCTGTAGAGAGTTCATCTACAAGCAAATCAACCTGCAGAGCAATCAGCTAGAAACAAATCACCCTGAAGAGAGGTCAGCTACAAAAAAATCACCCTGTAGAGAGATCAGCTAGAAACAAATCACCCTGAAGAGAGGTCAGCTACAAAAAATCACCCTGTAGAGAGATCAGCTAGAAACAAATCACCCTGAAGAGAGGTCAGCTACAAACAAAACACTTTGCAGAGAATTCAGCTACAAACAAATCAGCTTGTAGAGAGATCAGTTACACACAAATCAACCTGTAGAGAGATAAGCTAGAAACAAATCACCCTGTAGAGAGATCAGCTAGAAACTAGACACAATGTAATGAGTTCAGCTACAAGCAAATCACCCTTTAGTGAGTTCAGCTACAAACAAATCAACCTGCAGTGAGATCACCTACAAAAAAGCACCTTGTACAGAGTGCAGCTACAAACAAATTACCCTGTAGAGAGATCGGCTACAAACAAATCAACCTGTAGAAAGATCAGCTACACACAAATCAACTTGTAGAGATATCAGCTACAAACAAATCACCCTGAAGAGAGATCAGCTAGAAACTACACACAATGTAAGGAGTTCAGCTACAAGCAAATCACCCTTTAGTGAGTTCAGCTACAAACAAATCAACCTGCAGTGGGATCACCTACAAAAAAGCACCTTGTACAGAGTTCAGCTACAAGCAAATTACCCTGTAGAGAGATCGGCTACAAACAAATCAACCTGTAGAAAGATCAGCTACACACAAATCAACTTGTAGAGAGATCAGCTACAAACAAATCACCCTGTAGAAAGATCAGCTACAAACTACACACAATGTAAGGAGTTCAGCTACAAACAAATCACCCTGTAGAGAGTTCAGCTAAAACAAATCAACCTGCAGAGAGATCAGCTACAAATAAATCACTTTATAGACAGTTCAGCTACAAACAAATTACCTTGTAGAGAGATCGGCTGCAAATTAATCAACCTGCAGAGAGATCAGCTACACACAAATCAACTTGTAGAGAGATCAGCTACAAACAAATCACCCTGTAGAGAGATCAGCTAGAAACTAGATACAATGCAAGGAGTTCAGCTACAAGCAAAATCACCCTTTAGTGAGTTCAGCTACAAACAAATCAACCTGCAGTGAGATCACCCACAAAAACGCACTTGTACAGAGTTCAGTTACAAACAAATTACCCAGTAGAGAGATCAGGTAGAAGAATTCACCTTGTAGAGAGTTCAGCAACAAAGAAATCACCATGTAGAGAGTTCAGCTGCAAACAAATCACCCAGTAGAAAGATCAGCTAGAAGAAGTTACCTTGTAGAGAGTTCAGTTACAAAGAAACCATCATATAGAGAGTTCAGCTACATAGAAATTACCACGTAGAGAGTTCAGCTAGACGAAGTCACCTTATAGAGAGTTCAGCTACTACGAAACCATCATGTAGAGAGTTTGGCTACAAAGACACCACCATGTAGAGAGTTTAGCTGCAAACAAATCACCTGTAGAGAGTTCAGCTAGAAACAAATCATCCTGTAGAGAGACCAGCTAGAAGAGGTCACCTTGTAGAGAGTTCAGCTACAAAGAAACCATCCTGTAGATAGTTCAGCTACATTTCAAGTCACCCAGTAGAGAGATCAGCTGCAAAAAAGTATCCTGTGGGGCATAATGGGCCTGTAATAAATATATGTATATGATTTGTATAATTACTAATAAAATCAAAAATAATTGAAGTACTAAAATTCTTCTTTAAGTTATTTTCTTCTTCCTGTAGTAAAGAAAAAAACACATGGGTTAAAAAAGCCCCAAAGCCAGCCATAGGCCGGCTTTGCAGTATACAAATACAAAAAGAAGTGATATCTAATCAAAAACAGCCAAGCTGTTAAAAAAAGGTGCGGCCCCCAAAAAGACCATGTTGAAAAAAGAATTGAAATCCAAGGTGGCGGCCAAGAAATGGCTGTGATGGTAGGTTAATGGTTACATTTTAATAACAACAATTCAGGTGAATTTGGTGCCAAGACCAAGCGGCACAAAATTCACCCGAATTGGCGTTATTAATGTAACCATTAACCTACCATCACAGCCATTTCTTGGCCGCCACCTTGGATTTCACATCTTTTTTCACCATGGTCTTTTTGTGGGCCGCACCTTTTTTTAACTGCTTGGCTGTTTTTGATTAGATTGTAGTTACATAAAGAAACTACAATCTCCATCTCAAATAGACAAAAATCATCCTGGACAGGTGCTTAAATAGCTGTTTTCAAATGTTTCTATTTTAGTGCTATACATAACCTCAAAAAATACCAAAATAGTAACAAGAAGTTGCTGTGTCCAGAATTATAATTGCAATTTGGTGTCCGACAATTCATCAAGTTACCACATCTTGGAAACAGTCGATATCTGTAATTGTAGGTCATAAAAATGTAACCTGCTAATATTACAGGATATCTACAGGATATCTCAAGCATAGTTCTATCAATCACTACCACAAAAGTTGCATGGGAAGAGGAGATGGAGGCATCTAACGAACATCCTTTTGTCTTAGCATCATTTTTTTGGACAGTGGCATTCGAAGGTCACTGCAGCCACATGATATACCAAAATCCTTTCAAATTTTACACATGGAGGTCATATTCATAAGTCTTCATAATAGTGCCATAAATGATTGGCTCTCATTACTCTTCTAGGAAATATCGCATTCGAAAACTCATGGTGGTCGATAATACCTGAGCTGCTCTATGTATGTGGCTTGACAGTGGGATTGGAAAAAGCAGCTAACAAAAGCATAGCTAGCAGACCATATAACTCTGGATGATTTTAACAGTTAAATTTGATTACTGAGCCAGTGTGTTTGCACTGGTAAAACATCAGTCGGAACCTGCTGCCCTTTGCCGCGATAAGACAGGGGTTTTCTCACATCCAGTAAGTGCAAAAATACTAATATAGCTACAATACTGATTTAAAAAAAAAAATTTATAAAGGCTTTACAGCACAAGTGCTAAAGGTCTGTAGGACTCCTGGTCCTACAGCCTGTTTAAAGTGGTTACAGAAAGTATGTTTGAAAATCTGATCATACCAATTAGCTGCAAGGGATCGTCAGACTAAACTGTCAACTTCAGTCTCGGGCAACTGTTTAGCAGACAATGACTCACTCCGACGTCTGTGACTAACTTTGGTTTTTCGGTTCCAGAGGGTTTTTCTTGGAATAGATCTGGCATAAGGTATATGTGGGTATTATGAGTCACTTAAGATAAAAGCATTCTTATCACCTAATAATGTGACCCCAATTTTTCATACTACTTGTAGGCAAAGGTGTACTCATGAACTACACTATCCTAAAATTCCAAAAATTGTCCTACCATGTGGTGGGCTGTATGATCTTTTCTCTAAAGCACCGTAAGTGCTTATATTACGAGTCATATGGGGGTATTATGAGTCACAATATTTATTACTTCATAAGTTCATTATTTTATATCCAATTATGGTAAATATTGTGGAAATATTTACAGGCACTCTAATGGCATTCAAAACAACATAGTAGACTTTGTTTTTGCACTTTATATCTTCATGCTCCTTACTACATGGTGAGAGGTACATGCAGCTAATCTGAAGCAGTATTCCTGCTTAATGAACCATGTTATCTCTTAATTGGTTTTGTGGTTAGCTTATGATCACTGTCTATGTTGATCTGAAGTAATGTCATCCATTTCGTCCTAAATCTACAGGATTTAACCCTCTGAACACATTTTAAGCTATGCGACCCTTCATACAGCCTGACCCAAAAAACCAGCATATACCTTATGCATACCTTAGCATACCATAGAATAGATAGTCTCGCTGGCCATGGGGGTGAACTAGCACAAACTGTACCGTATAAGTGTAAATATTTCGAAGAACAATATTTCGCAGAACAATATTTCGAAATTGAGCAATGTTGCAATAACATTTTTGCGAATCGTAAATTAATTTCAGTTGTAGCTAGTTACCAGTAACTATACGGTACCACTAGTAGAAATGGCGCTGTGGTTGACAGCATTTTCCAGATGTGGACATGAGACCAAGCATCGTGACAGCCAAGACTCCGACTCATCATAGCTTCCGTACCATCACAATGTATAAAATAGTTAATTGACATTAATCCACCTGAAGGATGCTTACAGCTAACAAACAGTATTACCAGGGGTCATCCACTCCGATTCACACAGTTGCAAACCAATGTATAGACTGCTATACTGAAATATTCATGTTATCCTCAGACTCTGGAACAGCTTGACAACTAATGCAGTAAAATCAACTAGCCTTGAAACTGTTATATTAAAAGTAAATTGAACATGTAACTACCTTAATACTTAACTACTTTTCCCTTTTTTTCTTTTTGTAAATTATACTCAATTTTGAGTTTGTACAGTAATGATAATAAATAAATAAATAAATAATGGCAGTCTGCACAGTAGTTGTATAGCTAGCTAGTAGGGATTATGGAGGTTTTGACCCATAAGGAGAAATTTAATGGCATATTTAGAGTTGCAAGAAGTGGTTCCCAAACTATCCCATTATAATGCACACTGCAAACATTTGCTATAACTTTACAAGTTTACTACTTCCAAACTGTTACCATTTGCATATGTTACCACAACATTCCTTATCATTGGTATGTTGTATGTGGTTAATCACGTGGTTGTTAGGTGCTTAACCACAAGTGTAATTACCAATCACAGCATCGTGCTATCCTCTCTCACATGTTTATGTTGATCATGTGTGATAGAGAGTAGCTGAGTGAGTGAAGAAAAATGTGCCTCACTATGTGTGTACATTATTACAAGTGGATTTTAAAATTGCACTATTTGTTCTATTAACAAAAAGCCTACCATTTTTGATAGTTTTATTTTGGATGCCACCACCATAGTATACAGAATGCACCATATAAGGAGGTGGGCTTCTGAAATACATAGGTAATGACAGTAGCTGTTACAGTACACTGAATGCTAAGAAGAAAGTAATCGTAGAGAGATAGTAGTATGTGCATGGGTGGTGGTTTGTCACAACAGTATTGTAAGTGCCTTTATCACAAATAGCAACTTGCCGTAGGATTAAACCCGATGCACAGTGCTTTGTAATTCTCTACACTATTGTCCTCTATGTATACACCATAGTGCTTGTTGTTACACAGAAAGAAGAATTGCACCTTGTACATGTACCTATAGGATAAAAGCTCTTGTGAAGGGCAAAGTACTACACTACGTATAAGGCCAAAACCTTTTTTTTAAATGGGTGACCTTCATTTCTTGTAATATTTCTTTCCTGCCACCCAAGAATATCACCCAAAAATTAGCCTCACTTTCCCTGGCAGTATATGCACACTAAAAGCAAACTAGTGAAGGTCACTAGCTACTATTTAAATGCCTGCCACAATACTCACTATTCTTGTGTAGTGACGTCCACTACATTGTAATGAAGGTCCTTACACTGAAAGTGTAGCAAACGTCACTACAAAAGTAGTGAACATAACTGCACAAAAATAGTGAGTATTGTGGCAGAAATTAGTGGTGAAATTCACTCAGTAGCAAGCTACTAATTTTTTACAGTGTAGAGGTATTTTGAGACACACATATAGCTATTTACAGATCATGTACGGAATTGCCATGATAATCAGTTCATGAGACTCAATGGAAATGTTACTTAGTTAGTTACACTTTAGTAGCTATACCAGCCCTGGTTTGGGTAAAGGAAATTGTTAGTATTATGGTTGTTAGAAGTTGTTCATAGACAAAGTAAAGGTTGGAAGTTGTTTAGTAGCATAAATGAAGATTATCTGCAGTAGCTATAGCTACTTTGAAGAGAATTCAATTTTTTTTTGCTAAGAGCCAAATGCGTGATTCACTCTATGATACAAGGCGCAATTTAAAGCAGGCTCCTTACACAATACTGATAGCTATAAACTGTTTAACAATATATCTCATGAGTCCAAGGACTAATATAACTGTATGTTGGTAGCTATTTATCTCACTACTATTGATGGTTCTCTCTCTTGTCCATCAGTCAGTCTTTACTGGCAGGGTTTGAGATGCCACTAGTACAACGCCCAATGGCTTACCAGTAGTTATTAGCTACGCAGGGCCGCCCAGAGAAATTAAGGGGCCCAGGGCAAAGAGTTAAAGTGGGGCCCTTCACCCAAGTTGTAAGTTGAAGACCAAAAAAAAAAAAAAAAAAAAAAAGGTCACAACCTGCTGACAATGACAATAACTACCCATCACCAACCACATCTCCTTATCTATAAGCTTGCTACACTGCTCCTCTGAAGAATACTGTGACTGCTCTATTAGAATATTTAGATCTGACTGCTCTATTAGAGTATATCGATCTTTTAAACAGGTATTCAGGGTGCCCTTCATGGGGCCTCCCGGCCCTGTAGCTACGTAATTGTAAATTAATCCAATATACCTGTTCTCAGATTTTTTGAAGGACCTCTATAGGTTAGGCATAACCAAGCTCATAATTGTTTTCAGAGTGACCCCAATCCTTCCATTTAATTATTTTATTGGAATGGATTTTCTACTAACTGATTACCGATAGACATGGCGAGATATTTTTAGATAGGGAGACTCTGTTCCTAAGCTAGGTATAACAGTATGCAAAGCACACTTAGCATGATCTCTAGTACTAGGGATCTGGGGGCATTCCCCCCCACAGGAGATTTTGAAATTTTAACCTTATAAGATCAAATCTGAGGGAAATTTTATGCACCGAGACTGCTCTGTTAGAACAAACAACTGTTCTATTAAAGTGAACTCTGTTTGTGCAAACTAAAATCAATCTGTTTGCCCTCCCCAGTTTGCTACACCTATGATGTCACCATGTTTTCTTCCAACGTTTTCTCTATAATCTATAGTTGATTTAAAGTAGAAGAGGACATTTTAAAGCAAACAATTTACAAACATATTAGCCTCACACAAGTGTCACAGTTTAGTAACCACTTGTGCATGCCCTATCTTTACAAGTGATTCCTCAATAAATTTCTGAATTTGAAGTTTCAGAAACAACATAACATCATACTGTAACTTGTTTATACACTAGCTATTTAAAAAATTAAAAGGAAGTAGGGATCGATATAATACACATGCTACAAAAAGTAAGGAAACAAGTTCAAAAATGTTACAGCTGAAATGAAAAATGATCTATGCAACAAAAAGTAAGGAAACAAAATCAGATGGCTAATTGCTGAAACGAGACACATTTTATTCCCAACTTTTGGCTAACATCTTGAAATGAGACTATCAAATTAGCCAAAAGTAGGGATTAAAATGTCTCATTTTAGCAAGTATCCATCTAATCTTGTTTCCTTACTTTTTGTTGTGTGGATCGTTTTTCATTTCAGTTGTAACTATTTTGAGCTTTTTTCCTTACTTTTTGTATATAGCATTATAATATTATTGATCCCTACTTCCTTTAAAAATTTTCAAATAGCTAGTTTGTTTACTTTTTATGCCCAGCTAGCTAGCTATATTACACTCCTACATAGTACAAATAGCTTCATATGTGATAAGCACCTCTAAAATAATTGTCATTTTTGTCATTAAAGCTATCATGGAAATTGTTAGTTAAGGCTTCAACTGCATTTCTAAAAGCCTAAATGGTAAGATTTAACTGTGAAACTTTGCTGGAGAGTTTATCATTAAAAGTGGAAACCCCTTTTAAAAGACTGTATCCATGCACCCCCGAAAGGGTACCTCGCAAATCAAATAACTAAACTGGTAAGACAATATAACAACTATACAGCGTTAATAAATGCTAGAGACGACTCCTTGACTACTAACCTAGTCTCTGGTCTTACAGCACACTTTGTTACAATCACATGTTCAGGCAGTGATGAGCCACAACTATCAAGTATTGCAACTATCAAGTGCCTCAACTATCAATTATCCTTCATGAAGAACAATAAAGGCTTGAACAATGAACAGCATAGTGCAGTGGACAAATCATGATCGAAACAATAGATTCATGAATCCACCATCATTACCTTGGTTGTCAGAAATTTATGGGGCCATACCTGGGTCTTACAGCAGGCAGACAAAAGTTAATGCAGGTGAATTTAGAATTTAAAAAAAATTCACTGTACATCAAATCACTTGACTTTTCACTTCATTTAACCAAGGTACAGCATCATTACAGTAGTAATAATGCATTCCAGGTGGTTTTTTCGGTTAAAATTTGTTGCAAGGTTGTTTTTAAAGTGCAAAAAATTACAGAGCCGTATGATTTTTTACCGATCCCTACTTATTAAGTACTACCATACTTAATGATAATAATTATATTAACCATACATTGTCAACTAGAAACTAATTACTGTATATGCTTTAGTGTTGTTTTAGTTCTAAGGAACTAGAACTAAATCTAGTTTTAATACAGCAATTTAATTCTAGTTCTAGTACACTAGAACTGAACTAAAATTGTGGTCTATTTTAGTTCTACAACTAAAACTAAACTAAAATTCATTCAAGTTTTGGTTCAAAAACTAGAACTAAACCAAAACCTTTAAAACTTTTAGGACAAGAACTAGAACTAACTAAAAGTTTTCTCAAGCAATCCTACATAAAAGGGTATTGTACACTACAACCACTTAACACTTTTCTTTGAAGATGGTGATGCCTGCAAATGCTACCATAAAACATTGTTATTCAGCATTAATTCTGCTGATTTAGGTTATTTAAGCACAATTCTATTAGAGCTTTTGTTCATTTGTGCACAATGGCAAGTGGAAGTTGTGCTGAACCAGGTGGAATGCCTAAGTCAAGTGGAGTGTGGAACCACTTCAGGTATGATAAGATCAAGGACAAAAGTGTGTGTACTGTGAAAAGTACTGATAGTTTGATTTGTGGTATATAAAAGAATTTAAAGGACAATATTCTATAAACTTGATGAAGCATTTGAAGACATGCCATACTGACACTTATAAATATTTTGAAGTAGCTGAAATTGAAAAGACAAAGGAAAAAGAAAGGAGAGGTTCTTCTAGCCAGTGAAACAGTCCTCCTTGCCAATACATAGTTTAGGATCTAAACTGTTTTTTTTTTGTTTTTTTGTTGTTTTTTTCTCATAGACTATGTATTAGTATTATATAGAATAGTTATAACTATTACTTAACAAAAGATAAAGTCAGTCAAATGAGCTAATCCTACCCTCTGCACAAACAAGGTCAATAGCTGCAGACTCTTTAAAGCTAAAGCGATGGTAGGAAGATCTAGAACCTCTCAAACAAGTGATGGCTGCACGAAGTAGTGAAAAACTCAGTTCACATCTTAACCAGTGCAGGGTCATGCTGTAAGACTGTCCATTTTTTTCTGACAGCAGAGTGGCTATTCTCTTGTACACTACTGTGGTCAGGGGTCCCATGCCTCCAGTACATGAAAACACTAAGGGAGAGAATGTCCCATGCTCCACCTCACGGATCCTTTCTTCATATTTCCTCTTCTTCTCTAGCTCCGCACGCCTGTAACACTGGGGTAAAGACACTGAACAGTGTGTGGGAGCAAAAGGATTAAACACCTTTACATCAAAGTATGCCTTCTGACCGCATTCCCAAAAACCATTGGCCACAACATCAAGACGGGCCCCATCCTCAACATTAGCTGATCTATACTGAAAAGATTCTCCTGAGAGTGGCTGTAAGGATGGTTCAACTTCAACACTATGACACAGCTCAGTTAATAACCCAGCAGTAATGTCTCGAAGCTCGTTATGACGGACTATAGGGAGACCACCACAGGGACAACAAAGGGCATGCTCAACAGAGAATAGCTTGCCACACACACAGTTGGAAGGCAACAGTGGTGGTCGCCAGCCATATCGAAGACACAAGGCGTCACGAAAAGCACCTTTGTGTAAACAAAAACCATGGTCAGATAAAGGTAGAGCAGCCACCCAGCTAGAGGAGCGCTTTTCAGAAGATAACATGATCGATCTATGTAATGATGGTGATAGCACAGGTAGCAGAGCATCACGGGAGTTGATGATAGACTAGTGATGTGTATCCAAAATTGTTCTCCTTGCAAACTGTGCAGCCCTAACAGCAATAAACATAAGGCTATTATACATTTCATCTTGCAACCTTTATGGATGCTAACAATGTACCACTGAATTTAGTAGATAACAGTGAATTTTGTGCATTAATTGAAGAATTGGATTCTCAGTACAGTTTGTCTCATCGATATAAAATGGGAAAAATCTATCAAAACACCAAATCTAAAGTTTCTGGAAGTCTAGGGCATGCTACCAAGGTTAGTATATGTGAAGATATCTAATACTAAAACTAACACAAACTAAAATACTAACTAAAATTACAGAAATATGGGGTACCAGAACTAATATTAACTAAAACTATGGTAGAATTGAGATACTAGAACTAAAACTAACTAAAACTATGGTGGAATTGGGGTATTAGAACTAAAACTAACTAAAACTGTAGGGGGCTATGGGAACTAGAACTAAACTAAAATGAATTTGCTGTACTAAAACAACACTAATATGCTTAGCTGTGATCTCCAAACTATAACCAGAAAAAACTTTGTGAGAGGAGCATAAGATCAAAGAGTACAGGTATTTACATTAAAAATCCATGGAAACTTACTCTTATTATCATGTATGACAAACATGCACTTGCTCCCTTGATTTCAATTAAATGAGCAATCCAGGAAAATAAATCTTGGCTATATACAGATTCAATATATCCCACAATGTGTTCTATGGTCTCTGGTATTTATATATATGATACACCTATGTACTTGAGTTACAGGAAATGTTTTAGAAAATAGAGAAGTGCTAGCATTGCTGAAATCTGTTAGATAAGGCTATAAAATCTGAGTTTGAAACTAGAATTAGCCACTATGGATGGTTTCCACATAGCTAAGAAAATATTGACAGCTATTTTACCTACTGAGGTCTACCATGATAGGGCCCTGTTTTCAATTGCAGCCAGCTATCTGTGACAAAATTTATCTCTCAATTTCATCTGCTACACAGTCATTAAGCTTTACATTATCAGACAGCATATGTGTGGATAGCTATATATACAAGCAGCTACTCCTTTTCCTTGAAAACTGTATCACAATCAGGGGCGGATCCAGACTTTAAAAAGGGGGGGTTCCACTTTGAATGAAATTCAACTTCAGCCTAGCTGTATAAGTTGAAGACCAATGAAAAAAAAAGGTCATCACCTGCTGACAATAGCTGCCACCTCACCAACTTCCTTATTTATAACTAAATATATAGCTTGCTACACTGTTCCTCAAAATACTACTGTGACTGTTCTATTAGAGTATCTCGATTTGACTGCTCTATTAGAGTATCTCGAGTGAGTGAGGCTTTTCAAAAGGGGGGTTCCATGGAACCCCCCCTGGATCTGCCGCTGACAATGGAACAATCTCAATTGATAACTGCTAATCATTGGATTGACCGAGAGTATTACTTTAAATTGTAATGTTTGGTCCAGTCTGGACATCAGCTTTTCCATCAGATATAATACAATATGGTGGTTGGATATACTGTGGCTTTAATACTATTTCTACAATTGAAATGGCTTTAGAAGATTGTTGTTAGAAGGCATTAAACCTAAACTGATATGAAAGTTTTAGCTATTAATGCATGATGTTGGCCTATTATACATAGGCGTAGGAACGGGGGGGGACCAGGGGGGCCGGTAGTCTGGCGTAGCCGACCCTTTAACGCCGCTCGCTTTTTGATGACTTTGGCGGCGCTCGCTGTAAAAGGGTCTGGTCGCATCCGTATACTGGAGTTGTGCGAGCTGCAACAATAGTTGCAGCACCAATCAAATCGCAGCATTATTAATTCATTGCATATTTGGCGCGTGACGTAGAGAAGAATGGCCGTGTCTTCGCTGAGTTTTGATAAAGAGAAAGCAGAACGACTGATTACGGAGTGTACTCAGAAACTAGGTTATATACAGTTGAAGGATGAACAACTGAAAGTCATCATGGCTTTTCTAAGTGGCAGAGACGTGTTTGCAATTTTACCAACCGGGTTTGGCAAATCCCTTTGCTTTGCCTGTCTACCTTTAGTCTTTGACGCATTCACCAGAACCCATTCATCTATTGTACTGGTCGTAACTCCTTTAAATGCCAT
The DNA here is from genome assembly GCF_963678975.1 of Dysidea avara. Lineage (NCBI taxonomy): Eukaryota > Metazoa > Porifera > Demospongiae > Dictyoceratida > Dysideidae > Dysidea > Dysidea avara. Next base: position 34,264,455 of record NC_089278.1, read on the forward strand.
CATTAAAGACCAGGTATATTTCATTTAATGCACACTTTGTGAATTAATCATTCAGATATGATAACTGTTAAGTAGAAATATACAAATGGTACCAATTATAAAGTGTTCATTTAAATTTACTTAGGTAGCTAATTTAAAGGCCAGGGGACTAGAAGCAGGAGTCTTGGGCATTGATGATGAAGATGATTTAGCAGCAGGAAAATTTCAGATTGTGTTTTCTTCTCCTGAAATGTTGTTTATGCGTAAGCAATGGAGAGAGATGTTGACATCAGAGGTATACTCATCTCGTCTTCAAGCACTTGTCATAGATGAGGCACATACCATATAGCGGCAGGATAGGGAGTGAAGAGATATAGCTATGTAGTATAGGTGTAGGGCTATTAGCTAGTGATAATGCACCCCACAACACATTTATAGAAAGGGTTTCGTTACTTTCACATCGTTTGATGCCCTACGTAAAATTACGTAACAACACTGCGCTATAGGCGCTTTTATAAAATAATTATTAAGCACACTGACACACTTTATCAAACCTCGATTCTGGGGAGAGGTGACAGCAACCAGTGGCCTGTGATGACGTGCTACTAAGGGGTCTGCCAGGATAACAGAAGTGAGTTATGTATGCATGAGTATGTATCACATCATCACCAAGATCACCACTGTTTGCCTGGTTGTAATGTTTTATGCTACAATGCTATGAACAGAATTCTTAACATAGACATGGTGATAATTCCTTTAGTCCAGATATATTTCAACTTGCCTTGGTCAATTATAGTAGAGGGGCAGAGGCTTAGATTGTCCCATGCAGTTGCTGTGGTGTTGATGGCTTTGCAGTGTTGGTGGCTTTGCAGTGTTGGTGGCTTTGCAGTGTTGGTGGCTTTGCAGTGTTGGTGGCTTTGCAGTGTTGGTAGTTGAACTAGACCTACAGAATCCCCCCCCTTCCCCTTAGAATTGCCTGTGAGCATAACTACGTAGCTAATGGATAATATTATAGTACAATTTCTGAAACAATATTAACTGTAAATTTACAACAGGAAATTTTTTACAAAAGTAAAATTTGACAAATTGGTTAATTTGTCCAATAAGCACCTCAAAAGTCAGTGTGTGTTTAGACCTGTTATTTTTTGCTTTTCGTCAAATTTTATTTCCTCAAAGCTGATTAATAATATTGTGAATTCTTCAAAATTTTCTTTCGTCAGTACTTCCTGTTGTATCTGTAAAAATTTGTTAAATATCTACATACCTAATCATCTGTGCAGCGCTGTCTGCCTTTCATTTGTGACAGTTAGCTATAGTGTGTGGGTCATGCCATTCTACAAGTGTATGTTATATATTACTCCACCATTACTGAAGCTCAAAGCAGCCACTGAAATCAATTTATTGTCATGCACAGTTCTGTATAGGTTGAGTAGCTGTATTGCTTGATTAAACACCTTAAATTAATTTTTAATATTTCATTGAATTGGTTAATACAGAAATATTGGCATTAAATTACATTTGCAATCTTTGCTGATAGTACAGTCTCGTGCAAGGTTTTGTATCCTGCCCCATGTTGTGCGTGCAGATAACCTTTGTTATTTTATACAATTAGGCACGAGCAGCTGTTACTTCATAAAATAAACACAATGGACTGCTTATGTTGGGACTGGTGGGATACAGGGAATTGGGGGATTCACCCATTCACCATAGGGACCCAGGGGCGGATCTAGGATTTATAAAAGGGGGGGGGGCTAACTCAAGGTACTAATCTCTTGGGTAGAGGTGTGCGAAGCATGCTGGAACTAGGGGGGTCTGCCCCAGGAAATTTAGAAAAATTGATGCTAAAATGCTGCAATTCGGAGACATTTCCACATAAAATCCCTAATATTTTCTGCCTGTAGATATTTTATATACTGCCTTTAGATTATAGGTATGGCTCTCTGAAGCATTTTGCTAATGGAAACGTTTGGGTAGGTACAGACAACCAAGAATAGGTGCATGTTAGAATAATAATGTTGAAAGTGGAAAATTTTGAAATTTGAACAATACAAGATTGAATTTGAGAGCATTTTCAATGGTAATTGTGTACCTGAATTAAGTATTGCCATACATATTAACTACACAAGTACATGAATGAAGCCCTTTAAACAGACCAATGCACTTGATTGTATGTATAGGTGCAGGCAGATTTGGAAAAATTCCATAACAGAACCAACTACATGTTTCCAGTGAATGTTCTATTAGAGTAGTTAGCTGACTGCTCTATTAGAGTATCTCGATCTTGTACACCTCCAATGCTGATCCGGGTCCTTGTTGCGTAAACTTTAGCATAAATCCACTGATAATACCTTGGAAAGATGTTTATAAGGTGGTTTTATGAGTATTTGTATTATTAGTGATCATATAATTATGCTAAGACAAAATTTCATTATAATACTCAGCATATTGATCAATTAAAGCCTAAATATGAAGGGGGGGCTTCAGCCCCCAAAGCCCCCCCCCCCCTCCCAGGACCTGTACTGACTGAATATTAAGTAAACTCAAGAGGGTTGTCATTACTGCCATTTTTTATCCAGCATGTGCAAGTTCAACTCTTGCTCGTGATTAGATATAATTGAATCACTCCAGTCTAACAGTTAAATTTCAAGTACATTTACTGCAAAATGGTGTTACACTGCACACAATCAGTAGAGTCTGAGTTAAAAGACAAACCAAGTGAATCGCCTCGGTTGGTAAGCATCAAATCATCCTCCATAATCAGTAGCAAACAAATTAAGGTACAGCAACATGTGTGTGCCTTCAAAATACCAACTATACTGTTACAGTATGTACTAAATTGAAATTGTTTACAAGAACTTTGTCCTGTACACTGTCATTGTAAGGCATACCCACAGAATGTGGACCATGTCAGCGTGTCCAAGTGTGAAGTAATTTATTTAGCTGGTCTGCACTATATTAAACAGCGACAATTCAGCACGTGCACTATTCTCTTTCCCTACATCAGGACCCTTTCCCCCTTCACTAAGGCTTGAAACATGCTATTACTATGTAAAGCTGCTCCTGTACAACTGTAACTACTGTACTTATTAGACTGAAATGTTGTTTAAAAATCCATTGCTTTCGTATCATGTACAGCACAGCGTGTTTTGCACTGCTAGGGACATTAAGTACGTATAGGCTTCAGATGAAGTGATCCAATTCATGTATGGTAGGTTTAAATCAAAGGTAAAGTGCAGTTGTGATTCTGTGTACAGTGAATATGTATGGGGTTTGTTGGAGAGTCAACTATGGAAAGGTTGTGAATAATACTTAATGGTGAAATCGTACTTAAAACAAGTAATGTCCCCTCTATTGGAGAAGCGACAAGTTCCTGGTGATAACAATCTGACTGAGTGTACAAATGATAATTATGAAGTTGTAGATAATGACACTCTTGAACTGTCTAAACTTACATGAACATTATTGTTAGTGTCTATTGATTATGCATTCCCCCTCCCCCCACTGGATGCATCAATAATTACAGACTGTCCAGTATAATAAATAAATAAAGAAATAATGGTTTGGTTCCAAATTCAGAAAAGAAGACCAAATGGTGTGTTTCCTAGTACATATAAAACAGTGAAATTGTCAGACCACATAGGACATTTGAAATAAAAGCTTCATGGTGTTTTAGCAGGTCAAGCATTACTACGAATAAGCCACATTCCATTCATAAATTATTAGGGCTACCATCTGAATGTAATAGAGGTAACATACTGTACATGTTCTGTTACAGAAAGAAGTTACGGTAATATTGGATCTACTATAAAGATGTGATAACAAAGGGTTAGTTATTTGTAAATAAAAAGATGTGATATTTAAACAACAATAATATGATCAGTTACAACATGTACATAAAACTTGGAACAAAAAGTTATTGAGCGATGTACCACAGTCTAGCATCACACTATTGCAAATGCTGCAGCTCTTCAGCAAAAAAAGTCACCCTTGATGATAGAGTTCTATGTACAATATGAGGAGATACTGGCCAATTTCACCTGCTGTGCGAGTAGTCATGACTGACCCACAATTAGATCATGACATCATTGCTACCTGCATTAACAAAAACAAACAAAACAATTACTATTGTATTTCATTTTACAGAGTATGTCTAAAAAAACTTTGCAAAATGACATTTGTATTAGGAGAACGGCAGAATTCTACATGGAAAGTCACTACTGTCATCAAAATGAAGAAGTGAACAAATACATAGCTACAGAAAGAAACTCAGTCATTACTGATGACATTACTGATGTGCGTAACATGCGTATGTGGGTAAAACCAAGTGGGTTTTTCCCTGAATCATCTTGGTGTTGGATGGTTCAAAATTTTTACGTTTTGATTTCTTGTTGCTAGCCCTCACTCTCCATTGTTGTATTTAGTCTTTCATTATATTCTATTCACTTATGAATGTAAGTTTTCAGGTAGTCGTGCTCCTGGACTTACGTATGGTTATTGTCTTGTATCTATGGTTACTAAGTATGTTGTTGGTTGTTTGGTAACAATGGTAGATAGCCTGCTACAGTTGCTAGTGGTGCAAAACCCAGATGTTATAGATTACAATGGGCAAACAGGGTGTGGGTTATTTGGAGTATGGTGGAGGGGTTAGACTGTGACTTCAGAATCACCTGTTTAATTGTAGTGCTAGGCTTATAAAACAAAACACTAGGGGTATCACGTATCACTTACTAAGTCAATCTCAATCTGTGATTGTGGTCAAACTCACAGTCAACAGTCAAGACTACAAAATATCACTACAGTGGGAAATGGGAAGAAGTGTTAAAACTCAGAGTTACCTATAAATGAATATTAAAACTTATGAGATAGAAAAACTTAAAATGTTTCAAAGCTCTGTAACAATTTCACTGTGATTTCAATGATGTATCTTTCACAGTTGTAGATCAGAGGGGTAAGACCAGATCACGTGCACTACAAAGCACTAACAAAAATATTTTATTAAACCATAGTCATACTACCTGTTGAAAGTAATAGATCATACAACAACGATTGTATTGTAATCATTGATGCCTACTGTTACTGTTGACATGAAAGTCATGAGACAAAGTGGCAGTAAAGAGGGGTTTCTAGGGGTCTGGGCATACTCCCCAAGAATTTTGAAACATAAGTGTGCCAAGTGGAAATGATTTTAGAGAATGATTGAGATCTGGAAATAATTAGCAAGCTGAAGGGACAAAATAACTATGCATATAATTATGTGCATGAAAGCATTGATTTGATGAATGTATTGATTTTCAGCTTATAGTGAACTGTAAGAAAGAAATTAAAACTAGTAAGGTAATTTTTAATCAGAGTAGTAGACCATGAAATAGAAAATTTTTGAAAATGACTATCTCAAGATGTATCTTTAGACTTTTAGTCAAATCCCTGTGGTAAATTGTAAAAGAGTTAAGAGGTACAATACGTAAGTACACTTTTCTGTGGTAAACCTGACTATTTTGTCTAAATTTTAGAACTAGCCCAATCACCATTTGCAACTAGCCAAAAGTCATTTACAACTAGCTTTTTGGCCACAACTAGCCCCTCCCCCCCCTTTTAGCCCTTGCCATAACAGCAGCATCTTTCCAATCATGAATCACACCATTGCAAGCAACAAACTAAATAGAGCAAAATATGTATCAAGCCCCTTCCTCAACTTTTTGTACAGGGTCTATTCAGTTCACATGAAATACTTTATAATAAGTACTTGTGCAACATTATTACGCATTCACGTGGTCTTGTCCTACTCCCCTGGTTATATAGATAGGATGTATTAAGAAATTTTAAAGCACAGGACTGGTGTGTTTGGTAAATGGATATAATAAACCTAAATAGCTTCAACACTTAAAGTAACAATGAAGGTGTACGGATTTATATCTAGCTGGCTCACATGGCCCAGACAGCAGCTTTCTTGGTTTACTATAGCTAGTTATACTAACTTTTAAAAATGCTAAATGGCCACATTGGATGTGGCCAGGGATGAAAACCTAACAATTAAGCCTAACACAGTAGACAAAATTTCAGGAAGATGCATTCAAGTCAGGTCAAAAGCTGTAAGCCAAAGGCTAATGTAAATTTTGTCTTTGACGCAGATCATCCAATAGTGAGTGCTTGTGTGACACCCCAGTGAAACAAACGTACACTAGGTCCCTATTAAAAGATGGTCACCAGTAGGTTGAAATATCTCTGAAGTAAATTATCACCATGCTTGTGCTAAGAATTCTGTTCATAGCATTTTTAAAACAGTACACTCAAGGATAATGGAAGGTAACAGAGGTGATGTGATACATAATGCATACATACCTCTGTTATCCTGGCAGACCAATTAGTCGCACATCATCTTCAGTCATCACAAGACTGGCTGCTGTCACCTATTGAGTTTGATGTGTCTCAGTGCTTTATCAATGTGCCTATAATGTAGTGTTGTTACATAATGGTATGTAGAGGTGCATCAAACAATGTGAAAGTAACAAAAACTGTTTCAGAAATTGTAAGATTATGCAAGTTTCAGACCCTTGGGAAAGAGGCTACAGTATTATCCATTAGCTACAGTTATGCTATTCCTCTAGTAAAGAAGGTGATGCCAGGGTCTAGCTGTAAAGCCGAAAACCAAACAAAAGGTATCTACCTGCTGACAATAGCTGCCCTCATCTATTATTTATAACTACTATACGTAGCTTGCTACATTGCTTCTCTGAATACCGTGACTGCTCTATTAGAGTATCTCGAATTATTGATGCCTGGGCCTGGGCTGGGCCGGGTTCTGGCTATGCCTCTACTTCTCTTAAGTAGACATGAAGCTTGACTCCAGCAGTGTCCCAAACTTGCAGTTGAAGAGGATGTTCATGCAAACTAATAAAATCATGCCCTGAGCTTAATTAATTTAGTCTTAATTGAGTTTATAATTATTTTGCATCAATTTCTGCGTATCTGTTTAACTTCACCATAAATATATGTTAACCACAAATAAACAAACACAAATGCATAACTGCTATATAAACTGTTGGAATTGTTCTATGTGTATATATATATATATATCAGATCAAATAATTGAACCACACAACTTATCAGTTATAGCTCTCACATGATTACAAACATATTAGAGTTACAATTGTAAAATTTCATCAATCCTAATCTCTATATTATAACATTACACACTATATAAATCTACTACAATATGTCACACATGGAAATTAGCTGTTGTGATGCATAATGCAATGGTTGACCATCACTATAGAGTACATGGCTAAAATATGTAGTGTGTCACTGTGCATAGTAACTGCATAGTAGCAAACCTAGTCAACATGATCATAATTAAAAAATGATTCCTGGTACTGGTTATACTGCTGCTGGCTTGACCCTTGATATTTCCTGTAACATTAGCAGTAAGCATGAAATATATATGTAATACATAGCTACATAATGTTTTTATCATACAGAATGGTAGTACTGTATGATAAAAACTTTTGGGTTTTCTTGTCCAACAATATCACCCAAAAACAGCCCCACCTTTCCTTTATAACACCTTGGCAGTATTTTTTACCATAAAAGTCTTCAGAGTGATCCTATACCTTTCCAACAAGTTTCTATAAATTTTTAAAAACTTATGTAATAGAATTTTATGTTTGCTCACTGACTGATTAAATAACTGATGGTAACATAATGCTTTTATTAGAATTGGATGGAAATCATCTGATTTAATTAGCAGTTTTGTACACTGTATACCGTATATGACCGTATTAAAGCCGGGCTCAAATACACGTAGGGGCTCAAATATACACCGGGTACAGCTAGGGGACTGTCATAATAAATGCCTGGGCTCATTTAAACGCCGGGGTGCTAATGATATGCACTGAAAGGGGTTCTAAACTTGTGTCAGCTGCTAACTATACAGTGATGTCTCGTCACCAGTCTTATGATGTCTTGTCTTGTTCGACTATGCCTTCTCTTCTGGTGATGGCCATAGCGTATTTATCGTGGTCATTGTCATCTTTCCGCCCGACTTCCAATGTTTCACCCAGCAGAAGAGTCCGAATGGGTTTATGTATGTGATGGGCTATGGATTTCGTATTTCGTAGGTACTTTTACTGGCACCTGTCATTCTCAACGAGTGGCTAGTAAGAAATAAAAATTAACGCCGGTCTCATTTAAACTCCGGGTCAAAAATGATTTATAGGAAATAAACGCCCGGGCTTCTATACGGTCATATACGGTAACTGAATTCCTTTGACCTGACATGGGATCTGTAACCATTATAGTAGGGAAAGGTGGTGCCAGACTATCCTCAATGTGTGTCAGTAATGCACTTGTCAAACATCAGTGCCATGTGATATACATAGAGAAAAGGCTTATTACATAGTATGCATGCAAGTACATATTTGTGTCTATATTATGTCAATATTTCTAAACTATAGTAAAACTCTGTTACAAACGTACCTGGAACTGACATTTCTTCTAGAAACTAATGGATGACTCTCATGTAGAACAGTTTCAGTCGGGAGCACATCTGCATTTTCATCTTTATACAGACATTTACAATGCTGGCCACATAGACACCTCATTACTGAGTATATAGCATCTTTCTTGATATACATTGATAAGATAATGTAAGCCAAGAGAGGTAGAAAGAGTAGTCCATAAGCCACACCACTGATAGCACTATCTTGGAAGTCAGTAGATTCTGATACTGAAATTATTTGTAGACACACAACCAGCAGTAACAACTGTAGTACAATCCCATCATATTGATTGAGTGCATCATTGTCATATGGTCGCAACAGAAAGTGTGACAAAGCAAGAGCAACACACACTATTGCAAGCAAATACAATAAAATAAACTGGTCTGAGGTGATAACCACAATAAAGAGGATTACTTGTCGACACAGAAAATAGATAGCAGCAAACCAGCGATACTTGTCCTTGTAACATCCTTGAAACTGATCCAGTATTGGCTTTATTCTTATGAAGTTAATTCTGCTATTTATGAATGGCTCTACTAGAAGCAAAAGAGGCAAACCAAGAACTATTACTGATTCAAACAGCACAGCAATTATAAAGTAAACAATGTGACGACCATTCAAGTACTTCATATGCGGTGACAAGTAACAGTAAAGGTTGTCATTAGCTTCATATTGTAACCATCGGAATAACTGTAATGAAGTGTCTGCTATTGAGGTGTACGTCAATGTGAGAATTAGGCAAATTACACGAATAATTCCCCTGCTAATGAATAATGCAAATCTTCTGGAGCATCTTGCAAATATGGCAAGCAACACAAGAATCAGTGAAATTGCAGTAGGATGAATATAATGTAGGGCATATTGATCTATCCCACTCATTCCTTTAATGAAACAGAGCTTGCCAAGAAATCCTGGGCTGAGCCTAATGATGCTGAATATAACTTTTTCCACAATATCTAATCCACTAGAAAAGTGCAAAATTTGTCCCAACAAAATGTCCACCACACTGTAATAGTAGATGATCCCATACAAATATCCCAGGTTGATTTTGAAGTACATAACGCCCAAAGCAATTACTATTATAAGAATCCAGTAAAGAACTGTACAGATAATGACTAGAAATGTAATTCCAATAGAACAATCTTCCTCTTCAACACAGTCATTAAAGTCAAATGACAATGTGTAGTTACCACTACACTCACCGCAAGCTGGTCCTTCTCTGTGTACATTACACTGATCATCATAACCCACAGGAAGTACGTACCTACCAGGAGTATCTTCAATACGACTGAAATTACAGTATTTTTCTGGACACTTTGATACAGTCCTACTTCCATCTACTTCTCCAAACCAGTATTCTTTCTTAATGGTTGTGGTATTATCTACACATGTCACTGTATTGTCATCTGAATGGTAACACATACATTGATGGGAATCTGGATCATACACGTAACCTAACTGACATGGAACTAAATCAATAATTAACTTCAAACTAACCATCCCACTGTGCAGTCTCAAAGGTACTAAAGCATTTTGAGTCACCTCATCTCCAGCAATACTTATCCCACGCAACTCATCAACAATCAAAACAAAGTCACTTGTACAAGTGTAGTTGTCACAGTTTTCAATGCATTCGATAAAAAATCTTGTGGCTTCTGCTTGTTTATTATTATAGCCAGTGATGTTAGCAAAAACTCTAATTTCTTGACCTAATGTGATTCCAGTTATGTTACATTCAGTAGAGTCATTATTACATTTTGCAGGTTCCCCTAACTCAAGAATCTCTGGCTGGGTAGCTAAGACTAATGGTTCAGTAACATATGGTAGGAATGTAAAACTTTCTGGAATATAAAACATAGAGTTATTATCTGAAGTATTACTGGATCTTCTAACAGTTTGAAAATTATGAGCATCATCATAGAATATTGCTTGTCCTGACAACAAAGCAGTGTTGTTTGTTATATTAATGGTTACATTGACTACATCATTTTTGGGCACTTCATTGCAAAACTCAGCAGTGTAAATTACTGTAGTACAATTATTTGTTTCATGAAAGATTTCAGTACAGAAGTCACTTTGTGGATAGAACAGCCAGTGACATTGGCTACGGTCCACATTAGAGAGTACAAAATCAACAAATATAGCCCCACCATGTTGATTAGCAGAGTTGTCTATAAAGTGAAACTGGTATGAAGTATAGTTGAGTAAAATGTATGAGTCACTTAAATACAAAGCAGCTCCTGTATCAGCCTCATTGTGTTCAAAGACAGTAGTACCTTTCCCTACCAGTACAGTATTGAATAGTTTTAGTGGAGTACCACTGTTATGACTAAAGATTCCATTTAAAATCAAGAATGCCGGCAATACATAATATTCCATAGAAGTGTAAACAATGCTATTACCTTGATTGTGAGTAAACATACAATTATCAATGAACATCAGATACGTCTTTTCTGTTGCACATCTTAAAGAGCTGTAAATAACAGAACCATCACCAAACCCAAAATTGTTCTCAAAATGTGAATTCTCAACATAACACTTGAAAATAGTTTCAAAAGCACCAGTTATATATAGTCCCCCTCCATTGCTGGAATAATGATTATCCATGAAAATTAGCTCTGATATCCGTAGAGTGCAGTTATCCTGTGAAACCTCCATTAAAATAAGCCCTCCTGTTTTCTCAGTGGCAAATCCTGTATTGTTTGTCATAGTTACATTATTAATTGACACAGCCATGTTCTCATTGCGAATTTGAAAATAAGTCAAAGCTGTTCCACTGTTTTTGTCAAAATTACTATTCACAATTTCAATTGAACCGTTGCACTTCATGTTTAGTTCCACCAATGTAATGTCATATTCTGAATTGTTAAAGAACTGACAATTGTCAATAAGTAAATATGATGGTACATCTGCAATGTTGTAACTTAGCATATTCCGCCCACCATTGTTGTTGTGAAATTGACATGATGATAATTGTATCAAGGACATTCCTATAGAATCATTCCAAGGTGCCTGGTCCTGGTGTATTGTGAGCGCAGAAGCATTGACATAAAATTTTAATACACTGTTACTATTAAATATCACAGTGGTTAATACAATATGTGGTGAATTTTGGGTTTTTATAAGAGCTCCTGCTCCACTACGACCACGATTAAATGAGAAATTAGTATTCTCAATGAAAATATTGGCAGCAATATTAGGATGAAGAGATACAAACAATAAACCAGCTCCATCAGCTACTTCACAGATTTCACATGGCACTTCTCTGTAGTCAATATCATTAACAACCCCTAAGTGTCCATTGTGGTCAAAGAGACAATTTGAAATGTTAACAGTTGCTTCCTCTAGTACATCTTGGATACGCAATGCTCCAGTTACATTAAAATCAGCTGCAGTACATTGAATGAAGCCACGTTGAGATTTAGCACAATAAATTATCTCATAATTGGCATTATATAAAAAGTGAGTATGCACAATTTCAATTAACCCAGATAGCAAAGTTATCGACAGTGCGCGAATACTAGAATGCTGAAATATACAATTAATGATAGACAAGTTGGATATTATGTGGAAATTTACTCCTCCAAATAGTCCAAATGTCTGGTTAAGGTTTGGATCACCACACCGATCCCATGTGATCCCTTCAATAACAACATTACTACAGATATTACAGAATACTCCACCAGTATTGTTACACATTACATTGGTGTTACCTTGTCCTCTTATTGCAATAGCATTAAGGTTGGGTAACTCTACTATTATAGTTAATGGGACTGATTTGGATGTTATGTTGACACAATCATTACTCCTTAAATTGTTTAGTACATAACCAAGTGAAGAACAAGGATAATCTCCTTTTAAACAATCTTCACCATCATTTCCATTAGTATTAACAGTGATCTCCCTAGTGCATTCAAACTTTCCCAAAGACACTTGAATTAGGAGCAGTAATACCGATACATAAGCAGCCATTTTCTGTGAAATATACACATATTCTATGCTGCATACTGACTGTATATGATTCAGAAAATAATGTGTTGTGCATGTGGTCCAAGATGCCAGTGTGCCACATTGTTTTTTTTTGCATGTGCCACACCATGGGTATATTGACAGTAAGAAAAAATGGTGTTTCCACACATACGTAGCTCTGTGATCCCCACCCCAATTTTAACAAAATTTTCTGCAGACATGCTTGCAAGGAAGGGAGTCCACATACCAGATTTGAAGGAAATTTTCTCAGCTATTTCCAGGGTACAAGTAGCTAAAATGTCAGATTTTATCTTCTACTTTTTACAGTATCAGTCTGCATGTTTTTATCACCACTTGGTCAAACATAGCACTGCTTTTTACTGTTATCCTCCTACACAGGATTTTAGTACTACACTGTATATTAGGGATCATAAAGGTTTTCACCTTCTCAGAAAAAACATGCTGACCAGAAACCAACATCACAATACCTTCATGGTGCCTTGGCAGTATTGGTTAGATACCAAAAGTGCCTTCAGTATATGGCCTGAAACGCTTGCTACAAATTTATTATTTGGTGAAATTTTCTACTGATTAACTGCCAGTTAGACTGACTGATGCCTTCAGGCAAGCATAATCTAATACTACGGACTCGATGTTTTCACTGTATGACATTGCTTCAGCCCGACAGGTGCAGGGTCCACAATGTGAAAATCAATATCCTCTTATCAAATACCTAACTATTGTCATGTGTTAAGTTAATTGAATAACACCAGTGTGGCAGCCAAGTTTGTCACTTTCTTCTGGAGAAAACAATAAAAATCACACAATGTTTTGACTGCATGTTTCGTAGGGTTCTTTGCATGCTTCAACATTGTATCAGTTAATTTGTTATCAGCTCATAACAATTGTGGTTAGATTTCATTGGTCAGTTTATGGTGGCAGAATGATCTTTGTTGCTTTTTAATGACAGATGTAGTAAATTATTGTATAGCTGGAGGATAACTTTTAAGAGTTTTTAGTTTTGGATGTTTTGAAGAGGCCTTTCTCTTAAAAATAAATTCCCAAGTCCAATTGTTCTTCAAAAATAAATTCCCACAAGTAAATGCTTTCACATGATCCAATATTTTGGCTTGGAGATGTATTGCGTATGTATTGTTTTATGTAGCTCAGTATTAATGATAATTGCATCATTAAACAGTTTCATAATTGCATCAATAGCCAGTAAACAGCTGATCCAGATCAGCCATTATTGGGAATTAATGCCATCTACTGCTATAACATAGATACAATCAAACTGGTGGCTGTTTAAAGTTTATTCCCTTGAGATTCCTCCAGTCTTTTTTCCAGTGCACAGGGATTAAATTATTCTATCAGTTTTTACAAACATATATTTCTTTATAATTTAGTGACATAGATTTTTGTTTATTTTAAATCTACTTGGACTCCAATATACTAGAGTTGTACCGATTCCCACTTTTTAGGGAAAACCAATATCCGATATATTTTTACCCTATGTTACCAATGTTAACCGATACCCGATTGTAGGTCTCTACAATTGTGACTGATTTTGACAAAACAAGGCTTCAACGCACAAAGCTTTGTTAGGAGATATGTCGATTTTAAGTAATTTTGTGTAATAACTTCCTAATGCCTACAGCTATGCAAACAAAATTTGTATTAATTATTCATCTATTTACTAGCTATCACTGAATGGGTGTATAAATGTCTGATACCCAAAATTTGCACTGTTTTGGGCAGCTTTTTTCGAGCGGGTAATAATATCACAGGTGGTAGTAATAGGGACGGAGGGTGGTGGGTGGGTTTAATATAGGGGTATAAAATGAAGTAAGAAGACAAATGGAATCCAGAGGCCAAGTTTGGGTTCTCCATGGCCCTCAAACCACTCCAAAGTGACTGAGAACACTATTGGCGAGCTCTCTGTGAAGTCCCAGCTCACTACACACCATTATCACAAAGCCATGGCCATTTAATGGCACCAATCTCCCACTCGTGGCTTTGACAGGGTCGGAAGAAAGCTGCTACAGAAACCAGACTGGCCAGTCCTGAAGGAAGTACAGTGTGGAATATGATAGTGTATTAGACCAGCAATCCATTTCTGGTAAAAACATAACTTTGATTTTGTGTGTGTGGAAGCCTGGTTATATGAAATCCAGTCACAATTATACTTGTGCACACTCCATTAAAAGTAGAGCTAGTAAAGCTAATTCTGTGAAATTGTACACTTATCTCAATCAAAGTTGCTAGTCAGACAAGTGGGCTAGGGCCTGAACCATCACTGTTCATCTTTGTGGTTACCACAAAACATAAACAAATTACCCAAGTACATACCAGAGCCTTTGACACCAGCCCTCCAGTGGTACTGCAGCTGCTGATGCTGAATAGACTAATAATCTGCTGGCCACAGCCCATTACAACCAATTTCTGATTATGGTAAAAACAGTTAATTATTGACTTCTACTGATTACCGATCGGATTATCGGTACAACTCTACAATATACGTATTACTTAGTCAAAATTTAAAACCTTTGAAATTCAGATTTTACTTCTTCTGCATAGAAAATAACATCTAATCCAAAACAGCCAAGCTGTAAAAAAAGAGTGTCTTGGCACAGAAATTCACCTGAATTGTCGTTATTAAAATTTTTTACCATTAACCTACCATCACAGCCATTTCTTGGCCACCACCTTGGATTTCACATCTTTTTCCACCATAGCCTTTTTGAGGGCCGCACTCTTTTTTTACAGCTTGGCTGTTTTGGATTAGATTTCACTTCTTTTTGTGTTTGTATTGGGACTTTTTTAACCTATCTTTTTTTTTCTTTACCACAGGAAGAAGAAAAGATGAAGCAGATGTACTTTAAATATTTCTGATTTTATCAGTAAATGTACAAATTATATATATAATACATATATTTATTACAGAACTCTCCATGGTGGTTTCTTTGTAACTGAACACTCTACAAGGTGACTTCTTCTAGCTACTATCTCTACAGGTGAATTGTTTGTAGCTGAAAGATCTACAAGGTAACTTCTTCTAGCTGTTCTCTCTACAGGGAGATTCGTTTGTAGCTCAACTCTCTACAGGTGATTTGTTTGCAGCTGAACTCTCTACATGATGGTTTCTTTGTAGCTGAACTCTCTACAAGGTAACTTCTTCTAGCTGATGTCTCTACAAGGTCACTAGTTTGTAGCTGAACTCTCTACATGGTGGTTTCTTTGTAACTGAACTCTCTACAAGGTGACTTCTTCTAGCTGATCTTTCTACAGGGTGACTTGTTTGTAGCTGAACTCTCTACAAGGAACTTCTTCTAGCTGATCTCTCTACAGGGAGATTTGTTTGTAGCTGAACTCTCTACAGGTGATTTGTTTGCAGCTGAACTCTCTACATGATGGTTTCTTTGTAACTGAACTCTCTGCAAGGTAACTTCTTCTATTGATCTCTCTACAGCACGATTTGTTTGTAGCTGAACTCTCTATATGGTGGTTTCTTTGTAGCTGAACTCTACAAGGTGATTTCTTCTAGCAGAACTATCTCTTTCCATAGCTGCATGTACTCCCTACAAGGTAACTTCTTCTAGCTGATCTCTCTACAGGGTGAATTGTTTGTAGCTGATCCCTATACAGGTTACTTGTTTCTAACTGATCTCTTGATTCTCTTCAGGGTGACTGCTCTATTAGGATGACTGCTCTATTAGAGTATTTCGATCTCGCACTTGCTACATAAAGTTGGATTTCGTGTTATAACTCCGTGGCTTTAAGTCTAATTCTTCTACACCATTGAAGAGCCTTTCTAAGATGATTACTCCATCTGTACAGCGATTTTCAAAGCATTACCCAAAGCGGTGTATCTGGTAGGCGTGGCAAGCAGTCGTTGTTTTTTTTTATTAGCTAATCTCGATTGCATAATTGTTACACACTGTTGGTTTTTTCGTTGCATCTTTCTGGTTTTTAGCTCGATTTCTTTCATACCACAAAAGGTTTGAGGTTCAATAGTTAACCTATTCACCCACCGATTTTCAGCGTCTTCCCATACGCGGTTTACCCTGTAGGCGTGACAACATATTGGTGTTATTTTTCGTGAATAATCACTCATAACTCTTTGCCTGTTTATCGTATTCCAGCCAAAGTTAGTACCGAGATGCGCCTTTATACCCCCCTTCTGTGTGCCAAATTTCAAGGCAATCGGATATATAGCGTTCGCGTTTTATAATATTTTTTTTATTTACATGTATTTTATTTTTTAGAAAATATGATCTAATCCAAAACAGCCAAGCTGTAAAAAAACAGTGCAGCCCTCAAAAAGGCTATGGTGAAAAAAGATGTGAAATCCAAGGTGGCGGCCAAGAAATGGCTGTGATGGTAGGTTAATGGTAAAAATGCCTTTAACGGAGTGGCTATTCGCACGGTCACGTACTAATAGCTCCGTGCTATTCGCACGGCAGTCACGTGATGTTATTATTTTACGGATAGTACACGCTTTATTTAATTCGAAAACTACACCTGGCTTTGAGCAGGATTTTTCACGTTTCTTTCTGGATTTTTCACGTTTCTTTCTGGATCTTTTTTGTCAGATGCCAGATGTTTTGTGTAGGAGACGAGTTCGCTAGTTACAATGACCTTAAAGACAAAGTTTCTGTGTTTGAAAGAACTGAATTTGTCCAATTGAACGTTCAGCGATCTAGAACAATCGACTCAGCAGTGAGACGTGCACCATCGAAGGTGTACAATGAAAATCTAAGGTATACAGAAATAGATTTTGTTTGCTCACAAGGAGGGAAAAAGTTCAAGACTGCATCTAAGGGTGAACGGCCGAACCAATGGTAAGTGTGTTTGTTTTACTGCCGTGTCTCAATTGTCCTCAGAGACATTGTGATTTGACAATTAATTCCCAGTGAATCCTGGTGCCAGAATCACTGACTCTTGCTTGTCAGGTATCAGAGAAAACTTCCAATGTTTGAATTGAATTCTGAACATTGTCATAATTTCTCAAGAGTTACACACCCCTCAACATCTTTTGGTGCATGGTGGAATGCTTTTAAACCACTGTTCTATAACTAAATAAGGGGTCTAAGCAGTAGTCCTAATGGCTTCAAAGATTTCCAGAAATCAAAATACAGTATACTCTTGTTTATCTACTCTGGAATGCCCATGACTGTTCTATTAGAGTATTTTACTGTAAATGTACATGTATAGGCTGCAAAAATACACTTTGTCTGAAAACATTTGTGTTCAAAATTTAGATAATTAACCTAGGGTTCTTTGTACCCTAATGGAACAGTCACCTCATTTACAAAATGTCATTATAATAATAGTGTTTTTGATTAACTGCTGCTTGCAGGAGTCTAGTCCAGACAGTGAAATCTATATGCATTTCTTTTATAGGACTTTTCAGAGGGAGTGCCCATTCTCTTTAAAACTGAGTTGCAGTCGTGATGGCCAAGTATTAGCTGTGTGGTCAGTGGTCAATGAACACAATCATGAAATTAGTGAGGTAATGTCATATAACACTTATACTGCGTCGTATTTGTAGAAAGTTAGCTATATTAAGGTTTATACTTTTTCGCAAATATGTAAAGTAGCTTAACAACATTTTCATAGCACCCCTTGTTTTGATTAGACGGAATCAAACCTTAAAAGTGTCTTAAGAGCAGCCAAAATATTTCCAAGATTTGCTATAGAATTTTCTAATGATTGACAGTTCGTTCAGATTAATGTAAATCAACAACAGCTAGGACTATGGGTTTGATATTTTACTGTTAGATATCACTTTAGTGCCTGTTGGCATACTATTGTTAGTGTAATACAAATAATGCATACATCATGTGTCATAATGATGGCATAAATAATAGTTAGACGTCAAGAACCAGGGTTCTACGGGATTTAGAAAACTCGAAGGCCCTGGGCTGTAGCGCCCGAGCGAAGCGAGGGTGCTACTAAGGGCCTGAGGGTTTAAGGGCCTGAGGGTTTTCTAAATCCAGTAGAACCCAGTGGTTCTTGACGTCTACAACTCGTTATTGTACCTTGAGTTGACAGCTGCTTGTAAACGAGAAATGTATGGCTAATTACTAGAAACAAGCCCTCTACACCTCCCTACATGGCAGGACCTCAGCGTGGCTGTTGCTACCCATTTAAACGCCCATGCGTTGCCAATGTTACAGGCGCGTGCTATGTATCGAAGTACTGGACTCGGCGACTGGACTACAACTCATTGTTGCTGTTGTTGTGCTTCGACAGCTGCTTGTAAGCAAGTAATGTAGTGTCGATTAGTACAAACAAGCCCATTACACCTCCCTCTAATTCAGTACGGCTGTTACTAGCCATTTAAACACTCACTCATGCGTTGCCAATGTTACAGGCGCGTAATTATCGTGTTTCGTATCGCCTCAGAGCGTGGTCTCTATTGGACATGACCGTGGCTCTACGAGATTTAGAGACCACGTTTTCAGCCAATCAAATTTCAGTATCAAACTTATTGTAGTCTAATAGTATCTTAAGTCATGGGTATAGCTTAAAACAAGGATTGAATGTCCACTAGGATATCTTCAGGTGTATGGTACAGATTTAGCAGATACAATTTTAGAGATATTTGCCAAGATCTAATCTCATTTTTAGATGTGGTTGTGGGCCTAACACAAAGAAGAGTGAATTATTATCGAATCAATTTCCAATACCAGAATAGATTTTATCATCAAGCGTGTGCTATATACTATATATTGAAGATGGCTTTGCATGTGTCTGAACAAATGGGTGTTAGTTTTTAAGCACCCACTCCTCATGTTATTTATCAACTATACACAGCGTACTTATATAAACATCCAGCATTGCATTGCACTATATTAGTCTGGGTTATATTTTCTACATTGTATTTGTTATGCTGCTTTAACTATAATTTTGCTTTTAGAACACATTTAGACACTATCCTAAGCAACGGAGAATGGAGGGACAACTGCTTGAAGAGACAGAGAACATGTTAAGTGTTAAAGGAAACAAAAAATGGTTCAGCAATATATCGTTGAAAAGGCTGGCAAAGTTGTTACTCTGAAGGACTTGCAAAATATAAGTGACAGGATAAAGGACAAATCAGTTGTTAGTGTTAACACACATGTTGATGAAATGAGAAAAATTGATGGTAAGAATTACAGGGATCATAAAGTAACAACCTTTTGCATAAAAGCTAGTGTTTCCCATACATTTGTGGTCTGTATCAAAAGTCACCTGTCTAATGCATCTCTAATGCATACATTCGTTTTCAAAAAGAACTTAGAAAAGTAGGTACATGTCCACAGTCAACCTTTGTGGTTGGCTGTTGGCACACACCTGGTTTAATAATTGATCCACCAAATAAAACCAGATAATTGAACTGCATACATAGTTGAAGTGTTGCGACGATGTGCTGTTTTCTAGTATTTAAGTTATAGCCCTTTTATGTATGTATGTAGGTACGCATATGTACATAATGTACATATCACTATACATGTACTTTCAATATCTGTGTAGGTGCTATTGTTGAAGTGTCCAAGGATGATAATAATGTTCTTGCAAGTATATTTTTCCAAACTAAGTCTTGGCAAAACACATATGAACAGTTTCCGGAGCTGATTTTGATTGATGCAACTTATAAACTGAATAATCTGGATATGCCATTGTACATTATCATGGTTGTTGATGGCAATGGAGAAAGTGAAGTGGTAGCACTGTGGCTGGTAGTTAATGAGGACAAGATTACAATCAGCCGTATGATGGATAGTTTTGTTAAGCACTGTGATACTTCTAAGGTGAGGTGCATAATGGCTTACAAAGACATGACAGAAAGAGACGTTATTACAGAAAAGATCTCAAGTGCAGCTTTGATGATATGTTTATTTCATACACTAAGAACGTTTCGTCGGGAGATCACCACTGAAAAATTGAACTTAAGTGCTGCTCAAAGAATCACAGTTTTAGAGGTCATCTCTAAACTTGTTTATGCCAGAGACGAGGATGAATACTTTATGTATTATCAACAACTAAAGG
This sequence comes from Dysidea avara, assembly GCF_963678975.1. Lineage (NCBI taxonomy): Eukaryota > Metazoa > Porifera > Demospongiae > Dictyoceratida > Dysideidae > Dysidea > Dysidea avara. The sequence continues at coordinate 34,284,932 of NC_089278.1, forward strand.
AAACCAAGCTTACAGCAGTGATTGAATATTTTGATACTAACTGGCATGACATTAGGGAGCAATGGGTAGAAGGGCTTAAACGGGAATCATGCCATTATTTGAACAGTACCAACAACAGGCTGGAATGCATAAATCAGAAGATTAAAAGTGTTGTTAGCAAGCATTCATCTGTTTTGAATTTCTTTCAAGATTTGATGAAATGCTTAAATTCACTGGCTTTGGAACGGGATCATCGTGCTGCTATGATTTTTAAGAAGACACCTGTGAATTTATTTCCTGGACATAATTCCCTTTCTGAGTATCGCGAGTTGTTAACACCTTATGCATTTTCATTTGTTGTAAAACAATTTGAATTATCCAAAAAAAGTGGAGAGCACAGAAAAGTTAGATGGTGATACACGGACAATCGTTATCCATGCCAAAGGGAAAAATTTGAATACATCAGACCATCATTGTAACTGTGGATTTAATACAGCTATGGAGCTACCATGTAGACACATTTTCTCATTTCGCAATTATGCTAAACTCGATGTTTTTGAGCCAACGCTGTGTGCTAAAAGTTGGACTCGTAACTACTATAAGAGTAGTCATCGTGTCTTCATTTCTAATGCTCATAAGCTACTATAAGAGTAGTCATCGTGTCTTCATTTCTAATGCTCATAAGTTTGTTGATGTGAAGGTCTCTACTGTGGACAGTTTACCAACTAAAAAAGTCCTATCTCAGCATGATAAGTACCGGAAAGTTTTCACAATATCACAAAAACTGGCTAATTTGGCCTCCTACATTTCAACACGAGAATTTTCTTATGCTGTAGAGTGCTTGGAGAATATTGTAAAGGCTTGGGAACAAGGGAAAAGAGTGACTGTTCAAGTTGTTGATGCAAGCTCTGATGTAGTGGAACAAGATGACAATGACTTAACCAACTCTGATGAATCGTTAACTAATTTTGCTGATCTGGAGGATTCAACTTCTGCTAGTTTCTCTGCTGTTGCAACTGATGCCCCTTGTGACAATGGTTGGGACTCAGAGTCATCCCTAATGGATTATGACCATAGTTGTGTGAATGATACTTCAGTGGCAGACCAATGGCGGATCCAGGATGGGGCATTTGGGGCAAATGCCCCCCCCCCCCCCCCCCCCCTCCTCCCCCCTTCAAGAAATTGCATACAAGATCGACATACTCTAATAAAGCAGTCAGTTACTCTAATAAAGCAGTCACAATGTTCATGAGGCAGTGTAGCTTACCTATGAAGCTATAAATAGGATTTTATTTTACATAACAGACATGATATATTTGGTAAAGGATCACTAGCTATTATTGTTGTGACCTTGTTTTTTTGGTCTTCAACTGTTTTTCTGCAAGGTGCCCCCCCTCTTTCCAAACTCTGGATCCGCCCCTGCAGACTGCAACATGATCAGTCACAATTACAGTAGTCTTCATTGTGTCAATAACCCCAATGATCACAGTCATGCAGAGAAGGATTCTAATGATCACAGTCATGTCAAGAAGGACTCCAGTAATCGTGTTGATGTCAAGAAGGATTCTGATAATCATGGTCGTGTCAAGATGAACCCTGATGATCACAACCATGTCAAGAAGGAATCCAGTAACCGTCGTCATGCCAAGAAGGACTCCAGTAATCATGTTGATGTCAAGAAGGACACTGATGATCATGGTCGAGTCAAGGTGAACCCTAATGATCATAGCCATGTCAAGAAGGAATCCAGTAACCATCGTCATGCCAAGAAGGACTCCAGTAATTGTGTTGATGTCAAGGAGGACTCTGATGATCATGGTCATATCAAGATGAACCCTGATGATTACAGTCATGCTGAGGAGGATTCCAATAATCACAGTCATGTCAAGAAAGACTCCAGTAATCGTGTTGATGTCAAGAAGGACTCTGATAGTCACGGTCGTGTCAAGATGAATCCAAATGATCACAGTCATGCTAAGAAGGAATCTGATAATCACACTTGTGTCAAGAAGGACTCTAGTTATCGTCTAGATGTTAAGAAGGATTCTGATGGTAACGGTCATGTCAAGATGAATCCCACTGATCACAGTCATGCTAAGAAGGATTTCAATGATCACAGTCAAGCTGAGAAGAGCTCTATTGATCACTGTCATGTCACAAAGGACTCCAGTAATTGTCATCATGTAGTCAAGAAGGAATCTGATGGTCACAGTCATGTCAATCCCAATGATCACAGTTGTGCCAAGAAAGACTCCAGTAGTTTTCGTCATGTCAAAAAGGACTCTGATGATCACGGTCGAGTCAAGATGAACCCCAATGATCTCAGTTGCACCAAGCCTAACTCCAATAATCACAGTTGTATTAAGAACTCCGATGATCATTGCCATGTCAAGATGCATTCCAGTAATTGTGTTCACATCAGCAATGACTCTGATAATCCCAGTCACAAAAATGATTCAGTGGCTGCTGATTTTAACAGTGATCATAGTGATGTCAAAGAGGACTTACTGGTAAGTTCACAGAAATCCATTGATCCTACTGACTGTCAAATTATCAGTGATGATGAAATTACGGATCTCAATTCAATAAAATTGCCACCAAAAATCAAAAAGAGAGGTAGACCTAAAGGTGCAGATTTAACAGTAATAGGATTGCCTAGAAAGAAAAAGTGCACCATGAAACCAATAAAAGTTTTAAAGAAACCTTGTCTGGAACGGGATAAACAAATACTTAGCTGGATGTTACCTGATGAACTGGTAAAGAAAGCTCTTTCAGGTGAAAAGATAGGACAAAAAGAAATTATTAGCGATGTTCAACTTTCTCTAAGTCTGCTTGATGAAAATGTCAACTGGGTGTCAGTTCAGCAGTTTTTTACAAAAGCAGTTTGGGTAAAGGTAGCAGACATGATAGCTGAGTTAGAGAAGAATCCTCAGTGGAAATGTGGAGTTTGTCACAAAGACATATCATTGACACCATCAATTGTATGTGAATCTTGCCTGGTGTGGTACCATATTAAATGTTCTGGCTTAAATGTTGCCCCAAAAAAGGCAGAGTGGTTTTGTCAGTTATGCTATGCTACTTGTTCTACTGATGTATTGAGAAACAATGAAAGTAATGGAATTAAGGTAAACTTCTGCATTTGGCATAATAGTAACCTTGTATATGTTAAATTGGGCTTGTATATAATGATGTTTTTCTTTGTTTACTGTAGGATGTTACATCAGTATCACAAAATGGGCAACACAAAGGGAATTCAACAAAGCAGACTAGGCGACGGAAAAGAAAAATGCTCCAGGGCCCTTCTTATAGACATGATGTGGTTCAAAGATTTAAACATTTGGTTCATGACATTAAAGCTGGTGAGAAGCTTGGAGATGATCACATTAATGCCATCAATCAGCTACTGTATGATAAATTCAAAGATTTCCAGGGCTTGTCCACACCTTTACTGGGTCTAAAACTATCATTTCCAAAGTTTGACTGGTTGGCAGGATTCGCCTATTTTCAAATTTTACACACGGGTGAAGACCACTGGATTACAATTAAAATGAATTCAGACCATGAAGTGGACGTATATGATAGTGTTTTTTTGGAGCCAAGTTACAATACATTAAAGCAGATTGCTTCCATCGCTCAATGCAAAACGTCCACTATAGAGTTAAACTTAGAAAGGGGACAAGTGCAACGAAATAGTACTGATTGTGGTGTATATGCAATCGCCTTTTTAACTGATTTGTGTCATGGAAAAGACCCAGCATCTTGTCAGTATGCTGGGATTGTAGAATTACGTAATCATCTTATAAGTTGTCTAGAGAATGGTCAATTGTCACCATTTCCATCAACAGTCACTGCAAAGAAAAAGCCGTTAGTCAAACAGCTTAATGTGTACTGTTGCTGCAGGCTACCACGTGCAATAGAACATGTAAAACATCCACCTGCTGAGGAAGCTACAACAATGATTAAGTGCTACATTTGTGACAATTTATACCATTACTCTTGTGTTGGCATCACTTTGAAAGAGGCAAAGAGAATGAATACTATTAGAGAAATGTGGTTTTGTGACTATAAGGGATGCGAGGATGCATTTGGTGATGTTTTTGACTCAGACTGACTCCTATTGATTTACTTAATCTGCAACTTTACAGTGTGTATTATTTTGCAGTGTTGGGCAAGTTACTTTGTAAAAGTAACTAGTTACATATTACATATTACTTGCAACAGAACTATTTAGTTACAGTTACATATTACCCATAAAATAAAGTAACTGTAATAATATTACATATTATATTACTTTGTGTCCACAGCCTTAAGCTGTCACGTGTGAAACTACCATCTTATCACGTGACATGATTGCATTGTTGGACAACGTGCAAATCTTGGTTATAAGTAAAAAGCTAGTGGATGAGCTTCATTCAGTAGGCCTTGATACTTCGTTGTGGTTAGGCATTACTCAGAGGATTACTAACGAGATTAGTAACTTCGTTACTTTTAGTAATAATGTTATGTCATATTAGACTCGTTACAGTAATCATATTACTTAGGTAACGCGTTACATTTGTAAGTAAAGTATCTTGCGTTATATTACCTGTTTTCATAGCGTATTTCGTTATATTACTTTGTTACCACAAAAGTAATAATATTATGTAACGCGTTACATAAGTAACGCGTTACTCCCAACACTGTTATTATGTAAATCTACGTATTAGTTTTACCGTATCAGTTTATAAACTCTTATGACTAACTGATTAGCTATGAACTTCTGCGTGACTGCAAGTTGGGTAGGTGTGTCTTTAAGACTCAGAGACATGCTTGCATGTCGTACAACGATGGCTATTTAAGTACACAACCCGTACTGGGAGTGGTGCATAGCAGAGAGAACGGGTGTCCTTGGACTCGCACGATCACATTTGGTGCCGTATCCATTATACTTCCCGAATGCACGTATATACACACCCCGAAGATGTACACCATAGTAAAGGATCTATATGCACACACATGCAAACTGCATCTGCATTCTCTTAGTAACCGTGTGAATAGCTCTGAGCGAGATTCTGTACTATTTGCACGGTCACGTACGAATAGCTCCGTGCTATTTGTACGTGACCGTGCGAATAGCAACTGCCAAATTTTAATAACGACAATTCAGGTGAATTTTTGTGCCGCTTGGTCTTGGCAAAAAATTCACCTAAACTGCCGTTATTAAAATTTTTACCATTAACCTACCATCACAGCCATTTCTTGGCCGCCACCTTGGATTTCACATCTTTTTTCACCATAGCCTTTTAGCTTGGCTGTTTTGGATTAGATTTCTTTTTGTATTTGTATACCACAATAGGCCGGCTTTGGGACTTTTTTAACCTGTCTTTTTTTCTTTACCACAGGAAGAAGAAAAGATGAAGCAGATGTACTTTAAATATTTCTGATTTTATCAGTAAATGTACAAATTATATATATAATACATATATTTATTACAGAACTCTCCATGGTGGTTTCTTTGTAACTGAACACTCTACAAGGTGACTTCTTCTTGATGCCCTCTCTACAGGGTGAATTGTTAGTAGCTGAATAATCTACAAGGTAACTTCTTCTAGCTGATCTCTCTACAGGGTGGTTTGTTTGTAGCTGAATTCTGTGCAGGTGATTTGTTTGCAGCTGAGCTCTTTACAGAATGGTTTCTTTGTAGCTGAACTCTCTACAAGGTAACTTCTTCTAACTAATCTTTCTACAGGGCAATTTGTTTGTGGCTGAGTTTTCTACAGGGTGATTTTTTGAAGCTGAACTCTCTACAAGGTGACTTCTTCTAGCTGATCTTTCTACAGGGAGATTTGTTTGCAGCTGATCTCTCAACATGATGGTTTCTTTGTAACTGAACTCTCTACAAGGTGACTTCTTCTAGCTGATCTTTCTAGAGGGTGATTTGTTTGTAGCTGAATTCTCTACAAGGAAACTTCTTCTAGCTGATCTCTCTACAGGGAGATTCGTTTGTAGCTGAACTCTCTACAGGTGATTTGTTTGCAGCTGAACTCTCTACATGGTGGTTTCTTTGTAGCTGAACTCTCTACAAGGTAATTTCTTTTAGCTGATGTCTCTACAAGGTCACTATTTTGTAGCTGAACTCTCTACATTATGATTTTTTGTAACTGAACTCTCTACAAGGTGACTCCTTCTAGCTTTTCTACACGGTGATTTGTTTGTAGCTGAACCCTCTACAAAGAAACTTCTTCTAGCTGATCTCTCTACAGGGAGATTTGTTTGTAGCTGAACTGTCTACAGGTGATTCGTTTGCAGCTGAACTCTCTACATGATGGTTTCTTTGCAGCTGAACTCTCTACAGGATAACTTCTTCTAGCTGATCTCTCTATAGGGAGATTTGTTTGTAGCTGAACTCTCTACATGTGATTTGTTTGCAGCTGAATTCTCTACATGATGGTTTCTTTGTAACTGAACTCTCTGCAAGGTGACTCCTTCTAGCTGATCTTTCTACAGGGTGATTTGTTTGTAGCTGAACTCTCTACAAGGAAACTTCTTCTAGCTGATCTCTCTACAGGGAAATTTGCTTGTAGCTGAACTCTCTACAGGTGTTTTGTTTGCAGCTGAACTCTCTACATGATGGTTTCTTTGTAGTTGAACTCTCTACAAGGTAATTTCTTCTAGCTGATCTTTCTACACGGTGATTTGTTTGTAGCTGAACTCTCTACAAGGAAACTTCGTCTAGCTGATCTCTTTACAGGGAGATTTGCTTGTAGCTGAACTCTCTACATGTGATTTGTTTGCAGCTGAACTCTCTACATGATAGTTTCTCTGTAGCTGAACTCTCTATAAGGTAACTTCTTTTAGCTGATGTCTCTACAAGGTCACTAGTTTGTAGCTGAACTTTCTACATGATGGTTTCTTTGTAACTGAACTCTCTGCAAGGTGACTTCTTCTAGCTGATCTCTCTACAGGGTGATTTGGTTATAACTGAACTCTCTACAAGGAAACTTCTTCTGGCTGATCTTTCTACAGGGAGATTTGTTTGTAGCTGAACTCTCTACAGGTGATTTGTTTGCAGCTAAACTCTCTACATGATGGTTTCTTTGTAGCTGAACTCTCTACAAGGTAACTTCTTCTATTGATCTCTCTACAGGACGATTTTTTTGTAGTTGAACTCTCTACATGGTAGTTTCTTTGTAGCTGAACTCTACAAGGTGATTTCTTCTAGCTGAACTATCCCTTTCCATAGTTGCATGAACTCCCTATAAGGTAACTTTTTCTAGCTGATCTCTCTACAGGGTGAATTGTTTGTAGTTGATCTCTCTACAGGGTGACTTGTTTCTAGCTGATCTCTATACAGGTTGCTTGTTTCTAGCTGATCTCTTGAATTCTCTTCAGGGTGACTGCTCTATTAGGATGACTGCTCTATTAGAGTATCTCGATCTCGCACTTGCTGCACCAAGTTGGATTTCGTGTTATAACTCCGTGGCTTTAAGTCTGATTCTTCTACACCATTGAAGAGCCTTTCTAAGATGATTACTCCATCTATACAGCGATTTTCAAAGCATTCCCCCCTAGCGGTTTATCTGGTAGGCGTGGCAAGTAGTCGTTTTTTATTAGCTAATCTCGATTGCGTAATTGTTACACACTGTTGGTTTTTTCGTTGTATCTTCCTGGTTTTTAGCTCGATTTCTTTCAAACCACAAAAGGTTTGAGGTTCAATAGTTAACCTAATTCCCACCGATTTTCAGCTTCTTCCCATACGCGGTTTACCCTGTAGGCGTGACAACATATTGGTGTTATTGTTCGTGAGTAATCGATCATAACTCTTTTCCTGTTTATCGTATCCTAGCCAAAGTTGGTACAGAGATGCGCCTTTATACCCCCTTTCCGTGTGCCACATTTCAAGGCAATCGGATATGGCGTTCGCGTTTTATAGCAGTTTTTGTAAGTGTGCGAAAAGAGGAAGAAAAATAAGAAGAAAAAAAAACCGAAGAAACTAAGCCAATTTTTGAAGTCGCATATCTCGGGAACGCGTCAAGCGAATTCGCTCTAATTTGGAATGTGGAGTGCTGAAGGTGGAGGGAGTGTCCACAGCAAAAATCGCCATGTTTCATCAAGGCAGCACAGAGCTACGGAGGTGCGAAAATTGCGTTTTCTTTCTTCCTGTCAATATACTACGGGTGTTGCGCGCCGGCTTCTTGGGCCGCACGACACACTACCGTGTGTCTTGATTAGAACATACAAATAAACAGTTAAACAATTAAATAAAAAACTGAGTCTCTGATTGCACCAAGGCCACAGGAGCACTTTTGATGTAATGACCTTGTGAAGATCACGCTCCTCTAATGCACTGGATTGCTGACGCAGCAAACAAAATGACAGTCAGAGACAGCGTTGGAAGTGGGTCACACCTGTTGACCCATTGACCCACAAACCAATGTGGATGTGACCCACATGATAGTTTTTATATTTTTAATTGTATTGTAAGATGAGAGATATAAATTAAGATACAATTGAAAATCTGTAATTTGCTAATTGATTGTACAAAAATCATTAAAATTGATAAGGTCTTGTCCATGTACAGTTAGATTATCCCTTTTCTAACAGCTTCATAAAAGACAACAGTGGATTCCACAGCATCATCCTTTAGGCGGTTCCTGTCTTTCCATGCAATACGTCCTGCCCCACTAAAATGCCTCTCAGACTCAGCACTAGATGCTGGTATGACTAACACTCGCCGTGCCAAACAACTCAAAATCGGAAAGTTAAAGCTCTGCTGTCCCCGGATCAAATACCGACCTCACAGCATCAGGCTGCTGTAAATCTACAACAGTTATAGAGTTGTAATGTTGGAACTCTGCATCAACATCAGCTTCAAAATCTGATACATGGCCACTACTTTTAGAGGTACTGGAAGCCACATTTCTATATTCAGCAAATGGGTCATATTTTGCCTTCTTGGTAGATGTTTCATTATCAGGGCATTCTGCTGTGGTTGTCATGTCTTCAAGGTCAATGAGTACAATTCAGTGCTCTCCCCACAAGACCTTTCCCATCCTGTATTGATAGAGGTGGACAAATGGTGGCATGCACAATTAATGTGACACTTGGAGTTTGTTTCAGCTACCATGTTTGCACCTTTATCAGTGGCATGTGAGACACATGATTTCAGCCTTCATATCATGACCGCTTGCTGATCTCACGATTTTCAATAAAATTTCCTAAGGCACGCTAAATCTCCTTGATTTAAGCCCCAAAACGTCTTTGTAGCAGGTACTATATCACGTGATCAGTTAATTAGAAAAGTGGGATGCCTCTTATTTTGAACTGGAAATTTGGTGGTTTCCAGTATTTTTGACTGTGTCACGAGTCACTGTGCTGTCAAACTCAACGAACTAAGCATTATTTGAAGGTGAGAAGAGATTCAGCACACATGGAAGGTGAAGAATAAAGAGAAATCCTACCAGTTGTGGTATTAGTACAAATGTGTATTGCTTAATTTCGGTTGTTGTGAGGTGTACTTGTGCAAAAAGTCTGACTAAATCCACTGCTGGATACTGATTACTCAAGAAATGAGAGGTGATTTCAACGATGAATCACTGGTGAACCAGTACAACATCAACTGAGTTGAAAGACTGATATCACGTGATTCAACGATGGAGCAAAGATAGTAGGTTCTTGTCATATAGCTAGCAGGCTACACTGTAGCATAGAGATATTATAAGCTGCGGTAAACAGCAGTATTGCACCCACATAGCTAGCTAGTTGTGCTTTTAAAACATTTTTTTTGTTAAAACAAATGTATATGCATGAGCCCCATCATAAAGATGGTAGGCTTCACAGCTGCATGGGGCATGGGTGGCTGGCTTTCTCACGACCAGGTCTGCTTCCAGGTTGAGAGGTCTGTCTTTGTGCCTAGTGATTTTTCTTCCCCATTTGCCATTCTTTTAAAAAGAAGACTGGACTTTCACACATTACAACAAGCAACACCACGTACTTGCTCATTCTTCACTGCCGGGATCCCAAACAAGACGAAACTGGTCCCAAGCATGACTGCCCTTTGACTTCTTGTTAATCTTAAGAACTAACTCTCCCGACGCCACACGCTTTGTAACAGTTTGAGGCGATATGGTATCACATGGTTCAGAATGAATACCAGCAGATGGCGGCTCAGATGCAATGTTCAACAGTGCCGCTCCTTCGCGCAAATCTGATGCTCGACCAGAAGCCATATTTCAAGTTCACGTGATCTAATTAATTATCCGGGTCACATCCGGATAATTTATTTCACGGATGAGACCTGCTCGACCCGGCAAAAAAGTGACCTGAATGACCCGGATTTTCCGGGTCATCCGACCCACTTCCAACGCTGATCAGAGACTAGTGTGCGAAAAGAGGAAGAAAAATAAGAAGAAAAAAATGAAGAAACTACGCCAATTTTTAAAGTCACATATCTCGGGAACGCATGAAGCGATTTTGCTCAAATTTGGAATGTGGAGTGCTGAAGTTTGAGGGCGTATCCACAGCAAAAATCGTCTTGTTTCATCAAGGCAGTGCGGAGCTACGGAGGTGCGAAAATTGCATTTTCGTTCTTCCTGTCAATTTACTCATGGGTGTTGCGCGCCGGCTTCTTGGGCCGCACGACACACTACCGTGTGTCTTGATACACTGTACTGGTATCTGCCCTATGTTCATGCTTACACCTATTATGTGTAAGTTTAACACATTTCGATTTATAACCTTTTCTTACAGTTAAATAGCAAACAATGATGTTGAAGTGTATAGATATACTTTTCTACTCTTACTACAGAAGTTGGTCTATCTAATGATATGTAGCTATACTGTTATTTTATTGTATGATTTAGAGGTGAGTAAAAAGGTTACTTGAAAGATTGAGAAAGAACATGAGAAACTACATGAGCAGCACAAAGTGTACATAAGGCTAAAGAGTTTACTAGCAGGGATCAAACCTGGCAGACCATGCTTACTAGTGATTCACTTCAACCACCATGCTACACAACACCTTTCACAAGCTAGCTATTATGCAAGTAAGTTATACTTATGAAGGCATGAAGCTATTGAATGACATAAGTGTTAATCCATGCAATCTGCAAAAAACGTGTGGCTTTCAAAGGCTGGGGAAAAAAGTTGTGAAAAGAAAAATTCCAGTTGTAATGATGTTAATGCTAGTAACATAATTATGGTTGCAATGATGTTAATACTTCATGACAAAATGCATAAACACCATTGCAGCCATTCCTTGGCTACCACCTTAATTTTGCAAGTTTCTTCACCTAGGGTTTTGAAGATCACACTCGTTTTACAGCTTGGCTGTTTTTGCATTGATATCACTTCTTTTAAATTTTAATCTGTGCTGGAGAATGGTATACATAAAGTGCTTTGATCTTAGGTAGATAATGAGATCTTTATTAAAATCCACTAAAAGATCTGCTAACAAGTTCTTACAAACCTGCTAGCAGAAAAGACCTCAAGCATTGCATATCTCACTTTTGATCACTGATTTGCTATGCTCTCCCAAGAATACTACAGGCTAATAGCCTGTAGTGGGAGAAGTCACCCTAGCCAACACGAGTTTGATCACTCCATTTCTTTTATAAGCATTCCTAAAAGCAATGGGAGCTACAACTTAACATTGTATGGAAGTCCAGTAGTATCACATTAAATTCTGTTTATTGCCCATCTGTTTTCTAAAGTGTTTTAAGCATGTTTCGTCTTTAATTAAATAGTATATATATATGGAATAACTAGATGGGTAAGCTTCTTTGTAGAATAGTTATTTTGAATTATTTGTAATATGGATGTGATCCATATGCAAAATCGAGCCTGGTCTTCGTACTGCTGTTGCACCATAAATACAGCAACTTGTCATCATTGTAATCACTCAACCCAACTGTTACGTTAATTCACCTTGCTGTGATGCCATGGGTAGCAACTGGTCAGTTTCCTTGCATCCTTACTGTAGTGTCCATAGTGATAAGGAGCTCGCTTCAATTTCTTTTCAGCTCTTCCACAAAAAACTATATATGTTCTGTCTTCTGCACTTGTTTCAGACAATCTTAAAACGACACCTATAATCCAATAAATTTTTAAATAACTCCATCTATGTACCCATATAAAACACGTTTTCTAGGTCAGGTAGAGACATGCCCTTGAATCTTCATGCTAAGTCTTTAACCTATGCTTATATTTTGCTGAGGAATTAGGGCCACCCAGAGAAATTAAGGGGCCCAGTTAAGTGGGGCCCCAGGAGCAAGGAGGTTTCCATTCTGAAAGTTGAAGACCGAAAACAACAGAAAAAGTCATTACATGCTGACAATGACAATAGCTACCCCTCACCAACCATATATCCTTATTTATAACTTGCTACACTGCTCCTCTGAAGAATACGGTGACTGCTCTATTAGAGTATCTAGATCTGACTGCTGTATTAGAGTATATCAATATTTTAAACAGGTATTCAAGGGGCCCTTCATGGGGCCTCCTGGGGCCCCTTTCAGGATGGGGCCAGGGGCAAAATGCCCCAGTTTCTCCCCCTGTGGGCGGCCCTGTGAGGAACACAGTACAACACTGATGTATAAAGTTGATTCCAAGGAATACACAATTGCTAATCTTGTATATAAACATGAATAGTTGCTGGTCTCCTATACATAGTTGAAGTAGTAGCTGGGATAAAAAGATGATTAAAGCTATACAATACAAGTACACAAAAATTGGAATTTATAACTAGAGTAGGGACCATAGCACATTGATAAAAAGTACTGAAACAAGCTGGAGTAGTGCATGATATTAAATCACAGTAAAACAATAAGAAGTGGTCCCTACTCTAGTTGAAAATTCCAGTGTACTTAAGCTTCTTTGTTAACTTTTTTGAAATAATTATCATGACTGGTGAACCCACGCAAACCGCAGAAGAAATGGTGCCGCGTTCCCCAGCTATATCAATTATCATATGAAAAGTGAAGTATCCATTATGCTTTATTGTCAGCTGTATGTTAGACCCATTACACAGCATTACGAATCAAGAACTGTTCGAAAAGCACCCCTGCAATCCATGCATACCACATCAATAGAAAGAAATGGGCACGCCACAGTTATATCAAGTGTCATCTGAAAAGTGAAATATCCATTAGTTATGCTTTGTTTTAGCTTTGTTCCACCCTTTAAACAACAGTATGAATCAAGAATTGTTAGAAAAGCACCTCTGCAATCAAAGTAGCCACAATGAAAAACACGGATGATTTCCATTATGGAGGGAAGCCATCATGTGCTACTGCCAAATCAACACTTTTCGCTGTCAGCAAAGGTGAATAGGACACAATGGAGGACACTGGTAAGTCCATGAAGAATGTATGCTACGTACTGCTGTATGTCAAAAGGTACCTCTCAGGTTGAAGCTATGTTGAACAGTGAAACAAATCAAGCCCATAGCCTTAGCCACTATCAAGTTACGCTTGTCTGAAGGCATCAGTCAGTCAGTCAGTCAGTCAGTCAGTCAGTAGAAGTTTTAAATACCATAGCAACTTGCTGAAAGCGTTTAGGGTTGATCTGAAGACTTGCTTGGGCTTAGTTTTACCTAACCAATACTGCCTCATCGTCATCAGGGAAATATGAGGCTGGTTTTAGGTGATGTTTTTGTCATGGGCTACACCCACTCCTTTGTGGTCCCTACTATACTGTACTATTATAGATGGGTAAAATACCCATAATTATTAGCATTTAAGGAAAAGTAGACATGTTAAACATGAAATCATAAACCAATAATCAGGGTAGACATGTTAAACATGAAATCATAAACCAATAAGCAGGGTAAACCAATAAGCAGTAGTACTGCACCTCTATGTCTAACATAAATGGCTTCTGGTATTTTTTATTACCACATTACTATAAATATTTTTAGCTCTGGTGTGATCATAACATACACAAAAGATTACAATGATGGATAAACTTATAAATGTCTACATAGGACATACAGGTCATACAATAGCCAGGGAGTTTGTAAAATGCAGAACATGGAATAACAAAATTGCGGAATAATGGAATTGCGGAATAACAGAATAAGCAAAGCTTATTTTTTACAAATTGTACAAATAGTTATATACTCTATAGTAACTTACCTTGTAACAGCTCTGCATGGCACGGATAAACAGCAGGACAGGCACACAACCAATCATCCTAGAATGATCCACCGTTGCTAAACTTGCTTATCTATACTCCTTAATTGATAAAACACAAAGTCATGCTATTGAGTTATTGAACTTCAGTGGTTGTGTTTGTGTAGGCATCAGCAGTACGTATATTGTCACCAGCCTCCAGGACAGCTGGGCACCCCAACATAATACCAGAAGTCAGTATGAGCAGCTTAGTCCACAGAAAATTACTGACGCTTACAATAAACAACAGGCTTCTTTTACAGTACAGGAAAGCTGAAACAGCGATAATGAGTACCTAGCAATCACCTGCTTAACACACATAACTGTATACAACCAGTATAATTATGTATACTGCAATGTTAGTATGTTTTATATACCTGGCTTCAATCCACTAGAACGTTCACCAAATAATTTGCCTTGCTCTTGCTATGTGTAAAATAAAGCACTCATTGCTCAGCTCCAATGCCATAAAGTACGTACTTGATTTCACCTCTTGCTTTATTTTCATCTTGGCCACGTGATCTTGTGCTTTATCATAAATTATATAAATTTTTTGTCTAGATTCTACCCTATTAGCTGAAGTTTCTGCCATCGTATTAACTATGTTAGAAGTTGTGCATGACAAGGCTTATGCCTACTAATGGTTAAGTGAAAGAAAAATGTGGCAATAGCAAATTGTGATCAACTTTGCAAGAAAGCTTCTTCCATCAGTGTGCCAAAATTTTCATATGTGTTTACATAGCTATAGTATAACTAAAAGAGCACTTGAACTTTCCAGTACTGCTGTATTTTAGCTATGCCACACTCACAAGTAGCTAGCTAAATATATAATGTGAACATGGTATAAAATACAGACTAATAAGCAAAAAGGGACCTAAATGACAAGCTTCTGTGACCTGCACAGCAATCAGCGCCTCAGCAACTGGACACCAGATGCCGGCCGGGCACTGTGAATTTCACCGCGAATACACAATTGCAGATCTCAGCAAATACCAAGGGTAGCCAACCGCCCACGCAAACTTCTAAATTGTGTACGAGAGTCCCAATATTTAAGTATTTCAAAATGTATTTCAATAAATATTTCCTGGATTTATAATTGGATTTCTCAGATAGTTATTATTATTATTATTATGATAATTGCAAAACCTCGCAAGCGAGTATGTAAGTGCAATATATGTACAAAATTAATTAATATTAAGTAAGTAAGTAAAAGAGTCAGTAGAAGTAGCGTTAACTACTTCAGTTGGTAATTTGTTCCATAATGCAATGGTGGCTGGGAAAAAGCTAAACTTGTATGGATCAATCCGTGTAAAGGGTAAAGTAAGTTTGTAATCATGGCCTCTAGTAATTCCTGGATTGTAGTTGATATAGTTAGGTAGTTTTAAGTCTATTATATGGTGGGTAATCTTATACATCATTTGTAATCTGAGAGTAACTCTACGGCTGTGCAGGCTGTTCCATCTTAGTGTATTTATCATCTCAGTAACACTACTCGAAAATCGGTAATCGCCATTTACAAATCTTGCTGCTCGTCGCTGTACCGATTCCAGTTTATCGATGTTACATTTAGTATGGGGGGCCCAGGAACAAGCAGCATATTCTAAAATTGGTCGAACATACATTAGATAAGCATCAGATTTCATTTCACATTTACATGAAGACAAGTTCCTCTTTAAGAAAGCTAGAGCACTGTTTGCTTTTTTACACACCGAGTCAATATGCTTGTTAAAATTTAGCTTGGAATCGATGACAATTCCCAAATATTTAGCTTCATTTACATTTTCAAGAAAGTGATTATACAATGTATAGGAGAAAGCAAATATATTTCTTAGTGACGTCTGTAATACTTGGCACTTATCGACATTAAAGATCATCATCCACTTCTTGGCCCACTGCTCTAAATTGTGTAAATCATGTTGGAGAATTTCCAGGTCATTTTTGTTTTTTATTTGTCTATATAACAAACAGTCGTCAGCAAATAGACTACAACATGAAGAAATAGTATCAGGTAGCTAAATCATTTATGTAAACAAGAAATAACAATGGTCCTAATACAGTTCCTTGGGGGACACCACTTGTAACATTTACTGGTGCAGATGTGTAACCATTACAGACCACTCGTTGACTACGTCCACTTAGGAATGAAGATATCCATTTAAAAGTTGAGCCTCTAATACCATAATGATCTAATTTATGCAATAATAGATGATGTGATACTTTGTCAAAAGCTTTGCAAAAGTCGAGCAGAATTGCATCTGTTTGCATTTTGTTGTTCAAATTTAGTGTAAGATCGTGAATAGTACAAAGTAACTGCTGTTCAGCAGAGCGTCTTGCACGGAATCCAAATTGGTTTACAGGGAGTATGTTCAGTTTTTCTAGGTGTAACATGACATTTGAGTAAATAATATGTTCAAGCACCTTGCAACAGATACTGGTAAGGGAAATTGGACGGTAATTGCTTGGGTCACTACGACTGCCCTTTTTATGAAGTGGAGTAACTAGTGCTGTCCTCCAATCCCCAGGGATGGTACTTTGGTGTAGGGAAGCCCTGAACAAGGTAGACAAGCAAGGAGCTAATTCATTTGATAATTCCTTAAGCAGTCTAGATGGTAACCCATCTGGTCCCATTACTTTAAATGGGTCAATATTACTAAGCAGCTGAGCAATTCCTTCATTATTTATTTCGATGCTAGGTATGGCAGGGTATGTACTATCTGGCATTTCTGGTATTATGGCATTGTGATCTTTGGTAAATACAGAGTAAAAATGTTCATTTAGTATATTTGCTGTAGAGATGTCGGTGGAGTACGTAATGCCATCTTTCTCAAGCATAGGGATTCCTGCAGAATCTCTGCGTAAAGACTTCACATGTTGAAAAAATTTCTTTTACCTGCCATTTTGATAAGGATCATATATTGTATGGTGCATATAGTCATTATAAGCTTTTCGACATTCTTTTTGCATAAGTTTTTTCAATGTTTTGTAATATTTCCAATGGCTATCAAGATTTGTTTGTTTTGCCAAGTTGTATTGTTTCTGTTTTCTTCGACGTAATTGCTTTACTTTTCTGTTTATCCATGGTTTTTTGGGAGTGCCTGTTATCATTTTAGAGGGAACACACTCATTGAGAACTGATTTAAGTATATGGCATAATAATAAATTCCATAAGTCTTCAATTGGTGTGTCAATGATATGATGGTTAATAAATTCTTGACTTAAATTTGTAAATTTGGATCTTATACTTCATCAAAGTTAACTCTATTCCAAAGATACACTTTACGGTGGGGTTTCACTGGCATAGGAGATTTGATATGTATAGACACTAAAACAGTATCATGGTCGCCTATTCCAGGTTCAGTAGAGCAACTATTGTAACTGCGTACGTTTAGCTACCGGCCTACGCGGCTCAGTGTATAGCTTCGCGATTCGATCACTACTGCATGCGTGATGCAAATAAGTTGATCAACAGTATAATTACATGCAGCAATCAGTGCACTAGTAGTTAGCTATACGCACAGACTATCAGCGCCTCGCTAGCTACAGAAATGTAATGACAGTGAATGAGGCACAGTGTAAGTCTACACACGTATGCTAGCACACTGATCATGTACAGTCGTTTGCGCGGTACTGTGATCGAATCGCGCTACTAGTCCAACAGCTACCGTACGCGATTTGAACAGAGATACTAGCCAGATTGCATGTGAATTGAGTATCTAATGTCATACCTTAAATTGATTCTTCTGAGTTAATTGAACAAAATCGCCACTCAAGTGTCACGCCAGTAGACCTATAGACTACAGTAGACGATATAATATTCACACCAGATATCCCATCTCGCACCACAGTCGGTGATCCGAGGCAAGGTCGGTGATTCAGGGGAATGGTTTGGGTTTTCTTGGAATCAATAATCTAGGGCGTCCGCATCGGAAATTGCTTAAAACTATTTCGTTAATTGCATACCTTACGGCCTAAAAAATAATTATTCATAAACATTTTGTGGATATATAAGGCCACTCCAAATAAATTCTCTGTTTCCCGTCCACCGCCCGCAGCTAGTTACTGTCAGCTCTAAATATTCCATTATTCCGTATTATTTTCCGGTTATTCTTGCATACTGACAGGCTCAGTAAAAGCCAGGGTCAGCTCACGCGTCAGCAGTGCTATCAAGTCGGCAGCTTTTTATGGTTGTGCCAGGTAAATAATGGCTTGAAAAGCTACCAATCTTAAAATGAAATAACGGAAATGGACCGCCCGCCCGCATGCAAATATGCTTGACAGAGAATTTATTTGGACCTAAAATGGAGGTCTATTATTTTCACTTTTTGCTAATTAACCTTCAAAAAAGCCTCCAGATTGTCTGAAGATCACGTGAACTTCAATAGCTACTTTCCCCAAATTCTTAGCTTTTTTTACTTGAACAATGTAAAACAGTATAGCTAAGGCCAGGAAAACTTGTTTCTCATCCACAAAAATTCAGATTTCCATGCAGGCGGAAGGTCATTTTTCATCATTCATTATTAAAGAAAATACCCCAAATCAAGCTGTATGTTACTATAAAGGTTAGCTAAAGCCTTTTAAGAACTGATACTTACGTTTTACTACCGTTTCTGAGGTTCAAGTGACATTTTCTGTGCTATAAAATGATAGCCAGCCTTCTTAGCATCAAAATACATGTGCACGCTGGAGTGATTGATAAAAGCAATAATGAAATTAGAGGTGGTGGGGTAAAAAGGGATGCAGGCAGGGATGAGAAACAGTTAATCAAGTTTGCCTGGCCTAAATTATAAATATAGACTAATAAGCAAAAAAAAATGACCTCAATACGAGTTTGGGACCTACACAGCAATCGGTGCCTCAGCAACTGGACACTGGACCGGGCACTACGAATACACATAATGCACATCTCAGCATAGAAAAGCTCAAAGTACAATCCCATCACTACTCCAAAAGATAGACCATGCTTAACACTCAATTAGAGGTTGGTCAATCTCTTATAAAGCTGAGTGGCAGCATCACCCAATGACACCCATTCTACCAGTGGAGGTGAAAGTTAAAACGAGTAAATGAGGGATTCTCTATTTCATGAACCCATTGTTGGCATTCACGTCTCTTTTCCCTATTGTGATGTTGATATGCAGAATGGAGAGGTTGATTTGAGGGTGCACACTGGGGTTAAAAATTCTGACATCAAAGTGTGACCTCTCAAATCTTCCTCCCCAAAAACCATTGGCTGCCTTGCGTTATCACCATGATTGGCAGTTTTGTATTGAAGGGCCTCACCAGGAGGCTGAAGGTGGGGTTCAGTGGCAACATTGTTACAAACCTCAGAAAGTAGGCCAGTGGTTACATCCTGTATTTCATTATGCCTCAAAGAAGGAAACCCACCCTTTGGACAAGATAGAGCATGTTCTATGGTAAATATGTGACCACAAGCACAGGAGGTACATAGGGTAGGCAGATAGCCAATGATAACGAAGTGCAATTGCATCATGAAAAGCAGTTTTATGAAACACAAAGTTAGGAGATTTCAATGGCATTTTGCATAAGGAATATAATTATAATCTATGCCTTTTGAGAGCAACCTTCCATTATAATCTATCTCGATCATTCAGCAAAATTTAGTATGTCAATTTTCTAGGTGTCACATGATCTGATTTAACAAATAGCTTTTACAAAAGGTTCGGTTGGTCGAGTCTGAGCAACAACTTTGAGGTATGGTTCGTTTCCATTTTTGGATGTTTATTGACCTCACATTTTCATCCACAATTGGATGATTATTGCAAAGGAACAAAATCATCCAAAAGTGGATGATTATTGCTCATATCTCTATATAGTGAGAGATTTATGCAACAATCATCCAAATTTGGATGTTTCTTGCCATCCAATATTGGAATACATTTGTCGCTATCCAAATTTGGATGTTTCTTGCCATCCAATATTGGAATACATTTGTCGCCATCCAAATTTGGATGTTTCTAGCCATCCAATATTGGAATACATTTCTGGTCATCCAAATTTGGATGTTTCTTGCCATCCAATATTGGAATACATTTCTGGTCATCCGAATTTGGATGACCATGTAGTGAACCCTAACCCTAACCCTAACCCTAACCCTAACCTAACCCTAACCCTAACCCTAACCTAACCCTACTCATGGTGAAAAATTTCTAATCCAAAAAGTTGGAGAAACTCATAGGATGCTTTTTGGGCCATTTTGAAGTAGAATGCACTCAGTGGCACTGTGTTGCTATCTTCTTGTTTCAGTGCTTTTATTATTGTGATCCCTACACATACTGAAAATTCCACAGAAACTGATCATCTGCAGCTGTATGCTACCAATCTCACTTAAAATAATTGAGGTTTCAATAACCTCTATTTGGGGGACTCCAATGTTTTTGAGTACTGTTTCTATGGGCCGTAAATGGAGGTCGACTTGTTAGTGTACTACAGGAAGAAGATATCGAGCTAAAACTAACAGGTACAGCTATAAGGCAATAACACAATTTTTTTTACTCGGGTTTAAATTTTTCGCCTGTTTTTCCGAGTAGAGGTAAATTAGCATTTCTTTAACAATACCTGGTGATTTCATTTCGAAATTATCTCTAGAAGTCGCATGATAGGTCCTTAGAAGTATTCTTCGTGGGAAGCTGTACTCGAAAACGTAAGAGTCCCCTAAATAGAGTTTGCAAGACGTCATTTCGGAAATAGTCTATATTGGATGGCAAGAACCATCTAATTTTGGAAAGCAAAACTTACATTCCAATAATGGATAGTAAGAAACATCCATTTTTGGAAAGCAAAACTTATATTTCAATATTGGATGGCAAAAACCATGCGATTTTGGAAGGCGGAAGTTACATTCCAATATTGGATTGCAAGAAACATCCAATTTTGGACGACAGAAATTACATTCCAATATTGGATGGCAAGAAACATCCAATTTTGGAAGGCAGAAATTACATTCCAATATAGGATGGCAAGAAACATCCAATTTTGGACGACAGAAATTACATTCCAATATAGGATGGCAAGAAACATCCGATTTTGGACGACAGAAATTGCATTCCAATATTGGATGGCAAGAAACATCCAATTTTGGAAGGCAGAAGTTACATTCCAATATTGGATGGCAAGAAACATCCAATTTTGGACGACAGAAATTACATTCCAATATTGGATGGCAAGAAACATCCGATTTTGGAAGGCAAAGTTTACATTCCAATATTGGATGGTTAGAAACATCCGATTTTGGAAGGCTAAGTTTACATTCCAATATTGGATGGTTAGAAACATCCGATTTTGGATGCTTCTTGCATACATCTCTCACTATATAGTGAATCAAGCAAATATCATCCACTTTTGGATGATATTTGCTTACATAAGCACTCACTATATAGAGAATCAAGCAATAATCATCCACTTTTGGATGATGTTTGCTTATGTAACTATTAGAGAGATGAGTAATAATCATCCAAAATGGATGATTTAGTGAAGCATCATCCATATTTGGATGAAAATGTGAGGTCAAAAAGCATCCGATTTTGGAATTTGACTATACCTGGAGGTCTTTTCAATTAGGTATGGTCAAGAAAATATTACAATATTAGCCAATTAATAGGCCATAGGCTTCTCATTATGTCCATATCCAATTTCAGCCCAAAACATAATTATCCGATTTGTTCTTAAAGTGATTAACTGTAATTGGGTGTTAATCACATCAGAGGAAAAAGATTTTCATTCATTGATTGTACAGTCAATGAAAAACTTTGAACTTACAAGGAGCTTAATTAGATCATGTCCTCTTGTAAAAGTGATCGGTGACAGGGTAAATATTTTGTAAAATACATGAGTAGGTGTTGTTTTAAAATCTTAAAAGGTTTTATTTTATTAAATAATATGCAGTTTCAGTTTGAGGATAAATGCACACACATTGCACTACGTACATTACACTTACAGTAACTAAGCTATGTATTACATGATTAAAAGAGTTAACATTGCTACTATTTCGTATGATGTTACTTTGCTGACAAAATTAATGATTTCAACTGCTGTTTTAAAGATGGATAGTGATGATTGTTGGATAAGTTCTTGAGGTAGTGAGTTCAATAGCCTCATTGTTCTTGGGAAAAAAGAATTGCTGTGTTGGGTTGTGTGAGCATATTATAGATATGATGGAATTGATTGTGACCTTTGGTGAATAAATCTCCATGCTCTTGTCTACAGACTACAGTATAGTGAAGAAATATTTAGATTCTGCATGGATACGTTCTTGTTAAGGTAATTATTGTAAATTTGCTAATTAGGGTATCAATTTTGTAGCACGGTGGTGAATTTTCTTCACTGTTATCTATACCCTTAGCAAATAATATTGACTCCAAGCCTGGATGCAGTACTCAATAGCTATGTGGTCAGGTATACAGTATGCTTATAAATGAATCTACTGTAATTATATAAATTTAAATTATAGTTTGATAATAGCAAGATTTTGCATTTCTTTAGTGTATGACTTCTCTCAGGCGCAAGGTGGAAGTTCCAAGATCTTTCTCACAGTTTGTGGTGGAAGGACTGTAGTCTGGATCTGTGACACTGCAAGATGTGCGAATTGAATAGAATGTGGTCCAACTGGCATGTATTTTACATTGAATCTAAAATCATTTTCTTCCTCCTGATGTGAGACCATTAATTTTGACAAGACTGACTTTTGACAAGAAGATTTCCGTAAGCACAGTGTTCGGCCAGGCAATGTAAATCTGTAATGAAACTATCAGCTATCTCTTTTTCTCTGACGTCGCGAGCCAGTCAGTTAAACTTCGCACGTTCGAAGATGACGTTTCGTTTCTTTACAAAGTGTCGGTCGATCACGATCGAATCTTTCTTTCACTGTACTGTACTTCTTGCGGTCGTCATTATTTAGTCCAAAGGGGGTGAGGATGTCCTATACCATATGCGTATTTTGAACCGTACGCGTATGGTACATACCATAAATGTAACATTTTGACACCTCAAATCAAAGGAATTCTTTATGCTACAAATGTGATGTGGCACACTTTGCAGCATAAAGAATTCCTTGCTGCAAATGTGATGTGGCAGCACATCACATTTGCAGGGTAGGCAGAGGAATTGGTAGGCAGTTCATTATAAACTGCAATGTGATGTGGCAGCACTTTGCAGTTTATGGTGCCTTTAATGAGTGTGCTGACAACTCATTACTGCATTCCACAAACTATACAGCTTTAATGCTTCTTACTATTGAATACTGTAGTAAAATGTATATGAAACCTATATGACCAACATCCACTTTACATTGTGGGCTTCAGTGATCTCCTGTGGCCTACAATTGAGCCTCCTGTGGCTCTCATTTGAGACCAACCGAATCCCACAATCAAAACTGTCTCGTGGTGATAAGGTTTTTTATACATTTTGAAAACCTTACATAGTAAGTACTAGTGTTATAGTAAGAGCTAATATGAAGCTTTGATATAGTAACAATAATGATATATTCAACCACCACAGAGGATCCTGGACAAATGCCAGACCACATTAAAGGCACCATCAACCACATCAAAGGCATTTAACTTAAAAGTGAATTTAGCAGCTTAAAACTACTGTAAAAGTAACTTGAAAGGGTTAGAACTACTTTAAAAAGCTACTTTGAAGTGTAACATATTAGTTGCAACACTGTAAGTCGTGCATTACCTGATATGTACGCACTCGCCCTCGGGCGTGCAATGCACCCCCCACAGCATTACAACCATTACCCATGCGTAGCCATATGCGTACGGTACAACCATACGCGCATGGCACAGCAACCCGTACCACATGACCCGCATGGCAGCTATGCATATAATATCAAGCAGAAGGTTTTTACACTGCCATACCTATTGACCATGCTGGATGGCACTCTGCCTTCATTTCCCTTCAGGGAGGGGGAAGGGGCTAGTCCCCGTGACTCGCTTAGCGGTTTCTGTTCAGTGAAGATCGAGATACTCTAATAGAGCAGTCATATTTTGATGTGATTATTCTATTCTCTAGAGCTAAGATGTATTTTTGCTTTACTGTGATTAAGATATAACTTAATTGATTTTCTTTACTGCATGATGCATACATAGCTATATTATGCAATTTAAAATAAAAGAATATTGATGGCATTATATAAGTGATGAAACTGACATCTTATTTTGTTAGGACAATATATAGCTATAACATAACTGCAAGGGTCTAGACTCAAGGGTAGCATGTACTGATACCATGTACTTCTGCCAAATCATAGAATAAGCACTGATAGCTACTGCTGAATGAATGAATTGGACCAGACATTTGCTTGAGACCATCTGTAGCATTCCACTACAGTCATCAAATGACTTGATCATGATGTATTTGTAAACATTATGCAAAGATAAATGGCATATAGCTATTTAAATTAATGCTTTACAGAATTGTGCACAAAGTTTAATTGCAATAGTTATTGAATAAAACTTTCAGAACTGCGGGTCTACTGG
The DNA here is from genome assembly GCF_963678975.1 of Dysidea avara. Lineage (NCBI taxonomy): Eukaryota > Metazoa > Porifera > Demospongiae > Dictyoceratida > Dysideidae > Dysidea > Dysidea avara. The sequence continues at coordinate 34,309,557 of NC_089278.1, forward strand.
TGTCACCAGTGCCTAGCACTGGTAGCTGGACCTCAAGCTGGACATATAAAATTACTAGTAGGTAAAATTTTAAGGGGTATATAGGAAGAATCCTATAGTTAAATAATGAAATAGTTCATATAAACAGGAATCATGTAGCGTTAATTTGCAGCATGCACGGACTACTAAGTACAAATTTTATTGCTGGCAAATTTATTAACGGAACATTCCAAATAATAATTTTTCAATATAAATTTATTTGATGGGATAGATCAATTATTGGTGTACTGTTCCACAGTCTCGGTAGCTATATGATAAAAACAATAATTCTGGCAGATCCAGTCTTGAATTGTGTTAAGTCCTGCTGATCTAGTAGGATCTGATAAGAATTCTACATAGTGAAAATTAATAAAGATGAAGTAATCAACTGGGTTGGAAACTTCATGAAAAAATGATATCACCTATGTACAGTAAGTCATCAAAGTATAAATCAAAGGAAGGGGATTAAATATCATAAGTCTTGATTTCTAGTCATTGGTGTAATCTATAACGAATGTATCTCGTTGTCTGCTTAACAAATGTATTTCATTTCATCAAAGTATCTGGCAGTTTCAATACAATAGTGCCACCATGCACCCATGGATTCCCATCTTGCATTTTTATACTATGACTTCATTTCTCGACAGTGGAAAATGCTATTGCTTTTAAACTACACAAGCTGGTATAATACATGTTCTTTAGAATAGTTGAGCTAACATTATCTAGCTGTTGCATAGCAACCGCATACACTGAAAATGTATGGTAAATTTTAATTTTTGTTTCTTCTTCAACACAGTACATTGTGGCTGCAATTGCTACACATATATTGCTTCCTATTGGATTCATGACCCATTGTTTAATTGATACCTGAAGATAGTCAAAGATTAGTAAAACAAAGCTATAGAGCGATATTACCCAAAAACTCTACTAGGGGCTTCTCTATACTTGTACGAACTTTGTAAAAATAATGTGCTTGTGTTTATGGTGCCCAATTACAGTATCCTTTCAACATAAAACCAGAACAGTATGCTCCTTGCCTTGCTCGGAAATCTTGATCTTCTAAAGCATTATTTGAGAACAAAAGACATTGATTTCTGTAAGGCTGTAGAACTGTTTCCAGCATACTGATATTCATGATTATTTTTTCAATGAATATCATTGAATGCATGGTTTTAAGTGATATAAACACTAAGCCAGTAGAGGTAGTGTTGTAGCTCAACATAAACATATTATAGATTTTGATATAATTCAGTATCCACAATTCCATATAAATACACATTAAAAATACTGCATTCTGATTGGTTAAAACATAGCGACCATATTAATTTGCATCCAAATTGAGCCAATTTTTTCAGGTATATATTAATTCATTAAATATTTTATTCTATTTAATTTGTTAGTACACTTATACTTAAAAAATGGATATTTATGCCTGGTGACACTAAAGGAGTGTTGAGCAGACAATTTCAATTAGATGAGCTCGAGAAGTACAATGCAAAGATTGCTCAAACAGAGGAAGATCTGGAGAATGCTGATACAATAACATTGAGGGAGGTATATAGCAAAGAGATTTAATTGTAGAGAAAGCAATGTTCCGGTTTGCAACTTAATGTAAATCTGGCTGTAACTTATAGCACTATTAGACATGCTACTCTAAGACTGATGATGTGTATAGTAATTAATTGTGCAATAAATTCTTTTAAAACTGTAGTTTGCTGAATCTTTGCTATTAAATGAGGTATTGCCTACTGAGATGAAGTAGAAAAACATACCATGGCAGAGATTTTATGGTGAGTTTATGAGTTCTAATGAATAATTCAGTAATGAATGTATATTATCTAGCAATGTTTAATTGTTAAGTGTGTTGTAGCCACTCACTATACACAGTTCAGTATTGTCATGCTTGTGGATGGGAAGACAGTGTGTTTCAGGGGCGGATCTAGGATTTCAGAAGGGGGGTGCTAACATAATGGTTGATTGGCTAAGAAAGGTGACAACTGGTTAATACAACTAGCTATAGTGTGCAAAGCACACTCAGCATGCGGAGCATGCTCTATCTAGGGGGGTCTGGGGGCATGCCCCCACAGAAAAAATTTTCAAATTTAGCCTATCTATAGTATTAAAGTTTGGCAATATTTTTGATTGAAAAATGATGCCACTTTGTTTAAGTGATTCACAATGCTTGTAAAGCATTGTGTCACCTAAGTGTAATAATGATGAAATGACACCATTATTCCAGAACAGTTGTAATACTAGCTGTCATATAAGGGCACAGCCAGTAACTAAAAATATATTCTTTATATAAAGAACAGGAAGGGGAAGGATACAGCTATACATGATCAATACTTGCCATTAATTTTGTGTTAGAAATACCTTAATTTAGCAGTACATTAAATTTAGCAATTTTAGAGTTTGATTTTTTGCTAATTGATTACATCAATTCACAAATTAATAAAATTTATATGGTAAATTCATCAATATACAAGATCGCTAAATTTAGTATATTACTTGGCTTAAGGTATAGCTAGTGTGCTTTACAGTCTCATGGCTCAAACTATAACATCCAAACAGTAACAATGAAGAGAGGGCTTGAGAGGGCAAGTATACACTCACCATGCAGTGTGTAGAGTACGCATACGTAGAATTTTCCAGCTATAGGGTGATGCTTCCTCTTGAAATTTTTGGAATATAGCTATCACAAGATGGAATCTGGAAGCTATTTTTAACCAAATACTCTATTGTACTGAAAGATTGTGGGGGTACAAGATGGATGAGTTCAGTTGTAAGCAATTTTAGAAAAACAGAACTACACCTTTAAATTAATGCTATTGGATTATAAAGCAATACATAATAGTGGATTGTCAAAGACATATACAGGATTGGATCTTAAGGTCACTGTAGAGATTTAAATGCACACAACTTCAACTTTGTAGTATATATAGCCACGGACTGTTCTGTTACTATTTCAATGACTTTTTCAACTATATGGCCCCATCACCATATTAATTTTTTACAACCAGTCAGAAGTCACTTACATATATAAGTAGTTTTTGGCCATAAATAACTCCTTATAACATGACAGCATAAATGTTGTGGTATGATTTGAGCTTATAAAGTTGAGCTTCAAGCTTAAGGGGTTTGGAAGTGCAAACCCTGTATGACATTAAATTTTATTAACTTCAATCGATGCTATAGATTCAGATAAATGCAGCATGGAACTGTGGTACTGATAAAGCAAAAACAAACAGTTCTCAGATACTACAGCCTTGTTAACCGTATCCATGCTAAGAAATTAACTGTTTTGCTTAAGCATGTTAACCCAAGCATCAATGTAGCAACAAATCAAAATACTCACTATAATATTAAACCATTTGACAAAAGTTGTTCTCAGAAAGTGATTAGTATATGGCAGGATGTTTGGAGCAATGGTAAGATAGCAGTGCACAGGTCAAGAAAACACACTGGCAACTTCTTGAAAACAACATTATGATGGATGTTCTATTAGAGTAGTTGACTGTTCTATTAGAGTATTTCGATTTTAGCAGCTTTTAGGTTAAGTCTCACAACAAAAGTATAATTTGAACCCCTCTTAGTAATTCTAAATAAAGATTAGCCATTCTCCCTTCTCTTTCCATCTTTTCATTGCCCATGCATACGTATAAGATGCAATTGCATCTATACTGCAACTTCTAGAAGCTTCCTAGCTTGCACATGGTAAAATTTTGGAGGGGGTGCTTCAGCACCCAAAGCACCCCCCTAAATCCGCCCTTGTGTTTAGCTACTCTTATCTGAAATAAACTCTTTAAAGTTAACAACATCCACATTAATTTGTGTTGCAGGTCCATTGTCATGAATGTGAGTGGCGGTACTATTTACAGTATGTAAAAAAAAAGTATGTAAACAAGAAATTGGATCCTCAAAAGAAGAAGAGTGTATATAGCAGCCGGATAAATAATATTATGCAAAGACAGTGAGGGGCCATGTTGCACAACTGATGACACTTCAGAAGTTCATTTTTTAAGTTGTTAGCTTTGCACAAGCAGTATAATTATGTATAATTCAGTTTGAACTTACTATAGCTACCATGCACGTTGTAATTGCTCTCCTTGCTTATCAGTTTACCCAATTGTGTTGTAAGTAAGTTATATCCACACTTATAATTGATAGCTAAAGTAGCATACACAGTACCATTCATGTGAAGTTCTGCAGACAACGTGTGATCATGTACATAAGATTTAGATACATCAGTAGGACTATAGTGGAAACTGCATGGGCAAAGTAAGGATAAAATGGATTTTATTTATTTATTTATTTTCCAAAAATGTGCAGCCTCAGTTTGAGGATTAACGCACATATGAAGCATACATACAAAATGTTTTACAATATGATTGATTATGGGATTACTGATTGGTAGGGGAAAGTAATAATAATTTCAGTTGGTACTTAAAAATTTGTAATGATTGTTGTTGGATTAGGTCAGGTGGGAGTGAATTCCACAGTCTAATTGATCTAGGGAAGAATGAATTACTGTACTGATTGGTCCTTGCATAGATATGATGAAATCTTTGATCATGTCCTCTGGTGTTAGAAGTGACAGGGATTAAATCAACTGGGGATATATCAATGAGATTATGAACAATTTTGTAGAGGAGGGTGATACTAGATACTTGTCTGTGGTGTTCTAAGCTGGGAATGTTAAGGTCAATGAGCATGTTAGTTACGCTGCTGAAATGCGAGAAGTCAGCCATAATGAATCTGGCAGATTGCCTCTGTACTCGTTCAAGCCTATCAATGTCTCTTCTTATGTGAGGGGACCAGACAGGATTGGCGTATTCTAAGATTGGTCTTATCATGGCATTATAACATTTCAATTTGATTTGAGTTGGGCAGGACTTAAGATTTCTCTGTAGGAATGCTTTGACTGATAGAGCTTTGGATGTGATGTTAGTAATGTGTGTGGACCAAGACAAGTCATTGGTGATTGTAACTCCTAAATATTTAGTAGATGAAACTTCTTGGATAGAGATGTCATTAATGGTGTAGTTGTATGTGATCGGATTGTGTTTACGAGTGATTCTCATGAATACACTTTTATCAGGATTAAAAAACATACCAGATCTAGTGCCCCATTGTGATAAGGAGTTGAGATCATTTTGAAGTGATAAACAGTCGGATGTAGAGTGAATAACAGTATAAAGTATGGTATCGTCAGCATACAGACCAATGTTGGCAATGATTGATAATGGGAGGTCATTAATATAACATAAAAATAATAGAGGGGCTAAGATTGTTCCTTGGGGGACACCCGAGTTAACTGCATGTGACTCACTGGTTGAACCGTCAAGAGTTACTTGTTGATGCCTACCGATGAGGAAGTTTTGTAGCCATGTTAGTAGTTCCCCTCTAATACCATAGTAGGATAATTTGCATGTGTGCAAGTGCTGATCAATAAATTTATAGTTACAGTTAAGCAGATTATTTTGTTGTGTTCTAAGTTTACTCAGCTAGAAATACCTGTAAAGGTAGACCCATTGTAGCTAGGTGATGGCAAGGCTAGAAGACACTGAGAAAAGGCATATTACGCATATGGTACGTACCATACGCGTATATGATTATACCGTACGCGTATGGTACGGAAAATCGTACCGTACGCGTATGGTATACATACCATACGCGTACGGTACAAAATACGCATATGGTATAGAACAATTAAGGATATCGTCAGCCTTGTCGCCCATGGAGTAAATCAGTGTGTTCACTTGACGCTCATCTGGCTTCGAAGAAAGTCCAGAAGCTTCTCTGAATCTTTCGAACCGACGAATCCATTTAGGCCGATCGTCTGGCGAAGAAAAGTCAAATTGTTTCGGACCCTCGAGCGGTAGGGACGCCATAGACCTCAATCCAACTAAACACAGCTATTCAGTACTCTTTGGACAGAAAAGATTAGGCAGATTAGTTAGCAAAAAAACCTCAGTTATTATATCCGCCATTAGTGACTGTTCTATTCGAGTATTTTGTCATTAGTATGAGTAATTGAGTGGAGCTCTATAAATCATGTTTACTACAATCTCGGAAAGTAAACTCCGTGCATGGATCCGTAATCTATGCATTACGTTACAAATCGAGAAAGTCATTCACCATGCAGAGAAACCTTATAGCTAAGTGATAGAAAACGAGAATGAAGTTGAATCTCTGCACTGGTATTCCAAGATAGTAAGTTAAATATTTACCGCAATTAATAAAATGTTTTTATGTTTTTCATCAAATCTATCAAAAATCCAACCAGTAGTTTCAACATTCACCATTTCATTTCCTTCTCTACCAGTGCCAGATCAGGAGGCTTCAAATTACATCACAATCCCTCCACCACTAACAAGCAACGACACTTTTACTTTGTAAGGATCTGTCGCTTATGGAATGCGCTTCCATTAATTGACGTTAATCTGTCTATTGATACTATCAGGAACAGAGTCAAGTCCCACTTCTGGAATCATTTCATTCATAACTTTGACCCCCTCAACCCTCATACACTGCACTACCACTGTCCCTGTAGTCGGTGTGTTACTGATCATTTCTCGATTAACTACACACTGTCTTAGACAATTTATCATGTGTTCTTTTATTATTATTTTATAATTACTACTTTTGGCTGTAGGAACAAGCCTACAGACCTTTAGTACACCATGTGTATTGTCAATTCTTGTATCTGTGTGTGTACCTAAGCTTATGATTGTATGTGTGTACTATAAAGCATTAATAAATAAATAAATAAATAAAAGACATAACATCACTAGAACGCATACAACGAAGAGCAACTAAGTATATTCTAAATGACTACACCTCTACCTATAAATCCAGACTGGAACAACTAAACCTCCTACCACTAATGTACATCTATGAAATAAATGACCTTATGTTCATAATAAAATCATTGAAATCGCCATCAGACAACTTTGAAATTAGAGACCATATTACCTTTTAATACCAGTAACTCTACTAGATCAGGGACACATCACAAGCTAACCCATCCTAGAACAACATCAGCGGTACAGCGTCACTTTTACTTCAATAGAATCTCACGACTTTACAACTACCTCCCAGTTATTAACATTTCATTACCAACTAACATTATCAAACGCCAATTAATCCAACACTTATGGACTCATTTTTACAATAATTTCAATTCTGATCGAGCCTGCACTTTTCACCTTCTTTGTCCATGTCATCGCTGCTCCAGTGTGCCTATATCTGTAAACTTCAATGAACTGTAACTATAATTCTGTAATTAACGGTAACTAAAATTGTTTATTTATTAAATTTTTTTTTCACCTTGGATGTCAGCACCTGTTGCTGGCATACCTTCACCATGCAATTTTGATTTTACTTGCACGCATGCTGTAAAGCTAAATAAATAAAAATAAAAAATAAAATTTAATCATGTGTGTGTATGTGTGAGTGAGTGAGTGAGTGAGTGAGTGAGTGAGTGAGTGAGTGAGTGAGTGAGTGAGTGAGTGAGTGAGTGAGTGAGTGAGTGAGTGAGTGAGTGAGTGAGTGAGTGAGTGAGTGAGTGAGTGAGTGAGTGAGTGAGTGAGTGAGTGAGAGTGTGTCTCCTCCACCCCTGTATATGAGTCCATATGTTAAAATGTCAGCTTTAAAGTATTTTATGGTAAAAAATGTCATCAGATTCAATCTCAAAACGCACATTTCCCTGGGGAGCATGCTCCTAGACTCCCTAGATTTAAGCATGCATGCAGAACCATTGGAAATTTTCATCAAATTTGCTGGAGCTGCCCTTGCTAGGACTCACAGCCAAAATCAGATTATTAGTTAATTACAGTACTTGGCCAGTGGTGTATCCAGAAAAATTTTTTTACTGAGGCAAAGTTTATACATTGACCTGAGAGGGAATGCTTCTGACTAAACTAATTCACAAACACTTTCAAGCAGGGTGATACCTATACAGCATTTTCAGGTTGCATGACTCTCTGGTTGAATGGAAGACACTGTTTCTGAAGACACTGAACAATTTTCTACATGTCATTTGCAGTGCTCCAGCTTAGTTAATGCTACGGTATACCATGCTTTAATTTATTAAGGCCTTACAGCACAAGTGCTGAAGGTCTGTAGGACGTGACACCTAGCTGGTCCTACAGTATATTTAAATTTGTTATGTTTGAAAAGATGGAGAAAGGAGAAATATTATACTAGCTTAATTGTACTCAACACAATACTCTGGATACATTTTGAGTGGTCAGCCCATCCATCCATGGACTGCAATGCAGGTCATAGTCATGCACACTATACTTTGATCTAATGTGATATTTAAGTCAGAGATTATTACTTTCAAGTGCATGTGCTAAGCATGTCAAGCTAGGGAGTCTGGGGCATGCTCCCTTTAGGAAAATTTTGAAAATATATGCTTTGAAATGGCATGTGGAGGATATTTTTGATTGTAACTGCTAATGCATGATATGTATGACCTGTTAGCTCATTAATATGGGGTGCCATTTGTGTCAAAACTCCACTTTTTAGACATTGTGTTTTTCATGGTTATTTACATACATTTCATGGTTTTTTACAAATAACAGTAAAATATGCATGGTTATTTATGAAAAGCATGGATATTTACGAAAGCATGGTTATTTACGAAAAGCATGGTTAGCTATTTACGAAAAGCATGGTTATTTACAAAAGCATGGTTATTTGCATAAAGCATGGTTATTTACGAAAAGCATGGTTACTAAGTTTTATGTGCGATATCGATACTACAAACTGGCAGGCTGTATATATATATATCGATAACTTAATTAATAACGGTGCGCAGGGGCGGTGGAGCAGGCCAAAGAGTGAGATGGCCAGGCCAGCTGTAAGTTGAAGACCAAAATAAAAAAGGTCACTGCCTGCTGACAGTAGCTGTTCACCAATTATATATATCTTCTCACTTATAACTACACATACGTAGCTAAGTACGTAGCTTGCTACACTGCTTCTCTGAATACTGTGACTGTTCTATTAGACTATCTAGGTCCTGACTGTAGTCCACTGGCCATCAGTTTTGGCGTATTCCGATCAGCTTAGTGTATTTGCACCAGACTAAAACTAACAATATTACAGACAACTATAGCTAGCCCACGCCGGGGAAGGCTAATTATAGACTGCATCCGGTGCAAATGTATGCACCGTCATGGGCGGTGGGGACGGGGGGCCATGCCCCTCCCCCCCACACACACACACACTTATGGGACACTGTTTGCAAGAAAAGATTGATACTCTAATAGAACAGTCAGGACCTATATAGTCTAATAGAACAGTCATAGTATTCAGAGAAGCAGTGTAGCAAGCTACTTAGCTATGTATGTGTAGTTATAAGTAAGGAGATGTAATTGGTGGAGAGCAGCTATTGTCAGCAGGCAGTGATCTTTTTTTATTTTGGTCTTCAACTTACAGCTGGCCTGGCCATCTCACTCTTTGGCCTGCTCCACCGCCCCTGCGCACCATTATTAACTAAGCTATCGATATATATATACAGCCTGTATATAACTGCCAGTTTGTAGTATCGATATCGCGCGTAAAACTTAGTAACTATGCTTTTCATAAGTAACCATGCTTTTGTAAATAACCATGCTTTTCATAAATAACCATACTTTTCAATAACCATGTTTGTCATAAATAACCATGCTTTTGTAAATAACCATGCTTTTCGTAAATAACCATGATTTTGTAAATAACCATGCTTTTCGTAAATAACCATGATTTTGTAAATAACCATGCTTTTGTAAATAATCATGCATGCTTTCATAAAGCCATCCTTTTCGTAAATAACCATGCATGCTCTACAGTTATTTGTAAATAACCATGCAATGTATGTAAATGATAACCATGAAAAACACAATGTCTAAAAAAAGTGGAGTTTTGCACAAATGGCACCTCATAGCTTTTCGCAAATAACCATGCTTTTGTAAATAACCATTATTATTATTATTATTTGTTTACTGTACAGAAACCTCCATATGGAGTATATAGTACAACAGATTAAATTAAGAATAAATTGTAGTGATTGTACTTAGCTATAATTAATACATTGTTTAAATGTGCTTAAGGTAGGTGATTCCACAGTACTGCTAGATAGGTTATTCTATGATTTAATTGTAGAGGGGTAATAAGAGTAAAGGCTTTTCGCAAATAACCATGTTTTTGTAAATAACCATGCTTTTCGTAAATGACCATGCTTTTGTAAATAACCATGCTTTTCATAAATAACCATGCATATTCTACAGTTATTTGCAAAAAAAAACCATGAAATGTATGTAAATAACCATGAAAAACACAATGTCTAAAACAGTGGAGTTTTGACACAAATGGCACCCCATACATTTATACCTTGCAGCTGACTCATTGGAACTTTTGAAAAGTAATTTAAAGACAATTAGCATAAATGTAAAGGGATTTACATCAAACAGTGCAATGAGAACAGTGGCTATAATTTATGCTGAATGCTCTATTAGAGTACATTACGACGACTGCTCTATTAGAGTATTTCGATCTTTTTCATACAAATTCAAGTAGTTGAAAAGTGGTCCAGCCAATGCCACAGTGGACACTGGCCCTGCTTAGTAATACAGCCATAGATTCTATTATGTATGGTACAGTAATTATGTCTAGTAACGTTTGAGTAGAAAATTCGGGGTCAGGTGCCAGAACTCAGGCCTGCTCAGCCTGAATTGTCAGCATTTTTTTTACCGAGGCAAGTGCCTCGGTTGCCTCAATGGTAGCTACACCACTGCTTGGCTACTACCAGCCAGCCTTCATGAAGAATCTGCTGAATTCAATTAACTTTCTACCCTGGTAAGTTATATCATTGTCAGGATGACTGAGTGCCGCATGACTGTAAAAGTGCTACATGCTATGATTTTATTTTGTTGCTATTCTTTTTTTATTGTTGTTGTAATACTCCAATAAAGAGAAGCAGAATTCAGTGTTCCTATTGTTAGAGGGAGGGAGGGGAGGGGAGAGCTAGCTTTACCCTTATACCACAATAATGCATGAAGCAAGTGCCAAAAGTGGTGTAACAACATCATAAGATAATGTATAAACTGTTTCCTAGACAAGTACAACAGGAAAGCAGAATACTTTAAGCCATAGGCGGCGGAAAGGGGGGGGGGGGGGGCTAGGGGGCTGAAGCCCCCCCTCAGAATGATATCACACCGAAATTATCTTTCTTGGAGTGGGGCTGAAAACCGTGATAAAGATCGAGATACTCTAATAGAGCAGTCACTCTAATAAAGTATTCAGTGTGTAGCGAGCTATGTAAGGATTTTTATGTAGTTTATCAGCTAGAAATGGTAGCTGGTGAGGTGGAAAGCTCTTGTCAGTTGGTTGCGACCTTTTTATTTATTTATTTTTTTTTGGTCTCACCTTACCAAACTATAGAAATACGTCTGGGTCAGCCCAGACCCCCCTCATATCAACTACTTGCTCCGCCGCTGCTTTAAGCTATCACTATAAAGTTTCATGCATAAAGGCTGACATTTGCAGACAAATACATCTAGATAAATAAATATACAGAAAGTTCAAAACTTGCCTTGTGCTAAGGAATCAGCAATAAAACATGCATAGACCAAGTTGCAGTAAACCCGCTCTTCTATGCAGTAAGATTGTAACAATAATTATTATTAATGCCTAAGGTAGATAAACATAAGTGACAAATTTTATTATTATTATTATTAGTATTAGCACTTTACAGTGACCAGCACTGAAGATCTGACAACAACATGTGCTGCAGCCTTAGGATTACCTAACCTAACTTCAAGGACTTAGACCTAATGACTTGACCTAGTGACTTGACTTAGTCACTGATAAGGTATAACAGAAAAGGGGCCAAAGTATTTTCAGTAGAAAGGGGCCATAAAGGTTACATGTGTCATAGCATACCACTGTGTTTCAGTAGTATGCATGTAATGTAAGTGCATTGAAAACTAACTTAGGTATTAAACCCTCAGTAATACTTTATTATCCACCTCCACCTCCCTTCATAATAAAAATGATCAAAATACTCTAATAGAGCAGTCAAGTAACTACTCAATTAGAGCAATCAAAAGACAATGGCTTAGTTACCACTTTTTCCTACAGTTAATTTGTTAATTTCATGGTTTAAAGCAGTGGATTTACTGCCCTTGAGCACCTTATTCTATACTATATATTAATTTCCAGAAACCCACTTTTAAAAATCCTGGTTCTGCCACTGTGTACCATGCACTGTATCAAAAGCATAATTGTTAGATAACTTTGCTCTACTGTTTTGTCTTTGTCTACTAGTGCCTAATTAAAAAAAAATTGTGAAAGCTACAGTAAGTAAACTACCAAATACAAACTATTATTAATACATATACATGTGTATGTGTGCATGCATGTATGAGTAAACTACATTGCACAATCAACACAGTGTAGCAGCTGCAAATAAAGAGTTAGTCAATGTAGTTCAGAAGAGATTCTTGAAATGAGTATTGCTGAGGAGAGGAATTAGAGGATGCAGCTGATTCCTCCATTTGTAGGTACCTATAATGTAAACAATTCACAACATGATAATTGTTGTTGTGAATTCTTGGCACACAAACAGTATGAATGGGTGGAAATCAGGACACACGCTAGTGTGTCATGCGGCCAAGGAAAGCCAATGCATTTGGGCACAATGTAGTACAGAAGAAACATCATGCAGACATACACACAATTTTTTTCAAGCCAGAAATACTGTTTCTTGATATTAATGGTGTGGCTTAATGAATGGAATATATTTAAAATTATATTGCAATTGGCTTATAGTTACATTTAAGCATTTTCAGTTATACATTACATACCTTGTATCATCTTTGTCATACAATGACCACTTTAGCCACTTAAATCTTGATTTTGCATCTGAGCCTTGCACTGAATGTTTTTGTATTAGCTTGCAATTCAGGAAAATGTTGAAGTATTGTGGATATTTCATATATAGTACCATACCAGCAAAAACCAACAGTGGTAAAATTATCAGCCCATAAACTACTATAATTACTACAGTGTTAGTAAAATTAATGGATTCTGATAGTACAGCCATTTGAAGAGACAAAACCAGTATCAGCAACAAAAGAATAAATCCATCATATTTGTTAAGTGCCTCACTTTTGTATGGCTGTATCATGCTATGCACAAGTGTTATCACTAGACAAACTGATATCAACAAGTATAGTGCAATGTTATCATTTGAAAAGTCTATTATTAAAATGATGAGAATCACTTGCCTGCATAGTAAATAAATTGCAGCAAACCATCGGCACTTGTCTTTGTAACATCCTTGAAACTGATCAAGCAGTGGTTTAATTTTTGTGAAGTTTATCTTATGATTTACAAATGGTTCCAATAGTAGCAGCAGAGGTAAGCCACCTACTATCAACAACTCATACATAAATGCTATAATCACATATGCTATATGACGACCACTGAAATATATGATGTCTGGAGATAAATAGCAGTAAACCTCATCTTTGTCAGTAAATTTTAACAATCGAAGTAATTGTAGAGAGGTGTTTGCTATTGCTGTGTATGTCAGTGTGAGAATCAGACATATCACACGGATAATTATCTTACTAATAAAAGTTGCAAACCTCCTAGAGCATCTCGCAAACATTGCAAGCAGTACAAGAATTGATGCAATTGCTGTTGGGTGAATGTAATACAAGACATATTGGTCAATTCCACTCATTCCTTGTATGAAGCACAAGCGGCCAAGAAAAGCAGGGTTCAATCGGACAACAGTGAATAGCACATTATCAAAAATACTTAGAGCAAAAGAATTATCCCATATTTGTCCCAGTAGCATATCCACTACACTGTAATAATGTATGATTCCATACAAGCATCCAACATTGATTTGATAATACATCAGCCCCAATACTACTACTATTATAACTATCCAATATAAGACTGTAAAAAGCATTACCAATACAGTGATTCCAGGTGAGCAGCTGTTAATGTCCACACAGTAGTCAAAGTCATATGATAAAGTATACCCATTACTGCACCTACCACAAGCTGGTCCTGTTCTATGTAAACCACATTGATCATTGTAGGTCAAGGGAAGTAGAAATCTTCCAGAAATCACTTCTCTACGAGTAAAGTTGCAGTATTTATTTGGACAACGTGATAGAGCAGTTTGTCCACTAACAGTACCAAACCAGTAGTCCTTTTTAATAGTTGTCTTCTTTGATTGGCACTTGATAATTTGGTGAATGTCATAGCAATCGCATACCCCAGCTTTGGTATACACATATCCCAAATGACATGGAACAATTTCTATTGTCAATATCAAACTAATTCTCCTGCTCTTTAGTCTCAATGATAATAAGATACTTTCGGTGATGGCATGTTTGTGATTTCCAATAATTTTAATACCATGTAATTTGTCTCTCACCAAAACAAATGATTCGTTGACAAGAGTAAACTTGCTACAATTGTTGATGCAAGTAATAAAGAATCTTGTGGCTTCTGCTGGTTGGTTGTTGTAACCTAAAATGACTGCTGGAGCATTGATTTCTTGACCTAGTGCAATCCCAGTAATTCTGCACACTGTGTAATCATTGTTGCACTTTGCTGGATGTTTCAGTAGTAATCTTTTAGGAGGAGTTGCTATAACTAACAACTCTGTTACATTGGGCTCAATTGTGATAGCATTCGGAATGTAAAATATTGATGATGGATTTGCTGTGGATTTATTCCACACATGAACATAGTCAATTCCATCATAAAAAACTGCATTGCCAGACCACAGTGCAGTATTATTTATAATAGCAACAGTTGAGATGGTATGCTCTTGTCGAGAAAATTCAGTGCATAATGCTTCAGTGTTAATGAATGAGGTGCAGTTATTAGAAACATGCCTATAATAGAAATCAGGTGATTTACTGCAAAAGTTATCCTGAGGAAATAGCAACCAGTGGCACTGACCATTGTCTAGGTTTGACAATGAAAATAAAATGTAAATGCCTCCACCATACATATTTGCATGATTGCGGAAGATGTTGATATGAAATGATGAATAGTTTAGTAAGATGTATGAGTCACTCAAATATAAGGCAGCTCCTTTAGTAGCTTGATTATCTCGAAATGTGGTGTTACCTTTACCCACTAGAATTGAATTTACAAGTTTTAGTGGGGCACCGTTGTTATTAATGAACTCTGCATTTAAAAGTAAAAATGCTGGGACAGCATTGTACTCCATAGCCACATAAATGATACTATAGCCTGTATTATTCCTGAGGACACAATTGTTAATAGAAATAACATAAGAATTATCTGACACTGATGAGCATTTTAAAGAACTGTGGATAACACTACCAGCACCAAAGCCAAAGTTATTTTCAAAAGTTGAATACTGAATGTGACCAGTGAACTTTTTCTCATATGTACCAGTAATGTAAATTCCACCACCTTTAATGTTACTTGCAAAATGATTGTTCCTAATGTTAAGTATTGTCAAATTCACAATACAGTTATCTTCAAAAAGTTCAAAGAAAAGAAATGCTCTTCCTGGTTTATGCAGAGAAGATCCTGAATTGTTCACAATATTCACATTCTCCATTGAAAGTGTGGCATTTACAAACCGTACTTGTGCATAAACTAAAGCACCATGCTTGTTATCACTAAAATTTGAATGAATAATATCAAATAAACTTTGAGATTTAACAGATAATTCTATTAAGGTCTCAGCATGGTTTGAATTGTTGACAAAAGTGCAATTTTCAATTACTGCATGTGTTTTGTTTCCTCCAAGATAGAAACTTATCATATTTCGTCCAATTGTGTTGTTATAAAAGGAACATGATGACAAGTGCAATTTTGGAAGTGATAAGTGGTTAAGATGGGAAAAGTGGACCCATAATGCTGAGGCAGTAACATATCCCTTAACAACACTATTGTTATAAAATACAACATTTCCCAGTGTAACAAACGAGGAATTTTTAACTCTAATATTAGCTCCTGCACCACCACGACCACGATTAGAAGTGAACAGAGTATCCATAACAACAACATTGACTAAGAGTTTAGGATCATTTGATATAAGCAATATTCCAGCTCCATCTGCTATTTCCTGAACTTTAGGAGGCAACATTTTATACTGAATATCAATGATTTGACCAAAATGCCCATTGTTATTAAATACACACCTTAAAATGGCTACGTTGGTTTCACCGATGGTTGTTTTGAAAACAACTCCTCCAGTGGCAGTATAATTATCTGTTGCACAGTGTTTGTATCCAGTTTGAGCTTGAAAACAATAAATGACATCATCATTAGAGTTAAATGAAAATTGCGTATCTACTAACTGCAATAATCCTGATATGCTCTGTAAATATAGAGCACGGAGCTTGGAATGTTGGAATGCACAGTTCTTGATAAACAGGTTTGTCAGCTGGTTGAAAGTAACCCCTCCTGGAAGTTTTCGTGTTTGAGGATCACCACACCCATCCCATATGATCCCTTCAATAACAACATTACTACAGTTATTACAGAATACTCCACCAGTATTGTTACACAATACAATGGTGTTACCCTGTCCTCTTATTGTAATAGCATTAAGGTTGTGTAACTCTACTATTGTAGTTAATGGAACTGAGTTGGATGTTATGTTGACACAATCATTACTCTGTAAATGGTTTAGTACATAACCAAGTGAAGAACAAGGATAATCTCCTTCCAAGCAGTCTTCAGTATCATTTCCATCAGTGCTAACAGTGACTATCTTATTATAATCCTGTAGTGCTTGTGTTAAATCAGCAAGTGTAATCAGTAAGAAAACAATGCTTTTAAATTTCTCCTGCATTCTGAAGTCATATTATACATAACATAGTAAGTGACACATTGTGAGACCAAATGTGACTGAATTTTGGAAAATCACCCATATGGGTGCACATGAAATAATTAGAATTTTCATGTTTAGTGGGTGGCTAATAAGTGCTGGGCACAGTTTTGAAGATATTTCAAATTTAAGGTATTGAGAATGGCTTAAAACCATCAACAAGTAGATTTGGACTATAAAGTTTGTTACTTGATCATTAAATATTTTAGGTGTCAAATGTGCCCATATGGATGATTTTCCAAAATTTGGTCACAAATATACTCTAGGACAATATTACGAGTAGCTCTCAGTGGCGTAGCCAAGAAAATTTTTTTACTGAGGCAAAGTTTATACATTGAAATAATTGAGAGGGTCAGCTTCAGACTCAACTGATTCACACACACTTTCAAGATTGGGTGCCATACAGCATTTACAGGTTGGCTCTCTGTTTGGATGTAAGAAATCGTTTCAGAAGACTCTGAGCATTTTTCTACATGTCATAAGTAATGTTCCAGCTTAGTTAATACTACAGTATATGCATACCATGCTTCAATTATTAGACTAGTGTAATTGCACTCAACACAAAAACTGAATTAGACTACTCTGGAGATATTTTGAGTGATCAAGCCATTGTGGACTGCAATGGAGGTCATAGTCATGCACACTACTTTTTCAGTGTTGATCTGATGTGATGTTTTAAGTCAGAGATTTTCTCTTTGATGTGATGTTCAACTGCATGTGCTAATCATGTCAAGCTAGTGAGTCTAGGGGCATGCTCCCTTAAGGAAATTTTTGTGCTTTGAAATGGCATGTGGAGGCTATATTTTATTGTAACTGCAAATACATGATATGCATGATCAATTGATTAACATAAATGATTTAGACCAAGCAGTGTAATGAGAACAGTGGCTATAATCTGTACTGAATGTTCTATTAGAGTATAATTATTACGATGACTGCTCTATTAGAGTATCTCGATCTTTCTACAAATTCAAGTAGCTGAAAAGTGATCCATCCAATGTCGGACTGTGTCACCATGAGTTCTGGCCGTGCTTAGCTCTAGACTACAGCCATAGATACTATTGTGTGTGGTACAGTAATGCTGTCTAGTAACGTTTGAGTAGAAAATTTGGGGTGCCAAAACTCAGGCCTGCTCAGCCTGTTCAGTTGAGCATTTTTACACAGGCAGCTGCCTCGGTTGCCTCAATGGTAGCTACGCCACTGGCTTTTGTTATTTCTTATGTAATTATCCACTTAGCTATTGTAATTGCAATAAATATGTAATGAGCACTACAACTAACATATATATGTACAAGAACTAGGTACTATCATTATGCTGCCAAAAATATTGAAAAGGCTGTTGCTATTGTTCCGGCAGTCACGTGAATAAAAATAAAACTTAGACAAAAAAGAGTCCTGAAACAACAAAAAAAGTGCACAAAATTGGTAATCGAACCCGGTGTGTAATAGTATTATGAAGCGGAAAGCCAAACAACTAAGCAGAGAGTGTTTTACTTAGCTACAACTTTAAAGATACATAACAACGAACTCTACAACATGGTTACAACCAATCATATTACTGCACGCGACCTGTATTTGACTGTTTATAATTATGTAATGAATTCAATTCTCTACATCCTCAGGGGGAGGGCCAATAATCTCCTTGCTCCATTGAGATACAGTATTTTGTCCCTTGCTATAGTAGCAGAGCTTCTGATTGGTTGTTGCATCATTGATTGCACAACTGCTTGACTTGCTGCATCTCTTCTAGGTCTTCTAGAGATGTCAGGCTTCTCCTTTGACCTTTCACGATCAGAAGTAGTGTCACCCTTTCTGGTGTCAGTACATTCATACATGTGCATCATGTGTAGTGACTTCTAAAGGATAAAGTCTTGTGATTGGATTTGTTCTCCCTGTACTTGAACGGATGTAAGCAGTACGAATGAGTCCATCATAGCCTTTGTCCAATCTTTCAATAACCGCTAGTTTCCATTTATTCCTTGGAATATATAGTAGGGGCAATGAAGGCGTGGGCGTGATCTGTCATGCTACAACCGGTCCCCCCGGACCAGTTGCAGCAACCATACTTGGTCCCCCCGGACCACCTGCAGCACTGCAACATGTCCCCCCCGGAAAACTTACTCCGCCACAGTTGGTCCCCCTCTGCCATATGAGGTCCCCTACCGGCTTTATTACAGACTCGATCATAGATCTTTGAGAAGGAGTAGAGCTAGGCACAAAGTGCCCCACTGTGCCAACCTGGCTTCCATCCACTGTAGCCTTATAATTACTAGTTTATATATGCGTACATGCTATACAAGATTGAGATACTCTAATAGAGCAGTCAGTCAATACTCTAATAGAACAGTCACTTAACATCTACAGTTGCATTGGTACATTTGGCCTGATATTTCAGCTGAAATAATCGATCCCCCTGTGTATACTATCCTTATCCTTACCTGTTGCATTCAGCTAACCACTCCAGTTTCTTTCTTAACAAATGTAAAGTGTCTAACTATTGTATTTCTCTTACAGGCTGCCTCTGCCGACACTGCACACTGCCAACATAAATCCATGCAATATGATGTAAAGTGCCTATTGTGTAACTCCACCTGCCTTTGTACAACGCATGTTTTAATATAATTGTACACTGTTGCTATAAGTCAGCAGAGATACACTTACCATCACAATAAGGTGCTGCATGTTCTAACTACACAACTCATTAAAATGCTTGCTAATTTTCATTTGTTGAAGTATAGCTATAGCTATACTTATAGCTATACTTCAACGAATGAAAAATTAATTTGCAAACATATGCAGAGCTACAGAACTTCTGAGCTAGCTACTGAAGCACCTTAAGCAATATCCATACTAACAATGTGCTATCACCTTCATTATGAAAATGTGATGTATAGAATTGACTTTCCCTTTAGACTCATCGTAATTATACAATCAGCCCTTTCCAGGAAGCAATCCAAAGTAGAATACCTCCAATTACTGCAAAGATTTAAAAGTAACTATTAAGTTACTATGAGACAAATGAAATTACTGTACATTGCTTGGCCACTACTAACCAGTCTCCGTGAACAATCTGCTGAATTAACAGAATCTTTCATGTTGTTTGTTAGGAAAATGTTGAATGATTAGATTAATAGATTTCATCTTCTGAAAGAATTTTCGTAGCTCAGTTATAGAAAGAGTGGGTGGACTCAGCCAACCATACTTATTATAATACTGAACTGTAATTTACTGATGTTGCTAAATTTTAATTTTGTAACCACACCTGTCCACACAGGTCCTTTGTGTTGTAGTCCTGTTTGGTCGCAAGCATCCAAAGATTTACTTGCCGTTTAATTTTTATCTTTTTGTAGGAGCATGCCTGTCAAGCATGGAATCCTCACATCCAAAAGAGTATTAAGCAATTAGAATCATGTGGTGATCAATTTAATTGTTCTGCCCTTAATTTCATTGGACACCATTGTTACTCTGACTTACATTCGCCTTCCCTCCTATCTCATTGCAATTTTTTTACCATCCTATCTGTCCATAATTTTTGAACATCCATCATTGCTTAGATTTTGAAAAATATTTACTCTGTCTTCTGTCCCCACCAGGCAGATCACATTCACTTACTATATGTTATAACCAGGCATCGCTTAATTGTTATAGATTTCTCTTTTTGTAAATAGTGTGTTCTTTTGGAATTGCATACTGTCGCAATCTGTATTGCGAATGATGTAATGCTGTTATTATGTCATCTACAAACGAGAAAAATGTGTTTTATTCTAATTATTGACACTTGATTTAAGTTGTGTTGTAACACGTGCTTTGTTTTTGTTCCTAGTTATAATTATTTGAATAGTGAACCAGCGCTCGCGTTGTCCGTAGCGACATTTGGTGCCGAAAACCCGTCCAACCTGATTACTATACTCTCGCCAAGCGTCACTGATTTTTGATTCTTGGAACCCTAAAAGAAGAAGTCGTGGTACCGTGGCATAATTTATAACGGTACCACAGAAGGCGAGTGAACTTAATTGTTTGAACAATTTATTTCTAGTTGAAACATAGGTGCCGCGAAATGCCGACTTGCAGCTCACTAAAGAGTGCACGTACACGGGACAAAAAGGCATTAATTAAGGAGGAATCTGAAGCCCAGAAGTTACTGCAAGAAAAACTTCCTAACAACCTTGAAGATGTCTTGCACCTTCATATGACCGCCGGAAAAGTGTTACTGAATTTAGAAGCGAAATTTTCGAGACTGGAATCTGCAAATGACAAATTAATTGATGCATTTGAGCAAGCCAATGATTCAGAAGGTGCAGAACAATTCTAAACTGTCTTAGATGAAGATGCTGAACTGATGGATAGTGTACTGACAAAAATATCCGAATTGAAGGTACTAAAGGAGGAACTGGAGAGAATACGCAAAGATTTAGAATTGCAAAGTAAGGGCCCCCACACCACACAGACCAGTTCAATTAATACTCCAAGTGCTAACATTGCTAATATATGGTCTCAGCCAGACGTTCATGCCACTATTAAGGCACCCAAACTAGAGATCACTCCCTTTGATGGGAATGTACTAAAATGGAGAGAATTTTGGGATGCCTTTGAGGCATCAATTGACAAGGGCAAATATTCCCCTGTGGACAAGATGACTTATTTGAAGTCGAGATTAACTGGTGAGGCATTGGACGCCATCTCTGGGTATCAATTGTCGCATGATAATTATGCAGTAGTGGTAGATGTGTTAAAACGAAGATTTGGCAACTCCCAGTTGATTATTGATGCTCACTATCATGGTTTGTCTCACCTTGCAGTTGCCTCTAATCAAATTGGGAAATTAAGACAATGTTATGATGCCATAGAGTGCCACCTGCATAGCTTAGAAGCCTTGGGTGAGAACATTGAACACCGACACTTTGTGTCACTGATTACAGAGAAACTACCCCAAGAAATTCTCTACCAGTTGTATTTGATGAAGGGAGAGGAGCCCTGGACTGTACAAAAATTGCGGAAATTACTGGAGAAACATATTACAGCTATGGAAATGGCTGGTGGTGAATCATACTTCTCTCACCAACTCCCCCCAGCAAAGATGGTTTTTAAGCTCGGATACCTGTATGAAGAATCTCGTTACCCCCCTCTAGTGTCAAAGCCCACTGCAGGAGAACTGTTAGTAGGAACAAGCAGTAACTCAAGCAGTAGTAGGAGGACTCAGAATAATTTGAAGTGTGTCTTTTGTAGCCGCAGCCACTGGTCAGATGAATGCTCAGAATACACCACACAACATGCCAGGATGGAGAAGCTGAGGGGGTCCTGTTTCAAATGCCTGCAGAAAGGCCATGTAGCTAAAGATTGCCAAAGACAACGAACCTGTTTTCACTGCGGCAAGAATAAACACCATAGAAGCCTCTGCCCTAATCTGTTTACAGCGGAAGATCAACCAACTGAATCTGGGTTACAGTCGGTACACACACCAAGCATTCAAGAAGAAACAAAAGGTGAAGCAGCCACTGTAGCTTGTGGAAACCAGGTTTTAATGCAGACAGCATCAACTACAGCATTGAATACGTCAGGAGATCAGTTTGTCCCTGTCAGTATGATCTTGGATTCGGGTAGTCAAAGGACATATATAACTCAGAAATTAGCTGAATGCCTGCAGTTGAAGTTGAGTCACCCTGAGAGTGTCACTGTAGCAACATTTGGGTCAGACAAACCAAAGCAGATAACGTATCAACCAATTGAATTACGACTTACTCTCAAAGATGGAAGCTCAATACTAATTGAAGCCAGTGTAGTACCACACATTACTGGAAGAATAAGCCGTGTTCCTATTAACTCAGACAATATTGCCTTCCTCAAGAGTGAAGGCTGGGAGTCCAAGTTAGCTGATACCCTCCCTATTGATTCTGAACACACATCTATTGAACTGTTGATTGGTAATGATTATTATTTCGACCTACTGTTGCCCAGGAAGATGGAGTTGGGAGATGGTTTGTTTTTGTATCAATCCAAACTAGGATGGATCTTGGGAGGATGCTATTTTACTATTGCAGACTCTACCAGTACACCGAGTGTGCTGGTAAGCACCCTTGGCATTGCCCCTGAAGATATGAAGACAACAACTCACATGTTTAGCAATGTTGACTCACCACTTGCAAATAAACCAAATCTGGACATTTTCTGGAACCTAGAATCGATTGGGATCACAGATTCACCTTTAACGACTGATGATAAACAGGCTCTGGAAATCTTCAACAATACTGTCAAGTTTGAGAATGGCAGATATCTAGTGTCCTGGCCATGGAAAAATTCTAATCCCTCACTTTCAGAAAATTACCAACTGGCTGTTGGTCGACTAAAATCTACTGTCAATAAGCTGAAGAGGAATCCAAAATTACTTGAAATGTATACTGCTGTGATTCAAGAACAGTTGGAACGTGGAATAATTGAGAAGGTACACAGTAATCTTAAGCAAGGTGGCGTTACGCATTACATACCACATCATGCTATTGTTACCCCAACAAAAAGTACCACAAAGGTACGGGTAGTGTATGATGCCTCTGCCAAAACAAGGCAGACCAATACGAGCTTGAATGATTGCCTCCTTCGAGGACTAGTGATGCTACCTGACCTTTGTGGATTGCTTCTTAGATTCCATCTACACCCCATTGCAGTAATAGCTGATGTAGAAAAGGCGTTTTTGAATATAGGCCTACATGACCAAGACAGAGATGTTACATGATTTTTATGGTTGAAGAATCCAAAGAATGCCCTCACTGAGCAAAACCTGGAAGTGTTCCGATTTTGCAGAGTTCCATTTGGAGTTATCTCCAGCTCATTTCTTCTAGCAGCCACAATTAACCACCACCTCCAACAGAGTGATCAGCCCATAGCAAAGGAAATTCAACAAGATTTGTATGTGGACAATCTTATCACAGGAGTCGACACTCTTAGAAATGCTGAGTTTCTTTTCAAGGAAGCCAAGAGTCTGTTTTCAGGTGCTGCCATGAACATCAGGGAATGGGCATCTAATTCTAAACAATTTATGGATCTTCTTCCACCAAAAGACAGAACTGTGAACTGTGAACAGAAGGTACTGGGTATTAATTGGAACTTGGTGAGTGATGAATTGTCATTGTCTAAACCATCAGCCAGTAAGCTTCAGCATGTATCCTCAAAACGTGAAGTACTACAAGCCATTGCCTCAGTGTTTGACCCTCTAGGTTTTTTTGCTCCTATTGTTTTGGAAGCCAAACTCTTTATGAAAGAACTTTGGATTGAAAGGTGTGACTGGGATTATAAACTTGATGACAAACAATTGGTAGAATGGCTCCGAGTTTGCAAACATCTTGAAGGCATTCCTACGTACCAAATCCCCAGACACATTGGTATTGGCAATGAAAAAAGCATTGAATACGGTCTGATCTGTTTCTGTGACGCCTCTAGTAAGGCTTATGCCACAGCAATTTATCTGCACCAATCACTCAATGGTACATACAAAGCTGACCTTATTTTTCCAAAACACGGTTAGCTCCAGATAATATAACCATACCACGGCTTGAGTTGTTAGGGGTACTCATTGGCGTACGAGCACTGAAATTTGTTTCAAGGGAGCTCCATTTGCAGGTTACTTATAAAATAGTGTTTACTGACTCGCTGTGTGTACTACACTGGCTGCAAACTAAAAAGCCATTGTCCACCTTTGTAGCAAACAGGTTGAAAGAGATCAAAATGCTTAATGATGTAACTTTTAAACACGTGCCAACAGAAGAGAATTCAGCAGATGTGGCCACTAGAGGAAGGCCACCCGATGAGTTATCATCGATGTGGTGGAATGGTCCATCTTGGCTAAGCCAACCTATGCACTTATGGCCAAATTCCAAGACACCAGAACTGGACACTAAGCTCCAAGATCAGTTTGAATTCGAACTGAAAGGTAGAGCTACTGTGCTAGAACCTGACCTTGTAGTTGGAGAAAGTTCCCTCAACCTACATGGCACAACTCTCAAAGATATCAATGAAAACAAATATTCTTCACTTTTAAAGTTACTGAGAGTTACAGCATGGATCCTAAGGTTTGTTGACAGGTTAAGGAAGAGGGATCACAGAATGGGACCGTTATCAGCTAAAGAAGTGCAAGTTGCAAGGCTTATGTGGGAGAAACACATCCAATTGAAGTCATACTCTGATGTAATCAACAAGGTACAACAAGGAAGAAAAAACGATACAATTCACCAGCTGAATTTGCAACTGGATTCAAATGGTTTGCTCAGGTGCCACGGACGATTTAGAAATGCAGACTTAACACAAGGAGCAAAGTTCCCGAAGCTCTTGCCGAAGGATGAATATTTTACTCAATTGGTTATTAATGATGTGCACACCAAGATCCTTCATTCGGGTGTTTCACAAACCTTAGCAACAATTCGACAAATGTATTGGATACCCCATGGTCGTAAAGCAGTCAAGAAGGTTCTATCAAATTGTAGAATATGCAGACGAGTTGAGGGGCACCCCTTTGCTATGCCACCAATGCCCGATTTACCAAGAGAGCGAGTTGCTAAATCCCTCCCATTCGAGTACACTGGTCTAGACTATTTTGGCCCTCTGTATATCAAGAATTTTGCAGTAGTAACTGACCAGACTGATGGAGATAACTCTAAGAAGGTATGGGTGTGCTTGTTTACTTGTATGACAGTCCGTGCCATTCATTTGGAACTAGTGGAAGACATGTCAGCAAATGAGTTCCTCCTTGGTTTGCGTCGGTTTATCTCCAGACGAGGAACTCCGCAGTTGATTGTTTCAGACAATGCGCAACAATTTAAGTGTGCAAGCACAACTCTTCACAAGGCATGGAGGGATGTAGTCACAGATGAGAAAGTATGTGATTTTTCTACCAAGTTTTACATTAAGTGGAGGTTTATTGTTGAACTAGCCCCATGGATGGGAGGGTTTTACGAGCGATTAGTGGGATTGACAAAACGCGCTCTTCGGAAAACTATTGGGACCCGATCTTTAACACAGAGGCAATTGTCAACAGTATTGACAGAGGTAGAGGCAGTTATTAATTCACGTCCATTGGTCTATGTAGATGCTGACATCAACTTGAGCATGGTCCTTACACCCTCTCATTTTCTTTCACTTCACTCAAACCATGTCATTCCAGACCTCACTGAAGAGATCGATCCAGAGTTTAATGTTTCCGGGATAATCTCCTCTTCACAGCAACTGTTGGAAATCTGGAAGTGTGGACAGAAACTCTTAAATCAATTTTGGATTATTTGGCGACAGGAGTACTTATCAAACCTACGTGAAAGATTTCGGACACTACTGAAAGGACCTCGTAGCTCTACAGACTTCACTCCAAAGGTGGGAGATGTTGTGTTAGTTAAGGAAAACCTCCCTAGAGGTTCTTGGAAGGTTGGCTGTATTTGTGAACTATTCCAAAGTCGAGATAAGATAATCAGATCTGCAAGAATTGCATTTGGTCCTAATAAATTTATTAACAGAGCTCTTAGCTTCCTCTACCCCATCGAGTGTCCAGATGATAATGTTACTGACACCAATGTGGATAAAAATAAGTCACCATCAACACCCACTGAAGATGATAATGATCATTCATCTGACTGTAACATGGAAGATAATGTAAATGATTTAACACCTACCATTCGTCCTACTCGTAAGGCCTCAATTGAAGCAAGGCAAAGGCTTAGACGATGGCTAAACTCTAGCAACTTTGATGACAGTCAAAGGAAAGATGAAGAAATGGATCAACTCGGCTTGCAGTCTCATCTCTGTGGGGAGTGTCGCAATCTGTATTGCGAATGATGTAATGCTGTTATGTCATCTACAAACGAGAAAAACGTGTTTTATTCTAATTATTGACACTTGATTTAAGTTGTGTTGTAACACGTGCTTTGTTTTTGTTCCTAGTTATAATTTTTTGAATAGTGAACCAGCGCTCGCGTTGTCCGTAGCGACACATACCTTATTTTGTAGTTTCTTTGTCTAACTGTAATGTATTGAAGTTTCAGCTGTATTTGTACTTGTGTAATTAATCTTTGTGTAGAAACAAATAAATAGTTTTGTCTTTGTGTACTGAATTATTTAGTTTTTTTGTACTTAACTATGCTTTGTCACCTTTGTGTATGGCATAGACTATATAGGCCTATAGGCTTTTGTATTCACCTTGTCATTTTTGTGACTAAACTAATAATAATAATAATAATACTAACCAGCAATAATAATACCAAGAGTACATAATAATAGAAGAGAGAGGAGAGTGTCTAACTCTCAATATAATCCATACAAACACACTGGGTTCAAACTGTCCTACTTCAATCCATAAAACTTCTAGTAATAAATCAATACTTTTAAGTGAACAGAAGACTGTTGATATTTCATAATTGAAGCAGTAGAAGTGCTACAACCTCCTTCATAGAGCAAGCCATTTGTCACCTTTGGTGGCTATAGTTGATTGTGCAAGGTCTGAGCACAGTGAGTTTGGTGAATCCACTGAAGTTAGACACTCTCCTCCCTACTCTATTATCATGTACTCTTGATACAGGTTTTTGCAATTGAATTCGTCGCCTTTGCAATTGAATTCGTCGCCTTTGCAATTGAATTCGTCCCGTTTGCAATTGAATTCGTCAGTATTGCAATTGAATTCGTCCCGTTTGCAATTGAATTCGTCGGTTTTGCAATTGATTTCGTCGCTTTTGCAGTTGAATTAGTCGGTTTTGCAATAGAATTCGTCGCGTTTGCATTACAATTCGTCATAAACAAAACGGCTCCAAGAAACCAACCCGTTCATTAAGAGATGAACTATTTATGCCTTGGAGAGTTACACTTGAGACACTAGAAGGTAATTGAAGCTGGTAGTATGCGAAGTTGATAGCTGTCTGACAAGTTAATTAACTTGCTCGCGAGTGACCACACCCATCGCAAATGGCGTAGTAGAATTTGGAATGTTGTTGGAGAGGCTGTATAGGAAGAATTATTGCCTTATAAAGAGTTGTTTACTACAGTTGTACTTGAACAAGTTCTTGTAGCAGCTGCTACATCATGTTTTCATGTTTGCTCCAGCTGCCATTCTTGTTATGGACGAATTTAACTGCAAAAGCGACGAATTCAATTGCAAAAGCGACGAATTCGTACTAGTAATAGCATGGGTAGCAGTGAAATTTGGGATAAATATCACGAGTGTTGTATTGGAAATGGGGATAAATTTCACGAGGCGAAGCCGAGTGAAATTTACCATTTCCAATACAACAAGAGTGGTATTTATCCCAAATTTCACTGCTACCCATGCTATTCCCAGTTAATACCATACTCGCTGCATATGCGCATGCTGTGCATTAGCGTTGCCATGTATGCAATTTGTCACTATGTACTAAACACGTGTCAACACTAATTGTTAACATAAATTCTAGCCAATGAAATTGCAATTACAACTTTTTCACTGCTACCAGTGAAATACGGGATAAATTTCACTGCTACTATTGAGACTTTTGTATGGGCACTGAAACAGGTATGGTATTAAATTGCAAACGGGACGAATTCAATTGCAAAACCGACGAATTCAATTGCAAACGGGATGAATTCAATTGCAAACGGGACGAATTCAATTGCAAAAGCGACGAACTCAATTGCAAACGGGACGAATTCAATTGCAAAGTCGCCGAATTCAATTGCAAAAACCTGTAATACCCTAGCTGTTTTCCAAAACGAAATTAATAGCTATCAGTATTATCCGAATTGTATATACAGGAGAATAAATGTTCTCCTGCTTCCCTGTGGCTGGGCCTCTACTCTGTGGTGAACACTAGCTTGCCTGAAGTATGTAGACACTTTATACTGTATTACACTTGTCACTTTTCTGCATAATATGGAGACTGTGGTAGTTAACTGAATGCAACAGGAAAGAGGCAAGGATATAATATAGACTGGGTATAGACAGGGGGATCGAACATTTCAGCTGAAATATCTGGACCCCCTTTAAGTACGTGCAAATGATGTTACTGATAAATTTTGTAGGGGGATAAAATATTTCAGAGGAGTATTTCAAACAGTTTTGTTCCGGGGACCAAATATTTTGATATATTTGGACCGGGGAGAACCAAAATAGGGGGTCCAAATTTTTCGTGACAGGTCATGCATTACTCAAATTTCGCTTCAGGACTCGTATTTCGTGGAGGGCATACCAAGACGTTGAGCTAGGATGGATTGGGAAGCTAATAGTGGAGATTTCATTGGGGTGACCAGTTGCAGCAGGGCAGACCATCTGTAGCAACTTTGCATGGTCCGGCCGGACTACTTGAGGGTATCACTCTTTTCACCCTATTTGAAGTATTTCATATCCCTGTAGACAAAAACCTGTAACCAAAAAGGCGAAAAAAAAAGTGCAATCGTGAAGGGGAATTGAACCCGGGATCCCAGTGTGATAAGTCCAGTGTGCTACCGATTATACTACCGCTGCTAGTTCCCTTGCCGATTTCCTTCTTTTTTATCTTATAAATGTGATTCACGAAGTAAGCTGTATGAACCTAACCCTAAAGGTGAAGAAGAAACCAAAGCTGAACTCTAACCCTAATCCTAATGCTAATACTACTAGACGCTTCCCTTAAAGTCGACTACTCGCGGCAACTACTGGACGCATCCCCTAAAGTCGACTACTCGCGGAAACTACTGGACGCGTGCCCTAAAGTAGAAGAGAGAGAGAGAGCAACAACCACAGTTGAGCTTAATATTACGTAAGGGTTATGAAAAGTGGTGAAAAGAGTAAAACCCGACTACTTGAGGTGTGGTAGTTGGTCCGGTCAGACCACTTGCGGCAGGGGACCACCTGCAGCGTGACAGGTCCACGAGAATAAATCAAACCAAAATCATCTTCGCAAATCCTTCACGGCCACTTGACAGTATTGGTCAGGTATAATCAAGCCCAAACATGCCTTCAAAACGACCCGAAGCATTTTCGACTAGGTGCTACGAAATTTAAAATATAGCTATTTTTTTCACAAATTTTCTACTGCGTCACTGCCTGCCTGCCTGCCTGCCTGCCTGATGCATTCAGTCAAGCGTAGCAGAAAATTGGCTACAGCTACAGCCTTACTTCTTTCACGAAAAGCTTAGAATTTCATGGAGATGAAACCTTTAGTATTTTAAATATCCTACAATGTATGCGCTATTGTCTTACTGATTTTCCTCTAAGACTGATGAATTCGATTGTGGGTTGATTATTGAATGGTTTTTCTCCTTCTCACCGTATGGATTTGTCAGCATACTCACTTCATTTTATGGACTTTTAACTTCTCTTCGTGATGGCTGGACTTCCTGGAGGCACTGCTGATGTTTCTGATCCGCCAGAGGGCTCTGGACGCTCCGTTCAAGTCATGTGCGGCTCAGTGAGTGCTAGCTTGTTTTGTCAGCTCCTGGAGAATGGTAGCAGTCTTTATATTCGGATTAACTGTAGTGATAATTTAATCTCTCCCTGTGAGTTCGAGCGGCGTGCTGGGTGCGCGGCTACTCGAAACTGGAAAAGGTCAATCAAGTATCTTGGCGCACCCATTGGTGATTATATTCGGGAGTCAGCAGCTGGTAAGCGTTATGGTTTTGTTGTTCCCCATGTTGATGTGTTGTCCACTCCCCCTCCAAGATTGAATGCTGATGGTGAGTCTCCTACAAGCACAATGAGCTTACTATCTTCAATAGGGTCTGTTACCCCTTTATCAGCTTTTCCCCCTACTACCACCACAATTCCATCTGACACTAGTTCTGATACTGATTCTACCTTGGTTGCTGAATCACCAACTAATGGTTGCTGAATCACCAACTAATACTCTCAGCCTCATTAGTTCTTCTCCTGGAGTTGTCTGCTGTCCTTTGTGCGACAAAACCACCACTACTGTTTCTTCCCTCTGGCAGCATATTAATAGTGTTCATATTTCCTGAGGTGTTTTTCCACCAACTTCCTTCTTCCAGAGGTTTGACCACCTTATCTGCTCTCAGTCATCATGTCGCTTTGCTTATTTGAGCAGATGGTCAGTATGTCAACGTTCTTTAGGTGGATCCCGTCGGTGTGGTGCCCCTCTTATTGATCCTTCTACTGTGCTGGGTACTACCAACAGCACCTCTACAACTGTTGCTACACATTCACATGTTGTGTCACACCCCCACCACCTGTTTCTGGTTCTAGGCTTAGTTCTCGTCTGTCACATACTGAAATGGCTTCCCTGGCTGTCCGAGCTTCATCAGATGGCTCTTTTCCTCTTGAATATAAATCTGTCAAGACTCTAATTTTTGATACTCTGATGAGCTTCTTACTCAATTTGAATGTGCATATAGTTCGCTACTTTCCCCGTACTGTTCGGCCTCTGTTAGCCTCAGTGCTTAGTAAAGACCTTTGTTTTTCCTTGCAACATAAATTATGGGAGTTTGTAAGATTGTTGTTGTTTCCAAAACTTGTTCTCTGTTCCCCCCTCGTGCTGGTAAAAAGAAGCGCTATTTGATTGGCTCTTTGTTGTGCGATTGTTTGAACAAGTGGAAATCTGGTGTTGATGGTATCTTAGATCTTTGGCAAGCTGCAGGTGCTCTGCAGCGGGGTTCTTCAGCTCGATCTGTCGCTACTTCTGCTGAGTCTTTGGAGAAGGGGAACATCAGATGTACTTTGTGCTGGGCCTCAGATGGACGTTATGGTAATGCGCTACCTGCTCTAGGCACTAGGGATGTTGCTTCCTATGACATTGTTGCAGCTCAGGATGATTTGATCCATCGTCATCCTCAGAATGTAGTTCCTTCCCGGTCCAGTGATGTCCCTGTTTCTCTTGTAGTTGAGCCCTCGGTTGTGTTGTATGCGTTGTGTTCCTTTCCCAAGGGAACCTCTCCTGGTAGCTCAGCTCTCCGTCCTCAGCATTTATTGGATGCTGTGTGCGGTTCAACTTCACCAGCTGCTTTTGAATGTCTGTCCAACCTGACAAAATGTGTTAATGCCTTGCTTGCTGGTAAGCTTGATTCTCGTCTTGCTCCTTGGTTTTGTGGTGCACCATTGACTGCATTGGTAAAGGGTTCTGGTGCCTTTCATCCAATTGCTGTTGGTGAGACCCTTCGTCGTCTGGTCAGCAAGGTATGTTGTGTGTCTGTGTGTGATTCACTTCCTAGTTTGCTACTTCCTCATGGTCAGGTTGGTGTAGGTATTCGTAATGGATTAGAAGCTGCTGTACATTCTTTTCTTACCATCCTTGCTACTGTGGGCTCTAATTGTGAACTATGTTGCTTAAAGGTGGATATGACTATATAATGCATTTAATGAGTGTAGCCGGGATTCCTTTCTATCACGTTGTCGATCTGATCTCCCAGAATTGTTTAGCTGGGTACAGTGGTCTTACTGCTGCATTGGGGAACTACATTTTGGCCCCCACCAGATTGTATCCTCAACTGGCATACAGCAGGGTGATCCCCTTGGACCATTACTGTTTTCCCTTGTCCTTATTGATTTCTTATCCAGTGTTACTTTCCCAGCTGGACTGGCTTTTCAGTTATGGTACTTGGATGACGGAACATTGGTGGGTACACGCTCCAGCCTTGCCTCCTTTTTGTAAATGCTTGTACAGCGGGGTCCGAGTTTTGGTCTCTACCCTAATTTATCTAAAAGTGAGGTCTTTTGGCCTCCTGGTAATCAGTCGTTTCCGGAGTTTCCATCGTCTGTCACCCATATTTCGTTGTTGCAAGAGGAAGGAGCTGCCTTTATGGTTCCCCTGTGTGGGGATCCTCTGATTATTTCTTGTCATTTGTTGGCAAGGCTGTCGATAAGGTGGCTTCTCTTCAGGACCGTCTTGGGGGTTTGGGGAACCCTCAAGTTGAACTCCATCTTCTCCGAAGTTGTCTGGGTGTTTGTAAACTTAATCATCTCTTGCATACTATTTCCCCAAATTGTGTTATTTCTCAACTTGAACGTTTTGATTATAATCTTCGATCTGCTTTAGGTCGTATTTGCAAATCTTCAATATCTGACTTATCTTGGCTGCAGGCTACTCTACCATGTTCTATGGGAGGATTGGGTTTGCGTGAAGCTACCAGTACCTCTTCAGCAGCCTTTTTAAGCTCTTGTTTTAGCTCCCAAGAATTGTGTTATCGTCTGCTCCAGTCTTTTAGTGGGGGTCCTGACGTGTTTCCTTCCATCCCGGATCAGGATGTTGCTACCTCAATTCTGCTGCCCTTGATTAACAGTGATTCCCTTCCTGATCTTATCCATCCAGCTTGTGGGCAACGTGTTTTCCAACATGAACTTGATATTGCTCGTCAGACCCTTTTGCTTAATTCACTTACCAATCGGGACCAAGCCAGAATTCGTTCAATGTCTGCTGACCCCTGTACCAGTTCATGGCTTCGGGCCATTCCTTGTGATTCTTTAGGCCAATCCATGTCCTCACAAGAATCTGTATGTTCTCTTCAATACTGGCTTGGTGTCCCTCTCTTTTCTGCCACTTCTCCAGTTCGCTGCCCATGTGGTAGTGTTGTTGATCAATTTGGTGATCATCTGCTGGGCTGTGGACATGGGCCCATGTGTATACGTAGGCACGATGCTTTATGTGATGTGATATATCATGCTTTACTTCAGGACAACACCGGTTGCCGTAAAGAGCAACAGTGTGCTGGCTCCTGATTGGATTGCCTGGGTGATGTTTTTCACCCTGACTTTGTGCATGGAAAGCCTGCGTACTTTGATGTTACTGTGCGTTGTCCATTACAGGAATCTCTGTTGGGTCGGTCTGCAGTTTCAGCAGGTGTGGCTGCTGCTAAGGGAGAAGAAGACAAGGATGCTCACCATGATGAGCTTGTACAGGCTGCTGGAGGTGTCTTTGTCCCCCTGGTGGTTGAGTCCTTGGGTTTGTGGTCTGCTGCTAGTCGTCCTGTCTTGCAAGATATTGCTTTGAAGACAACCACCAGGAGTGGCATTTCTCGTGGCCTAGCATACCGCCATCTGCTAGAGCAACTCTCTGTTTGTCTGTGGCACCGCAATTCCCGGACATTTTTACATCTATTTAGCCTGTTGCCTGGCAGTCCTTTGTGGGAGTTGAACTCTGTTTCATGCTCCCACTCCCTGCAGTTTGGTCAGTAGTCTGTAGGGCTTTCTTTTTAAGGCCCCTGTCCAGGGGTTTTGCTATGTGTATGCTGGCAGTCCATGTGGTGTTTTTGTAGGTCTGTGTAGGCTCTGTAGGTTTAGCTGCTGTTTTCTGCTTTTTGTCATTTATAAATTAAATTAGGTTTAACTTCTAGCTAGAGATCGGGGAGGATGGGAGTGCCATTAGGGCTGGAATTTTTTAAAATAAATTTTCCTTTGATCCTTCTTTATTGTGGCCATCGCTCATCAGTAGGGCTTCCATAATCATACCTGTACATTATGCAGTAATATATTGGAATACACATGTTATCACATCAAGCTTTTAGAATATGTTTGTGATTTTGACGTTTGGTTTATACGGGGCCTATCCGGCATACGTCGTCGACAAAATACATACGTAAGACATCTTGTTTAGTATTAGTGTGTTTGTTGTTAGCAAAGTTAAGCGGATAGGTTTAACTGCTTGCGTTTCTAAACGCATTTCTTTGCGACTAACACATTATTATATATTATATTGTGTTAAGTACAGAACTCAGATTGAGTATTATATATACAAATTTACAATGTTGTTCTTAAATCGATTAAAAGATTCTGCTTTAACCACTGATGATGGTAAGCTGTTCCACATAGTAATAGTTGATGGAAAAAAATGAGAATTTATAGGAGTCAACTCTGGTTGCTGGCTGAGAAAGCTTCAAGCTTGTAAGAGTGACCACAGAGGGCACTGTGTAAGTTTGAATATGTTAGGGGTAAGCTATGCTGCACATACACAAGACCATTAATTATTTTATACAACATCATCAATTTTAGCTGGTTTCTTCTTACATTCTTCGCTATTACAGTATTAATCTTGCTAAACCCTGTTGTTACATAATTGTGTGTGAAAAATACAATTGAAGGGTTTTAATATTGTTATTATTGCTTTGTGTTTTTTCTGAGGTAGCTAATATTCGGAGCGACAATGCCTTCAAAGGAAGCGGCATGGAGGAATAGAAGGAAAAGTAAAAATAAGGCCTATTATGAAGCTCACAAAGATGACATACTCTTAAACTAACTACAGCAGTGAAGACAGATCACAGCGCCATCTTGATGAATATTACAAATTAACATGTGACGGGTTCACGTATGAAATCCGCTGAAAGTACCAAAGTATTATATGACAAAGATGTGGAGAAATCTCGTAAAAAATACAGCTGACCATTCTAGAGCATGCTACTACTGAGGATTTTCTGTCCGTTCGAACATTGTGTATTGCATGCATATTGCATGCGTACTGCATTATTATCCATGGAGCACGTAGTACGCAATGTTCGAACAGACAGAAATCCTTAGTATAAACATTTGGAAAAATCCCGGGAAGATACATCTAAACGTTCTAAAACAGGCTACTATAAACATGTGGAAAAATCCCGGGAAGCCCTTGGAGGAGGAACCACAGAGACAGTATGACTGACATGCTAATGACATTGAAATGGCCATCGCTTGAGAATCGTAGAAGACATTCACGTTTAATTCTACAGTTTAAGTTCATAAACAAGTTGATACATATTCCTACCCAGTATTTGCCAGTGCCATCCCCCTTAACAACTACCAGGGCTAACCACGATCAAAAGTTTATGCAACAGTATGCCAGAACGAACTGATATCTTTATTCATTTCTGCCAAGGACAATCCCTGATTGGAATAACTTGAATATTGAGAATTTAAGTAATTGTAATCTAGATTTTTTAAAAGATTATTTAGGCCATACCAAATAAATCTTATGTTTCTCGGATTACTTTACCCTCAAGGGTGACCCGGCAGGTCGAAAAAAAAAAAAAAAAAAAGAATGACACATGTATATTAAAATTCATACGTAGATTTATAATAATACTGTATATTGACTCCAAGCAGAACATACATAGCTACAATAAATTGTATGGTCAGTGTGCATCTTATCTTTTGCATGTATATATGCCATGTTTGTGCTGTAGGCTCAACCAGAATATGTACATAAGGAGCAAGTAGCTGCCACACTAGCTATACCTGGATCAGCAAAACCTGCTGTGACTACAAAGCTGAAGAGACAGACTTTATACATAGCTACCACTGATATATCCCCTTCAATTCTCACTATTAGATATCAATTTATATGTTTAAACTCCATTAACGTGTATGTTTAGGCCAGGCCAATTTGATGGACAGTTTATCGTCCGGGATATTTGAAAAAGTCATGCGGGTGGGAGGTCATTTTTCATATTTCATAATTTTTTTATCATGGAAAAACATTTAAAAAGTAGCTTCACACAGTTGCTAGCTACTTTAACAATGATTGCAGAGCTTATTTGATTACGTCACTGTTAATACTTAGCTATTCGTTTATACAATCTCTCTTTAGAAATCCATTTATTGAATGTACTAATAAGTCCAGGCTGGGAATAATCGTCACGTGTGTTGCACACAACATGTTTTAATATACAAAAACGAGTTCAGAAGCGTAAGCAATGATTATCACGTGAGAAATAATGAATTATGAAATTATTGCTCTATTCCTAAAAACCCATGCGGGCGGTGACGATAAACTGTGAATTAATTTGGCCTGGCCTTAGTATTAAAGCCAAGTAGCCACTGTAAGCTATATTCCCATTACCTGACTGAGCTGACTCTTTTCTTCTTGAAATTCCGGAGCGACTTTTCTAACCAGCGACCCAAATGTCTCAGTCTTCGCAGGAGTACTTTATTATTGCTCTGTTTTAACGATGACTACACCCCATTTCAAAACAATACTCAACGATTCGTGAAGCCGTTGAGGGAGCCGTTGTGTTAGTTTCATCTGCCATGTGAGTTCACGTGAACCGATCACGTGGTTTTTACAAAAGTGAAATTGCTGACCCGCCGCATCCGAGAAACATAAAATTAATTTGTGATGGCCATATCTAGTTGGGCCAATGAAACTTGATTACCAGTTTCTCGCTCAGATTTTTGAAAATTTGATAAGGGCGGGCGGTTATTATTCATTATTTTCCAAAAGCACAACACACATCAGGGGCGGATCCAGGGGGGGGGGGGGGGCTTTGGGGGCTGAAGCCCCCCCCCCCCCCCCCCCCTTCATATTTAGGCTTTACTTGATCAATATACTGAGTATTATAATGAAATTTTGTCTTAGCATAATTATATGATCACTAATAATACAAACACTCATAAAACCACCTTATAAACATCTTTCCAAGGTATTATCAGTAGATTTATGCTTAGTTTATGCAACAAGGACCCGGATCAGTATTGGAGGTGTATAAGATCGAGATACTCTAATAGAGCAGTCAGCTAACTACTCTAATAGAACGTTCACTAGAAACGTGTAGTTGGTTCTGTTATGGAATTTTTCCAAATTTGCCTGCACCTATACATACAATGAAGTGCATTGGTCTGTTTAAAGGGCTTCATTCATCTACTTGTGTAGTTAATATGTATGGCAATACTTAATTTGCTCTCAGATTCAATCTTGTATTGTTCAAATTTCAAAATTTTCCACTTTCTAACATGCACCTATTCAGTGTTGTGCAATTATGAGAGGGGTACATCATGTACTTGGTTGTCTGTACCTACCTAAACTTTTCCATTAGCAAAATGCTTCAGAGAACCACACCTATAATCTAAAGGCAGTATATAAAATATCTACAGGTATGAATTTTATGTGGAAATGTCTCCAAATTGCAGTATTTTAGTCAAAATTTTCCTGGGGGGGGGCATGCCCCCAGACCCCCCTAGTTCCAGCATGCTGCTTCACACACCTATACCCAAGAGATTAGTACCTTGAGTTAGCCCCCCCTTTTATAAATCCTAGATCCACCCCTGCACATCCCAATCATGAAGATTTCTGCCAAAAAAAGTGAGATCTACATAGCTAAAATACGTTACTAATCCATATAACAAATGATTTTTCCATTAGAGTATAGCTGATTGCTCCATTAGAGTAAAAGTGACTGCTCTATTAGAGTATTTCAATCTGAAATGCCAATAATGAAATTCCATGCGGGTGTATTAAAAGCATGCGGGCGATGACGCGAAACTGCTAATCAAGTTTCATTGGCCTTATAGCTAGTTAATCACTTACATGACCTTTTTTTTGTACATTAGCGTTATACCCTTGATGGGTTTTGCTAATCAATAAATAAATAAATAAATAAAGACACGGCTGAACGCTCTAAAATGTGGTTACTACACGTCATAGCGTAGCCCTGCTTCTTTCGTAAGCCACGCCCACTTACGTTAATTACTCTGTAGACATGTGGTAGCCACGCCCATTCATCAGTCTGTAGGTATGCACGAATCCACGTACATTGTTGTCTGTAGGTTTTTGTAGAGCCACGCCCACTGATCAGTTGTTATTGTATAAGTAATAATCTAGTACAACAGTGCAGTGATTAACTCTTAAAATATTGCGATTGGTTTTGTGAAAAGTAGGCTATTTTGTGGTCATGGCCTTACAAAAAACGAAGTTGCTATTGTTCCGGCAGCCGGAAATATTTTGTCAGTGCTATTGTTCCGGCAGTCCACTAGATTTCTCACTATCAAGCACACTAATTGTATGCTATGCCCCGAGTATTCGACTTTAGGGCACACGTCTAGTAGGTTGCCCCGAGTATTCAACTTTAGGGAACGCGTCTAGTAGGTTGCCCCGAGCATTCAACTTTAGGGAACGCGTCTAGTAGGTTGCCCCGAGCATTCAACTTTAGGGAACGCGAAAAGTAGTTCTAATGTTAGGGTTAGGGTCGGGTTCAGGTTTAGTTTCTTCTTCACCTTCAATATATATTGTATAGAAGTTACTCCACTCGGAGACATATAAGGTAGAAACTAAGGGAGTTGGGTAGCTGGGAGCCACGTAGCACAATGGGTAGGACTCTGGGCTCAAGCACTGGAGGTCCAGGTTTGATTCCCGCTCAAGGTATTTTGTGTTTTTCTTTCTTTTTTTCGTTTGAGGACCTCACCTGACTGCCAACAGCCTACAAAAAAACTTCACAAACAAGTATAAGAAATTTTAAATTAGAGTAGGGACAGTCTATAGTGCTGCAATAAAAAGTACTGAAACAAGCTGGATCGGAGTAGTATGCAATGTCCAAATACTGTAGAAATGAACATCCCGTATAGTGCTGCAATAAAAAGTACTGAAACAAGCTGGATCGGAGTAGTATGCAATATCCAAATACTGTAGAAGTGAACATCCCTACTGTTGCACAGTAAGGATGTTCACTTCTTATTGTTTTACAGTATTTGAACATTACGTACTACTCCGATCCAGCTTGTTTCAGTACTTTTTATTGCAGCACTATACACTGTCCCTACTCTAATTTAAAATTCCTAATTTTTTCTTATACTTGCATGAAATTCATGGAGTGAAATCAAGTGGTCATTTTACCACTAATCTAGCCCAAAAATGTTGTAAACGTTTAGCCTGTACTTTGGCTCTCCTGATCATCTCAGTTGGTGTGGGCCTTTCTCCATAGTCTGGATCATTCAGTTCATCCTCTTCAACTGACATGTGTGGTAGTGTGACTATGCATCTTCCATATAGAAGGTGAGCAGGAGTTAACGGATCAGGATCATCAAACTCTGATGAAACGCAGGTCAGTGGTCTGTCATTGAAGTGAGCCTCTACTCAACAACTATTGTTGGCAGGGTAGACTGACAAATGCCCTCCCTAAAACCTTCTTTATAGCATTTTTGGTTAGGCCAATAAGATGTTCCCAAACCATGGTCCACGTTTTGATATAAATTGCCATATACCTCGATCCTTGCCTGCTCAAAGATTCTTTGATTAGTTCATCAGCTGTTGAGTGTTAAGTTGAGGCATTGTCTGAAATTATTGTATGGGGCAAAGACTTACGACCTACAAATCTTCTGAATGCCTCCAGGAAGGTTGCCTCTACCAAGTTGGTTACTACCTCTAGATGTACTGCCCTCATCGCAGCACAAGTAAAATGACAGATATAAACTGTTCTCTTTGCCATTTTCCCTTAACATACGTAGCTGCAGTAAATCCACTCCTGTGATGGTAAAAGGTGGAGACACTTGCACTCATGACTTTGGCAATGGTGGAGGATCTGGGGCTTTGTATGCTGCACTTAAAAGTTTCCTGTAAATGACGCACTGCCTTATGACCTTCTTAACACACTGTCTTACAGCAGGAATCCAGTACCATTGACGGATTGCAGTGATGGTGCTGTTTGTTCCAGCATGAAGCTGTTTGATGTGGACAGATCTGATTACAAGGGTTGTAAATGGATGATTTTGAGGCAACAAATAAGGAAATCTTACCAGTTCACTCACAGGAATATTATGTATCCTGCAACCACAATGAATGACTTTGTTGTCATCCAGGAATAAGCGAAGTTGTTGTACCAGAGTCAAACGAGAAGTTGATTTGGCAATTAAATTAGCAATTTCCTCATAGTAAACTTGCTGATGACTGACGAATCCATTTAATCTGAGCATCACCATATTCTTGTGGTATAATTGGACCTGACTTCCTTGAAACAGATGTGGATGATCACGCTTTGTAAATAAATCTTAATACATAAGCCATAATACCAAGTAGCTTTCCAAGCTATTGTAATCAACAATGTTGATTATACAATGTAAACCAGATTCTGAAGGTTGTGTTCCCATGGAGCAGCCACATTCCTGCTCATCATCTACTTGTAGATGCAGCAATTCAGAATGATTCCAAACTGGCCACTTGGTAGGATTACCAAGCCAAACTGGGCCATACTTCCACATACCTATTGGAATCCGCAAATAATTCTGCACTAATGCCTCTGGTGAGCAAATCTGCAGGATTTTCTGCAATTGGACAATACTTCCACATTGTAGCTGGAAATGATTCAGTGATTTCTGACACATGGCTTGCCACGAAGGTAAGTTTCTTCTTACCGTTCACCCAGTGAAGAACAATTTGACTGTCACTCCACAATTGAATGTTTGAACAATCTAGTAAGGGCACCATTGAAGACTGAATAAATGTAGCTAGCCTTGTAGCAACAACAGCTGCCATAAGCTCTAGCCTAGGTAAAGTTTGTATCCTAAGTGGTGCTACACGGGCTCTGGCCATGACAAACGCTGATTGTTCATCTTCACAAAATAAGCAACAGCCCCGTAAGCCTTAACACTAGCATCAGCAAATACATGTAATATTGGTTAGCAATACCTGATGTCATGAAGAAACATTTGGGCAACACCACCTTTGAGGACTCATCTATATCTCTGCCTGTATTTTGCCATTTAATCCTGTAAGGCTCATCAAGGGGTTCATCCCACTTGATCTTCTGTTGTGAGAGTTCTTGCATCAGTATCTTGGCTTACACTGTCACTGGAGCAAGGAATCCAAGAGGATCATACAACCTTTGCAAAGTGCTGCAGTACTTCTCGTTTAGTGATGACTGAAGGATCTGATGAGATAATGACCTTCGAAGTAAATGTGATCATGTCAGTACAAGTGTTGCAGTGTAATCCCAATGTATTGACTACGTGTGAGGTTCTTGTCAACTACATTATTGTTTGTAGCTATGGCTTGAAGTTGTTTACTATTAGATGCCAATGATCACAGATTAAACTTTGCCTCTAGCATCATTGATCTGGCCTCTAAGTAATATTTGACAGCTTGTGCCTCTCCATAATTATAAGTTCCAGAAAAAATATTATCCACATACACATTGTTCTTCGTGTCTGTAGCTACTGGTAATTGAAACTCATTCAGGTGACAGCGCAGAGTTACACTCAACATAAAAGGGAGCTCACTGATCCAAAAAGAACTGACTTAAAACAATACTTTTAAAACTCACTGTCTTGGATCAGACAATCATAAAAATCTAGTGTAATCCCTGTCACCTCCATCCACCTTACATGTAAGAATACCTTTTCAATGTCAGTTGACTGGCCAATCACATGAAAATGAAAATGTAGCAGAATTGCACAAATATCATTCTGGTAAGGAGGACCAACCATGAGACAATTATTTAAACTGGGATAGTACTTTGACTGATGACAGCTGCAGTCATAGGATCTTTCTGAACAGCATGGCGTGGAATGTAATGAACATTACCAGTGTAAGAAGTGGGTACTTTCTCGATATAACCATGCTTCTCTTGTTCAGAAATAATATTACTATATATCTTCAACAGCTTGGGTGTTTGTTTAAGTCTATGAGCCAGTAACCGGGTTCTTCTTTCACAGATGGCCATAGTTGGTTGAAAGAGGAGTATGATCAGCTTTCCATGGGAACTTCGCTTTGTATACACCATCTGGATCATGTGATATTGATGAGCTTTGATATGAGTTACAAAATCCGAATTCCAATCTTTGGGAGTTTTCCTTCAAGGCCAGTTGACTCCATGGTCCAGAAGCTCACTGGAGATTGCTCAGTTTCCTTGGATTGAGCAGAAACGTGAAAAACATCATCGTTGCAAACATCAGCCTGGCTTGTTGGTAGAGGTCCTGAAAGGAGGTAGCCTAGTTGATTCCAGGGCTGTTGGACCATTTCTTCGAATGATGTGATTTCCAACAAAATTCCAGTAATGGTCAGCAGCAATTAGTAAGGAAATTTCAAACTTCTCTATACTAGAAATGGGGTGTGCTAGTGTGATACCTTGTAAGTATGGATCGGCCCTGATGCAGGTATGAAATGAAATATGAAGAGGTGTTGCTATGTTTGGAACAACTATATATATACTGTTACTGGTATTCTGTCACCATTTAAAGCTACCACATCTATGACTGCTGTACTCAACTGCTTGCTAATGGCTGCTTCTGCTCCAAAGGATGATATGTGACCGGGCCTGCGAAAACAAAGCATGTGGGCTCAAACTACACCCCATCACTCTTCACTTCATATCTCAGTACTAGAATAGTATTTTTGCATTCTGTAACTTGCATCATGATGCCAATTAAATGCGTACTAAGAGCTGAAACGTTCAATACCATAGCATGGTGGTACAAAACGTTATTAGTGATGAAAGTGTGAAAAAGTAGGCAAAAATCATGTGCTCACATGCCCTATTATTGCAGGCCCAGTCACATATGTTGATATTCTCTATGCTATGGGGGCACAATTGTAACTGATCAGCTAACTTCTGGGAAATGAAAGACCTTTGTGCACCCTCATCAAACAAAATTTTAGCCCTTGTGTATCTGTCACCTGCACTGACAGTGGCAATGGCAGTCTTCAATAGACATCTAACTGGTAAATTGACATTATGAATGCTACCCAAGTGAGTGGATGATGTGCCTTCGCTACCTTTTACCACTTGCGGTGTGTCATTAGCTGTAGCTGCACCATTCTGGTTGGTACCAGTTGACCTACTTGTATTGTCTTTACCACCACTGAAACTGGCATGACAGAGGCTACTGTGGTGTCTGTGTTTGCATATTTTACATGCCTGTTTTCATTTGCACTCAGACACCTTGTGGGGTGCAAGACAATTAAAACAAACAAAATTTACTTAACTTCTAGGCATTTGTTTGGCCACATTGCAGCTGTTGGCTGTGTGCAATAAATGCATACAAGTTTCTTAACTGGTGAAAAAGGAGTGCCTCTGTGATCCCTGGAGTGATGTTTGCTCCTTGTGCCAGTAAAGAAGGAGGCTGTCATTGCTGTATCTGTTGGGAAATAATCCATTGAAGTAAACTGTCCCTGCTCTATAATTTTGATCTCCTTTAGCAAAGCTTCTCTCAGTTCATTGATAATCAACTCTGGATTCCTTTGCTCCCATGCCATATTATGCTTGATCTCAATTGGAAATTTTCCCAAAACCATTGGTACTAGCAGAGCACCGTACCTTTAATTCTGAGAGAGCCTGCACATACCATTTTCTGGGCA
This sequence comes from Dysidea avara, assembly GCF_963678975.1. Classification (NCBI taxonomy): domain Eukaryota; kingdom Metazoa; phylum Porifera; class Demospongiae; order Dictyoceratida; family Dysideidae; genus Dysidea; species Dysidea avara. The sequence goes on from NC_089278.1 coordinate 34,353,417, forward strand.
GTATAACTGTACTCTAATAGAGCAGTCACCCTAATAGAGCAGTCAGCTAAGAAGTAAATAATTACTCCCTTAAAGCATTCATCTATGTATTGTAGATAATTTAACACTGTTATAAGCCACTCTGTATGGAGCTTAACTAACAAAAGGTCACCCTGTAGAGAGATCAGCTAAAACAAGTCAACAAGTCGCTCTGCAAAGTGTTAAACCACATCTCAAATCACCCTGTAGAGTATTCAGCTAGAAACCAGTCACCCTAAAGAGAGGTCAACTATATTTCAAGTCATCCTGTTGAGAGTTCAGTAGGAAATAAGTTCCTTGTAGAGAGATCATCTAGAAACAAGTCACCCTGTGGAAAAGATCAGCTAGAAACAAATAGAGATCAGCTAGAACAAATCACCCAGTAGAAAGATCAGCTAGAAACAAGTCACACAGACTGTCAGTAGAGAGATCAGCTAGAAGCAAATATCTCAGAGAGTTCAGCTAGAGAGATCAGCTAGAAACAAATCACCCTGCAGAGAATTCAGCTACGTTTCAAGTCAGCCTATAGAAAGTTTAGTAGACACAAGCTGCCCTGTAGAGAGATCAGCTAGAAACAAATCACTGTATGTACATATAGAGAGTTCATGCAGCTATATTATAAGCAAGTCACCATGAAGAGAGATCAGCTGGAAACAAATCACCCTGTAGAGAGATCAGCTTGATAAAGTCACCCAATAGAGAGTTCAACTACATTTCAATTCACCCTGTAGAAAGTTCAGCTAGAAACAGGTCACAGATCAGCTACACATAGAATCAAGTCATCCTGTAGAAGTTCAGCTAGAAACAAGTCAGAGATCAACTACATTTCAAATCACCCCATATAAATACCAACTTGCATCACCCCGTAGAAAGATCAGCCTGAATCAAGTCATCCCGTCGAGAGATCAGTTAGAAAAAAGTCACCCTGTAGAGAGATCATCTTGAAACAAGTCACAGTGTAGAAAAAATCAGCTACATTTCAAATCACCCTGTAGAAAGGAACATATCACACCATAGGAGGATCAGTTAGAAACAAATCACCCTGTAGAGAGATCAGATAGAACCAAGTCACCCTGTAGAGAGTTCAGCTAGAAACAAGTCACCCTGTAAAGGGTTCACGTACAAGAACCATCCTGTAGAAAGTTCGACTATCTTGCAACTCTTTCTGTAGAGTTTAGTTAGGTTATAAGTCACTCTGTGGTGAGTTCAATTACAAATCGTTCACCATGTCATCTAAGAGTACAGCTACATTATGAGTCTTCAGGTAGAAATTTCAGCTACATATACACACATTTCCCTGTAGAGTTTTCAACTGCAAATAATTCAGCCTGTATTGAGTTTTAATCAGTGATTAATGAACACATTTGTAATAATCACTAAATAATATATTATTGTTAAATGTGCATGTACACTTGTATATAGCCAAACAATTTAACAATTTAATAATATTTTCTTCTTAGTAATCCTCATTCCTGAAAAGACAAGTTAAAAGAAATACCCAAAGCTAGCCCAGGCTGGCATTTAGGCATGAAATTACAAAAAGAAGTGATATCTAATCAAAAACAGCCAAGCTGTAAAAAAAGGGTGCAGCCTCCAAAAAAGCCAGGTGAAAAAAGATGTGAAATCCAAGATGGCGGCCAAGAAATGGTTGTGATGGTAGGTTAATGACAAAAAGTTTAATGCAACAATTCAGGTGAATTTGGTGCTAAATCCTAGTGAAACTTGGAGGAGGCAACACAAATTACCTGAATTGTGTCATAATTAAAATGTTGCCATTAACCCACCATCACAGCCATTTCTTGGCCACCACCTTGGATTCACATCTTTTTTCACCCTGGTTTTTTTGGAGGCCGCACCCTTTTTTACAGCTTGGTTGTTTTTGATTAGATATTCAATAATCTGTACACATTACAAGTATGCATGTAGAACTCCATTATATTTTACATATATTACAACTTACATGCATATTGAGAACTTGATAAAATGTCAAATATACATATAGTATATTTTATGCAAAAAAGCAAACTTCTTAAACTTATATCAACCCAGTCTCCTTTAAACAGTATAGCTATATACATGTGCGCTGGCAGTAAACAACTATATAATGCATTGAAATCTTATTGTATACTGTGCGTAGCTTGGTTTACTTTCATTTACAGTTTTGACATTATAGGAGTGTAGCACATGCTGTTTATGCTTGGCTATGCCAAAGATGCACACCCATATAGCAGCTGATTGTTGGACTCTTTAGTTGTGAAATTACATGAACTATATAATTGCTTATGAAATGATGTACAATACACAGAATTACATTTATATAATATATAATTTTTGCTTAGGTAATTGATCGATAGAGCACTTTGTTTCAAGAAAATATCATTGCACTTTTTACACAGTGAACAGATATAAAATTGTACCTGTCACTTGCACAATGCTCATGCTCTTTACACACATATTACTTCATAAGACTTTGTAAGTATACAAATGAATTTCTCATAGGTGTGATCATTCTACAATGCTATACAATGTAATTGGCATTACATCCATGGGCACAAATGACACGTGTGTTAGATAACAAAAGGCAATTATATTATAATTTATTATAAAAGGCATCAATAAATTCATGATAATTATGCATCTAACATGTCCAGTAACAGCACAGATGAACTTCCTTTTAGCTGTACATATATTGAATCAGCCTAGTGAGCAACCATATCGCTATAGGTTTATTTGTTGGATAGATATTATGAGTATCTGCATGCATTGCCCAATTCAAGCTACTTCTGTGTTTGTTGTTTATGATGATATACAGTATAGTTATTTGTTATTTTAATTTATTATTGAAAATCAAAACATTTTCATTTTATTGGGACATGTTTACTTATTTTAAATTTAAATAGTAAGCTTTTGGTTTCAGTCAATATAGACAGTGTACTACATTCTATTGTAAACAATGCATCCACGTAGTAACGTGCATGTGGTCAGCATACAGTACGTGGTGGTGTCCTTGTCTTTCGGGTCCATATCATGTATGACACATGCAACTTGAGTGCATCACCAAAGGATCGACCATACTTGTATTTAATTTCCAATAGGAGTAATAGCATACGAGCACTCTAACTCCATAATCATACAAAAGTAATCTAAATGCAATATAATAATTTGAATCAACGTCAGTCGGGTCTGTGTAATGGTCCCACCCAAAGAAGACAAGTAGCTCTATTAATTTTCCCAGTGTTTCAGCCAAAAACTGATATCCAGAGAAGACAGAAATGGCTGCAGCTGTTCTTCAGCAATGTCCTGACCTGCATGCAATGACAGGAATGGGTATTAAATTCTTGCTCAAGGTAGTCATCCTGGATCCTGGTACCTCTGGCACACCGCAAGCTGTCTGTGGACCAAGTCACCACCTGCTTTGGGATTTTTTTTCTGCATTTGGTAGAGATTTTAGTGCTATGTTTCAGATGCCCTGCTAAACAGGCTTTAGCCCTTGTAGATACCAGTGAATAACAAGTTAATAAAAGTCATAATCCTGTGGGCACTGAACCTTGAACCTCATGATTGCCAGACCACTAGCCTACTATTGCTTTGCCAGCATATGCTTACCTTAAAAGTTTCAAATTGCACTGCTATAATTATATGAGTACATATTTTTGGCTTATACTCGAAAGGTAACCGCATCAAGTGAGGTCAGTACCCTTTATTTCTTTTTTTAAATTGGCTACTATAAATTAATGTAACTCACTAATCATAACAATTTTACCTACCTATATCTTTCATTGTGTACAGTAGTGGTATATTTGAGAGTCATTGCAGTTTTTTGCGTTAAAATCCTTAGTGCCTATAGTGACAATTAACTAAATGATGTAAATTATATTCTCTCCTGTATATGGTATTATTATGATTTGCTTCTATTATTAGTAATGGGTGCTACCTTTCACTATAGGATAGTTGCCTAAACACCAACAAAATTATGACCCAGAAGGCCTGGGTGTAATTATGTCCCTGACACTACTGCCAACTCTGAGCATACATTCAAGTGCTCCAAGAAAATCTTTATAGTTGAGATCGTGTTTGTGATACAATATAGATTACTGACGTGCTCAATATTCTTCCAGTATACAATGTCACAGGATATGGCACAAAGCCCTAGTTCATAATACATACATACCAAATATGGATAACTTATTTATTAAAGCCATACAGGAGCTGCATAGTATGTACATACAAATAAATTTGTTCTTTTCTTGTATAGCTATACAATATGTTATTGTTATATATAATGATCAGCTTCCAGAATCATTATGTGATTATACATATTTTCTCAAATCGAGTATGTAGTAGTCGATGCTAATATAAGGCTGCTAGTGAATTAATTGCTTTAAGCTGATTGCTAATATATAGGAAATTAGGCATACTACATTAGAATTATGAATTCAACCTACACAATACTTCAATACAAAGGATATGTATGTACACAATCATTTAAGAACTCACAGGCTTAAGGTTTCCATTTCATAGTCCCACATAATATACCTTTTATCTCAATTGTTTAATATGTAGTTATAGTTAAACAAAGTGAACATTACAGCAATTCAGCATCACTTACATATCTCGTGCAACACAAAACACAATTCTACTTTTCTACTACTAGGCCAATCAACAAGCTTTTAAAGAAACAACAGTGGTGCAATTGTACTATACTTGTTGGTAATGGTAACACCACTTTTGAATCTAACACAGCAAGTAACGGTGCAGCTTTACTTTTAAGTGATGCATATTACCAGGTATTTCATTATTAATTTTCAATTAAAATTTAACCAAAGCTTTGCCTGGGGCAATCTAGGTTGATTTATCAAGTATATAACTCAAATGTGTCAATGTGTAATTGGTAATACTGCAGGTAAAGAGTGATCAAATTTGTGATCAGCTGAATCGTCCAATTGCTGTATTTCAGAATTAAATATTTAATGTGTCAAATGTGTCCATAAGGGTGATTTGGACACAAATATGACTGTATAATGGGAGACTGGGGACAAACTTCAAGGAGGGGTTTTCAAAGCTCTGAGTTAGCAATAGCATTTTACAACAATTTCACTGCTTTCACTTTTAATTATGGTTTCAAAAGTAAAGGTATAGAATTTGACTGTTCTATTGGAGAAGTTATTGCTTTTGTTGCAAACATTGAGCAATGAAACCGTACCTGTGTGTTTGGTGAGGGATGTAAATAACATGTTGCATTTTCACCACCTATGCATTACCAGTTAAAATAGCTGCTGAATTTAATTTTTACCAATTCAAAGTTTTGTGGTTGTATAAACATTCATATAGTAGTCAATAAAACGTTAATATTATAAATAATTTTGAGAATACATACATAATATTTATTAAAAGGAAATAATTATAGCGTTATTCCACAGAATATTCTATTGTAGTAAATTACCATTTTATGGAACTAGAGCATTAGATATGATGCACTATAATTATAGCTTTCAATTCCCATCATTATTTTGGGTACAATTTCCAGACCTTAATTTGAAGATCAAATGCTCTAATAGAGCAGCCTGTTCTAGGTTCCTATAGTAATAATATACTGTGCTGGCCATTTGACACCACTTCAATACAATACAATACATTGATATCAGGAATGTGCATTCAATAATATTATTGCAGCATAATAAGCAACTTTAGTAACAACCAGGGGCAGATAGCACTGTAGAGAAAGCAATAGAACAGCAAGCTATAAGCCATCTCCCTATATGTGACAACGACATCAAAATCTTAGCAACAAAACTGGTAGTCATGAGGGTTATGAAAAGGCTATGTAACATTAACAACTTGCCAACTGTAGTGCGCAGCTGTTGGAAAATTGAATGGACAACAAATACATAACCATTCACAAATACTATACCAGCACATTGATTGAGACAAGCACTAGTATGGCTATTACTAATAGACCAGTGGCTTCACCCATATAGGAACAACACATGGCAGCTCATCATCTAGCCTGGCAATCATCACAGAGGTGTGGCCATCTGTTGGGGTAGCAACAAGGAGGCTATCAGTAGTGTACTCACTAGGTAATATCCAGCTTCTCTCCAGTGTCAGTCCTCACGATGGTACAGTCATCAACGAAACAATATTGTAGTGTAGTGACTTGCTGGGGTCTGGGAACATCATCACCACTGGTTAAACCTGATGGCAGCCGATCAGAACAGGAAAATTATAATATTACCTTACTGACATTAAGGATTACAATGAAGAGCAACTCATCAACTTTCCTTGTACTTTTAACTGGCATTAAGAAAACAAATAGCAGCAACTTTATGGAATGTGTTTGAGGTAGGTCATTACATCACCTCACTATGTCACACAATGCAAATAATATATATAGCAATTTAAAAGAATATGCAACAAAAAGTTACATAGGAATTGCATTCAAGTAAAATCTTTTTTTTATAAACACCACTTTTGAAACACATTGTAACTTCAACCATTGCACATTAAATTATTTACAATTTGGTAATTCACTGAGTTACCATTAAGACATGTACCTGTTAGATTGTTTCATAGAACTTGTTGTAATGTAACTACTGATCACTATGGATTGTTGACTTTAGTGCTGAACGATTATTCGGATATTCTACTATTCGGTCGGTATGACATTATTCGATTCATTACAATGCTATTCAAATACCTGGAAGCTTGAAATTGTGAACAAAGTAGCATATTCATACTGAAAAAATCCATTTTAGAAGAGATAGAAAGAACTTTCAGACTCTACCTTATACTTCCCAACAAAGATATCGGTATTTATTTATGCTTAAAGAAAAATCAAACAATCAGTCATTTTGTTCCCAACTATCTGAATAGTAAAAATTGCTATTCATTTCAGCACTAGTTAAATGTATAAATCTCATTAAATGCTTCATCGTGTTCATAAAATTTAGATGTACCATATGGGATATTATAGACTGATTTTCCAAAAGCCTGGATTCTACATATTCAACAATACATGGGAACAAAAAGCAACAGTTGAGATTAGTGAAATTTTTAAGGAAATGTATAAATTTATCACAAAAATATTCATAATTCATGCAAATTTCCTGAAGGCACATATTCCTGTACATAAAGTACTGAAAAGTAAATTAATTGCGACAATTCTTTACACAATTCCATTTACATTTCCTTTACTCCACATTAAGACTTTTCTGTCTCAAGGAAATATTATCACAATTCATTATGCACAAAATCTCATGCAGGAATTACAATTTTGTGCAGTGAGATATGGCCATTTTAATTTCTAAGATGTTAAAATTTAACTTTTCATAGTAATACAGTAAGTTCTGTGAGTGACAAATGATGAAAAATCACACTGTTGACAAATATTTCCAGATTTCTGATAATTAAATCAGGTGTTCTTGGTCCTTTTCTTGTATCATTGTCTAACACTTCAGCCATTTCATCACCTGAACAATTTCACAGTAAAATAAAGCCATTCCAACAAGCTTTGGCTAATCTTTTTTGTATACGCTACATTGTGTGTTAATCCATTATGAAAATTCTTGATGGTGTTCCTGCTACAGGCATTGGCTAATAAAGGAGATAATAGTTGGTCGTAAGTGCTGATAGAGACCCATAATACAATAATTATAATGGAGTTTGATGCTTCAGAGTTACAAAGTAAAGCCTCCAGCCTTGTGACTGTGGTCAAGCAAGAAGGTGAGCAGGCGGGCGGACAGGCAGGCATAGGCTTTAAAATTGGTATCTGATTGATAGATATTTTCTGTATTGGTAGAACACTATTTTGGCTTATATCATAATACCAAGAGTTAATATAACTCTTGATAATACCATCATATGCACTGTATCTGTAGATAAGAAAAATATTGATTTGTGAAAAAGCCTCAATGTAAGTTTATATGGTTGCCTTTGGGGTACGCAATTAAAATACAAAAAGAATTGAAATCCATACAAAACAGCCAAGCTGTATAAAAAGGATGCAACCTTCAAGACTGGGTGTGACCTGCTGGTGCTGGTGTGGCTTGCTGGTCTTCAAAAGACTGAAGGTGGCAGCCATAAAATGGCTGCAATAATGCATGTCAATCATAACAAATTTTAGTAATGGCTTTGTTCATTATTAAAACGTAACAACATAACATCATTGCATCCATTTCATAACCTGTATGAAAAAGGCTGTGAAATCAAAGGTGGCAGCCATCAAATGGTTGCAATAATGTTAATGATATGACAAATTTTAATAATGGCTTTGTGCTGTGCATTAACATCATCATAGCCATTTGCCCATTTCATGACTGCCACCTTTGATTTCACTTTTTTTCATCCAGGTTTTTAAAAGCTACACCCTTTTTATACAGCTTGGCTGTTTTTGCATGCATTGTAACTAAACTTCTTTCTAGTATACTGATAATTACAAGTAGCTATAAGAGTTCTTTTCTCTGCATGTGCTAGTAGCTGGCTTATACTGTGTATGTGACTAATTTACTAGATTCACATTGTACATACAAGCAGCAGAACAGAAGCTGCCTTTGAGTCACCTTTCAAATCTTTCAATTTATTAAGGCTATTGACTACACTGTAAAAAGTGAAGTGTGCCTGACACAATATCCCTGACACACTTTACTTCTTTGTGGTGTAAGTGTAGATAGAGTATATCTATAGAATTTCAACCTCACTCAATCATCATCACATCACACCTCAGGGGCGTATCCAAGACTTTTCAAAGGGGGTTATAGATTTGGTAGTGAATTATTGATGCAGAGGTCTGGGGCACAACCCCCAACCACTGACAGATTTTGAACATCAAATGCAATTACTCTATGGATACGCTATCTTCAATAATATATGCTAGGTCCTATAATTATGGTTTTAATATGGCTGCATGCATGGTCAGGAGTAACCAGTTAAAAGCTCAAAAAATATTTCAAACTAGTCTTACATTTACATTATTCTTTAATAAAATTATACTTGCAATCTGTTATGAATGTTCTATTAGAGTACTTTAGCTGCTCTATTAGAATACATCTGACTGCTCTATTAGAGTATCTTGATCTTTTACTAAATCCTTGCAACAGCATAGTTAAATTAATATTCTTGTTCTCCCTAAACCCATTTGAGCAAGTTTCCTATTACATGCACTGTAGCTCAGTAGCTCTGCTCTATTTCCATCTTTCTGTATATTTGTGCATTCAAACTATGATGGTTGGTGTTCCTGCTGCAAACCCACAAGTTCAAATTTTGAAGGGATTTTCAGAACTCCAGGAACCCCCCCTCCCTAAATACACCCTTGACCTATCTAAATGTTGTGAAGCTATACAATTACTGGAGTGATTGGCATCAATGCACACCCCATGCTTGCCCATGGAAACGTGCTTTCAGTGAATAAACTAGCTAACAATGAATCAACTAACCATCAAGGCAGTAATTAGTGAGTAAAACCATCCCTTGTGTACAGCACTCAGCGGTAGCCAATATTAGCCTTGCCTTCTTGTTCCTTCTGTGCTACAAATGGGTGCCTTTGCCCTTTGATCTATACAATAAATCAGTTAGTACACACCCTTTGGTTTGTATTTGATTTGCAAACAACTCCACCCTCGGGCCTGCAGCACTCGGGTGTCGTGTTTACAAAAACCTCATAAACTATAGCTTGTAATTTGTTTGTTGTGATCTATGCATCATACTCTTTACTGCACAATAATAATATACATATCAAGAAGTTTGCGGACATCTTTACAAAAAAATATATGGCAAAAATTTCAGCTAGAACAGGCATGCCCAATACAGTTTGATTGAAAAACCATTAAGAATTAAATTAATTATTATGTACCACCTGCATCAAAATGTCCTAAACCGGCCTGGTATAGCAAATGGGAATTTCACTGGCATGTGATAAACGGCATAATAACTCGTGACACGTGCTACATGTACAATGGTGGGTGCGTTGCTTCATTTCTGACTGAAATCAGGAAAGAGTGCTAGTGTTGAGGTGATGCTATGATTATTGACAACACTATGTTGTTACAAAATGTATTTTTGAGATTCACTTGAAGCTAAGAGTATTCTAATGTATATAGCTAGACTCCCCCATAATAATTATGGAGGCCACAATTGCATGAAAATATGCTAACCTTACTTAAATTTTTGCTAGAGTTAATGGATATTAGCTCTAAGGTAGATCCTTGGAAACAAAAACTGCTGTCATAGTCATTGCCAATGTAATCATTTAATATAAAATACACAGTTTAAAATGCTTATATTGGACTGATTATCAATTCTAAAGAACAATAGCACACCTGTTCCATAAATCATGTAAATATATGATCTTTGAATTATATTTACAATTAGATAAAAATCTTGAATGTGGTTAAATTGATTATTTTTGTGGAGCTAACATCACTTATGTGTTCACCACACTCATTCCATGTGATCCCTTTAATAACAACATTACTACAGATATTACAGGATACTCCACCAGTATTGTTACACATTACAATGGTGTTACCCTGTCCTGTTATTGTAATAGCATTAAGGTTGTGTAACTCTACTATTGTAGTTAATGGGACTGAGTTGGATGTTATGTTGACACAATCATTACTCTGTAAATGGCTTAGTACATAACCAAGTGAAGAACAAGGATAATCTCCTTGACTCCTTCCAAACAATCTTCAATATCTACTTTGCACTGATGTGTGGACTAGTTGAAGTAATAGTGCAAAGACTCCAAAGAGTATAAATCTTTTAATTGAACATATCCTTGGTAATAGTCACAGATGTAGAATGGCTACATGAAAATATCTGTCATGTAATTATTGGTTCGTACTTTAATGCCAATGCTTTGAGTATATATGTGCAGTTTAAGTGTTACAAAAATTAAGTGCTGTTGGGAAGCAAAACTGTAAAAGTATTGAGAAGACAAGACTTTTATTTGCATTTGAAGCCATCTATCAAGCCCAAAGACTAAAGCAGGCATTAAATGTGTTGTATTATAACACCATTAGTGCTTCTGCAGAATACTAACTAAAATTCTTACTAGCTTTTAAACTTCCTTCTATATACCCCACTAAACCTCTACTATACCTCAAAGTAACAAAACAACAACATGGTAAGTAAACCCCATGCATATTAAATTTCAGTATAGGTGAGAATTTTAAATATGAAAAGACAACATAATTTACACATTTAGTTGGATCAAAAGCAAAAATTACATTATATATACAAGCACAGCCAAAATTGAAATCATACACAACTTACTAGCCTCACTGTCATGTATAAAATGCTTCAAAGTGTGGGATAGAAGATGTGTCAGGATATCATTTTTATCAACAGCTTGATTTCAGCAATTTTCAGATTACATTGTTTATGAATTTATCTGCTTTAAAGTGTGGGATAGAAGCTACGTATTAACAGCATTTTAGGATATCTTTGTTGTTAACACTTTGGCCTCGGCTTTGCCTCAGCCTTAGGTTAATAACAATGATATCTTACTCAGGAGGTCTAATATTTTTTTTTATACTTGCAATAAGCATCTTATAGCATTTCTGAGCTCATATAATATTCATAAGGTACTGCTTCATCATGATGATGCCAGATGTAGTAGGCTATGCAACAAAGCACTTGCCTCACATGCATAGTGATTATTTACAAGCCAATGGTCAGGTTGTAACTATTTCCTACCTGTTATGATTTAGATAAAACATTGCAAGAAGCCATACTGCAGTGGCCTGTGAATACACCTGGGCACAAAAATTGAAGAGAACAACAACCTGAAGATGAAGGGTAAGCCTCTAATTCATGACACTCCACTTCTGTGGTACTGTGAAGTAAAATACATGTTTCTGGGCAAGTAACACCTTTATAAATGTGGAATACTGTAGACCACGTCATGTTCATGATAGTTGAATTATAGTAGTTTGAAGCCATCAGTAAGTCAGTAAATTAGTCAATTAGTAAAAACAGTGTATGACTGAAGTAGGGATTAAATTTTCACTAGTATGGCTACAGGTGTTGGCAACCTATTGTTTCACTACTTGATTTGTCACTCACTGCAAACTGAGTAAAATATCCAAATTGTGAAAGGATGCAGTCTTCAAAAATGGTATATATTAAAGGAGTTATGAAATCAAACAGAATAGCTGATTCAAAAGTGTTGCCATTAAAAAGACATAAATTTTGATTATTACAACATTAGCTACGTATGATATGTGACCGGATTTGCGAAAAGGTGCTGTACCATTTCCACACAATTTACATGCCAGCAAACAGGATGATGTAACACTTGATTCCTTGTACAGATGATATCTTGCTCTTATTGTCAACATGTACCCAGATACTGTAGCTACACTCGTCAGGCAATTATATGCAATGATATTAAAAAGTTATGAAGCTTTGAAGTTAAAAAATTGGGTCTAATTTTGTGCGTGAAAAAGTTACCTTTTCACAAATCCTGTCACATGATTATTTAGGTGTCAACTCTAATTTCATACACTTTCTTGACTAATTTTACAGCTGATATGTTTGTTCTAGATATGGTACATGTATTGTTTGTGATTCTACATGCATGTATACATGTAAATATGACAGACACAGTCCATACAAATAAATCCTCTTTTGTATAAGTATTATTATATCTGATCTTTCATCTTGACCACATACATCACACACCTTCTTATGCATATAAATTAGTTATATACAATTTTCTTACCACACATAGCTACTGTGTAGTACTTGAAATGCATGTACACAATGAGAATAGAAATAAATTTTAAAGTAAAAGTGCAATACTATAACTTTGTTTATAACAATATGTATGTTGCTTTTGATTCACTAACACCTAAATAAACAAGCAGACTGAGTATGTTTTTATTTTTAGTTTCACATTAAAATAATCTCTACGGCACAAGGAGGTTTTGGGGCAATACAATTACATAGCAAGTATTTACCAAGTAAAGATGCACAATAGCTTTTAGCTGCATCAGTTTACTCATATTTTGTATTCTGATCACTTATGTAGCATGGCAATAGTAAAGAAAGGCAACATGTGGCCATGGTCAGTCTCTATATGCCATATAACCTAAATACTTCATAAGGGAAAATTTCACTGATTTTGAGGTTTTGGCATTAACAATAAAAGTTTTAACATGAAATATTTAGATGTCCATATAATATATGTTTACAAATTTGCAAAAGCTTTTACTGTACATTGCTCAAACTTGAAAAAAATTGAAGTATTTACTGTACAATCTGATTAATAGGTAAATAATATACCAAATGGCACTACACAATCAATGTACATTTCATGTTTCATTATAATGTGAATTAAGTATTTCATATTATGCAATAATGTAAACAAGTAATTTTGTTGACTCATGGTTAGAAATGTTGTGCATGAATAATTGAAACATGGCCACTGATGCAGTTGCTTATAGATAGCTAAATCTCATTGATGACACTCATTTCAAAGTTACTGTTTTTATGTTTACATTGATGTACCACATCAATAGTTCATTACATTATATAGTCACTGAGCATGCTGTTAACAAAAAATGGCTATCCTGACAAATTATTTGCTGGCCAGTATACCTTTTGATTGTACATAATACAAATTTTGTATTATAAAAAGCTCATTAACCTGGTGGTATACGTATATAGCTATGAGCAATACAATACGTGTATGAAATTAAATACATATACTATACGTATATATACTCACTTTGTTTAGTAACCAAAAGGACAAGAATTTATTTACACGTTGCATGTATGTAGCTACTCAGATTGATGTGGAAATAAATATTACACATAATAATATGCATAGAGCACCAACAACACTAACACATGTCTACATGCCTGTGCTGGCTATTATATCAACTTATGTGTATTATTCCAAAACAATGATATGATATGTTAAAATAATGCAAGTCTGTAAACTTATCTCACCAAAATAATATTACTGTATGTACACTGTAGTAAAAGCATTGGTTAAAATTAAAGATATGTGTGAGGCATGTTAAACCTACATACTATACTACAACTGTATAAGTTATGTACAAGTTAGTCAATGTATATAATTCAAAAGAGACTCTTGAAACAAGTGGTCATCAGAAGAAAAGTCATCAGATAATTCTAGACGCCTACAGAAAAATTTTTGCATACTGGTAGATGACATTAACACTACACATGAGTAAATGTAACACACTGAAACAGTGTAGCTATACACTGGCAATCTGTATCTAAAGCTATTATAGCATCAGGTTTTAATTTATGGCAATTCAGTATCAACAGTATACACACAAATATATGACAACTTTCAGCTTGGCTAAAATTTGATACTTACCTTCTACTAGCACTGTCACACAGTGGGCAATTTGGCAATGGGGATGGTGATCTTGAATGTACATCTGTAGTGAAGTGGAACTTTATCCGTATGTATTTCATAACTTTGTGTTTTAAGCATCTGATATAATGTAACAGAAATCTCCTTTGTGTATATACCAATAAACAAATGCATGCAACAAGAGGCAAGCATATTAGAGCATAGGCTATCCCAATTATGACTGTATTTGTGAAAATAATGGATTCTGATAACACAATCATTTGCAGGGATGACACCATTATCAACAACAATAGGAAAATTCCATCATAATTGTTGAGCATATTAATTTTGTATGGCTGTACCATGTAGTGTAGCAAAGTTATTATCAAGTAAATTCCTACCAACAAGTACAATGCTATGTAGTCATCCAGGAATTCAATGATCACAATGATGAGGATGACTTGTCTACACAACAAGTAGATGGAAGCAAACCAGCGATACTTGTCCTTGTAGCATCCTTGAAACTGATCTAGTAGTGGTTTTATTCTTGTAAAATTGATTTTGTGATTTATGAATGGTTCAAGTAGTAGCAGAAAGGGTAAGCCACTTACTATGACTAACTCATACAACAATGCTACAATGCTGTAGGCTGCGTGGCGACCAGTGAAATATCTGATGTCTGGAGATAAATAACAATAACTCTTATTGATACCTGTAAACCTAAGTGGTCGTAGTATTAGTAAAGAAGTGTTTGCAATTGAAGTGTAAGCAAGTGTTAAGATCAGACATATTACACGGATAATCCCCTTACTAATAAAGGCTGTAAATCTCCTGGAAAACCTTGCTAACACTGCAAGCAGTACAAGGATGAGAGCAATTGCTGTTGGATGAACGTAATACAAGACATACTGGTCTATTCCACTTATCCCTTTTACAAAACATAGTTTACAGAGAAAGGCTGGGTTAAGCCTAACAAGAGTAGACAGGCCTTTGTGAAGCATAGTCAATGCTTCAGAATAGTTCCAAATATCTCCCAACAAGATGTCCAATATACTGTAATAGTATATGATGCCATACAGGTATCCCATGTTGATTTGGAAATACATGACCCCTAATACAACTACTATAACAATTATCCAGTACAATACTGTACACACAACTACTAGTATTGTTATTCCAGGTGTACAATCTTTGATATCAATGCAGTAGTCAAATCCATAAGATAAAGTATATCCATTGCTGCACCTACCACAAGCTGGTCCTGTTCCTGTGTAGACCACATTGGTCGTCATAAGTTGATGGAAGCAAGAATCTCCCTGGACTAACATCCTTACGGGTAAAATTACAATATTTATTTGGACACCGTGATACAGATGTCCTTCCTTCAACACTACCAAACCAATAATCTTTCTTAATAGTTGTCATGTTTTGTTTGCATATTACTATATTCTCAGGACTACTGTAGCATTTACATTGTTTATATGTTTTAACATATGCATATCCCATATTACACGGCACAATCTCAACCTTTAGGGTTAAACTGATCACACCACTGTCCAATTGTAACAATAGTGATACATGTTTTTGAACTTGAGCTCCAACAATTGTTATTCCATTTAGTGTATCTCGCACTAAAACAAGTGACTCATTTGATACAGCATAGTGATCACAGTTTTTGACACATGTGAGAAAGAACATTGTGGCTTGTGCTTGTTTTTCATTGTAGCCTAAAATAGTTGCTGGAGCTTTGATTTCCTGACCAAGCATTATGTCAGTGATGCTACATGTGGTGATATCATCATTACATGTAGCTGGATCATGCAACATTAACATTTTTGGCTCAGTGGCTAAAGCCAATGGTTCCATTGCACCAGGAATTATGTTGAAATTACCAGGAATGTAAAATATGGAAGATGGATTTGACATGTTTGTATCAGAAGAAGAAGAAGACTTAAACACATCGACATTTTTATAGAACAAAGCAGTACCAGATAGCAGAGCTGTATTGTTAATTAATTTAACACTTGTAACTGAATGTTCTGTTTTTGAAAGCACACTGCAAAATGTTGATGTACAGATGTGTGTGGAGCAATCATTTAATTTGTGAGTGTACTTTTGACAAAAGTTGTTCTGAGCAAACAGCAACCAGTGACATTGACTATGGTCCAACTTTGATGATGAAAAATCAAGGTAAATACCTCCACCATAAAGATTAGCACGATTGTTAATTAAATTAAATTGAAATGAAGAATAATTTAATAAAATGTATGAATTGCTTAAATGCAGTGCAGCTCCTGTTTTAGCACAATTATTTTGAATGGTGGTATTACCTTTACCCACTAATATTACATTCAGAAGCTCCAATGGAATTCCTGTATTGTTAATAAAGTCTCCATTTAAAATTAAAAATGCTGGTATAACATAATACTCCATTGCTACATACACAATGCTCTTTCCAGCATTGTTAGTAAAGACACACTTGTCAATAAAAACCACATAAGAACTAATTTCTACAGTCACACTGGCCAAAGAATTATAAATAACAGTACCAGTGGCAAATCCAGTATTGCCATTAAAATTTGAATCCAGAATAAAACATTTAAAGCTTGAGTGAAAAGTACCAGATATATAAATCCCACCACCATTGATGGTGCTAACGAAATGATTCTTTGCACAGTATAATGCTGTCATGTTTACTGAACAATTTGCTGCATCATGCATTTCAAAGAAAATAAATCCTCCTTTTTTCTGTAGAAAAAATGCACTGTTGTTTGTAATGTTTATTCTATTCATCAAAGTTGTAAAATTTGCAGAACATATTTGTGCATAAATCAAAGCGCTGTGCTTGTTGATAATAAAATTTGAATGCACTACATTAAACACACTCTGAGAATGAATACCTAACTCTATGAGAGAAACACTGTGATCTGAATTATTCTTAAAAACACAGTTGTCAATCAGCATGTATAAAGGAAATCCTGCTACGTAAAACATTACCATATTCCTTCCTACCCTGTTACCATGAAATGTGCAAGATGACAAGTGTAATATCTGATATGATGAATTACTATCAAAGTGCACCCATAATGATGAAGCTGTGTCATATTCCTTAACAAGACTGTTGTTAAGAAATGTGATATTTTTGAGCACAACCGATGAGGAATTCTTTACTCTAATATTGACTCCCACACCACCACGTCCACGATGAGACATTACGGTTATTTGATAAAACTAATTTGCCAGCTCCCCTAGCTATTTCTAAAGCTTTATCAGGTAGTGTCATAATATAGGAAGTGTCATTGACTTTACCAAAGTGTCCATTGTTGTTGAAAGTACTACCCACAATTGTTACGTTAGTTTCACTAATAGTTTCATTGAATACAATCCCATCAGTTGCAGTAAAATTCTTTGTAGCACAATGTTTGAATCCATCTTGTGCAGAAAAACAATAAATGTCGTCATTGTTGATGTTGGATAAAAACTGAGAATTTTCTATGACAAAAACACCTGATATCTGTTGCAAGTACACAGCACGGAGTTTTGAATATTGGAAAGTGCAGTTTCTTATATACAAGTTCATCAGGACCATAAAACATATCCCTCCCAGATTTTTTTGTTTTTGGGGATCACCACACTTATCCCATGTGATCCCTTCAATAACAACATTACTACAGTTAGTACAGAATACTCCACCAGTATTGTTACACATTACAATGGTGTTACCCTGTCCTCTTATTGTAATAGCGTTAAGGTTGTGTAACTCTACTATTGTAGTTAATGGGACTGAGTTGGATGTTATGTTGACACAATCATTACTCTGTAAATGGTTTAGTACATAACCAAGTGAAGAACAAGGATAATCTCCTTCCAAACACTCTTCAGTATCATTTCCATTTATGTTAATAGCAATCATTGTTTGATGTCCTAGTTTTACTTGAATCCAGTCAACAAGTATTATTATTAATAAAGAAGCAATTGTCTTCATTGTCTGGTAATAACAAATGGATAATGTTCAGTGTTTACATTGTACAAAAAGGTTATTAATTTTATACCTGCATCTCAAGCAAACCACTTTCAGTGGCTGCAGAACTAACCAGAGTTTTCTGGCTATAGCAACCTTGTAGAAGTACTGTATTTCACATAATTTCTTTCTGATATTTCATATACCTTTCTATAAAATTAATGAATCTATACTATAAGCTACACAGCCAAAATATACCTTACTTTATAATATATAACTACGTACTAAATTTCTGAACTTGCAACATCTGTGACGTACTGTACGTAGTATTGTTAATTATACCATGTGTTTTTCATATCATGATGCTACCCAACAAACTAGCTTATTATGTACCTATTAAATTTGCTTTTTGAAGTCAATTGTAAATACTACCATTCTAACAGTTCATGTGCACTTCTGAAACTATAACTATTTCAGATATAATATGCTAACATCATGATATGCAAAGTT
Organism: Dysidea avara; assembly: GCF_963678975.1. Lineage (NCBI taxonomy): Eukaryota > Metazoa > Porifera > Demospongiae > Dictyoceratida > Dysideidae > Dysidea > Dysidea avara. Next base: position 34,372,235 of record NC_089278.1, read on the forward strand.
TCCTTCATCCAACTCTTTCTTATGCATAACAAGACACATCTTAGTATAGGCACTGCTGGGGTAAAAGAAGCATTATGATATAATTTTATGTGCACACAATAAACAACCAACTACAGCTACGTAGTGTGCACATATATATATATATATATATTTGGTTTAGATAATCTATACCAAAACAGCCAAACTGTATAAAGGGTGTGGCCCCCAAAAAAGCCATTGTGAAAAAGATGTGAAATCCAAGATTTAGTGGCCAAAAAAAATTGAGATGGTTGGAATTTGCAACAATTCAGTTGAATTTGTGTGCTAACAAATTCGCTTGAATTGTAATATTTAAACCTACATATCACAGCCCCATTTCTTGACTGCCATCTTGGATGTCACATCTTTTTACAGTGGTTGTTTTGGGGGCAGCACCCTTTTTTACAGCTTGGCTGTTTAGGTATAGATATCACTTCGTTTTGTACTTATATAATATTCAATGGCCGGCTTTGGGGCTTTGTTTCACCTGTCTTTTTCTTTACTGCAAAAAGGAAGAAGAGATCCAGTTTATATCTGTCAGGGGCGGATCCAGATCCAGTTTTTATCTGTCAGGGGCACCTTGCTGAAAAACAGTTGAAGACCAAAAAAAAAAAAAAAAAAAGGTCACAACAGTAATAGCTAGTTATCCTTTACCAAATATATCACGTCTGTTATGTAAAATAAAATCCTATATATAGCTTCATAGGTAAGCTACACTGCCTCATTAACATTGTGACTGCTTTATTAGAGTAATTGACTGCTCTATTAGAGTATCTCGATCTTGTATGCAATTTCTTGAAGGGGGGGGGGGGGGGGGGGGGGCATTTGCCCCAAATGCCCCATCCTGGATCCGCCATTGTTTGTGGATATAGTTTGCTTACAATAATACAAATTTGTTATTACTGCCATATAAATTTATCACATGAATTCTTCTCTACAGGTTTACTTGTTTGTAGCTGAACTCTTACAGGAGAAACCTGTTTGTTTGTAGCTGCACTCTCTACCAGATGACTTAATTGTGCATGTCTCTATAGGATGACTTGAACTCTCTACAGGATGACAATTTTGTAGCTGAACACTCTACAGGGTGATTTGTTTGTAGTAACTCTCTACATGTGAACTGTTTGTAGCTGAATAGACTCTTTTGTAGCTGAACTCTTTTTTTGATTCCTTGTATAATCTGAGTAGCTGGACTCTTTCTAAGGCCATCCTAACAATCCTAATCAAACCATACGCTATCACACCCCAAGCTAGTATTGGGATAAAAGAGCTACTCTTGAAATAGGAACAATGTCTGCCACACAAAATTCCCTTCAATATCTGTGCATTTCCTCCCATGATAGAATTAATCCCAATAATTTTTATAATATTGTATTTTTTATCATCTTTGATATCATTGTACTTGGTTTTGTATATACTAGTTTTCAAATGTATTCTCCAAGTCCTAAGGATGGGTTTTGGGGGAGGACTTTTTTTCCACCAGCCACTATGTTAATGCAACCCATACATGAGGTATTTTCCTGTGCATGCATTCATAACAGTTTTCAATGAATACCTACTATTCTATTCTAAAATATTCTCTCCAATTTACTAGCTACAATGCTACTACATCATGAGCGCACACAGATTATATCTCCCTCTATTTTTATTTTACAAGTTAATCTCCATAATATAAAGATGTCTAGTTTAGGCTATAAAACAAATATTACATACATGGTTATTCAAACTTAAAGGTTAAGCAAACAAATCAATCAAGTCATACAAGTAAACTAGAAGTAATACAAAGTGGACAGGCTTATGTAAAAAAAATTACCAGCGATATATTTAACAAAATTGACTATTTACTTAAGGCAACATTTAATCCTAGGATGTAATGTATAACAACATACATTATTAAAGTCCCAAGCCACCTAAGTTCTGTAAACTATTTTAGGGGTTTCAATGATACACACTTGCCTTTACTTTTTAATGTATAATTCCTTTGATTCAATCTTGTGTTGCTCTTTATAAAGATGAATTGCAAAAATAGCACAGTTTCTTTTGTAGCAACTATTGTCTTCCTTCTCAGCTCTGTATGTATGCATTGGCTGTGTGCAAACTATGCTTTCAATATATCTATGCACTTTGAAAAAAAAACTTGCAAATGTGTATATTGACTATAGCTACTAATAACAAGTAATGCTTTCAGTTTTATACAGTACTAATAAATATGTTGCTACGTATGATGATAGCTACATTTTGTGCTCATTAGTTTATTGCATGTCTATTGTACACTCACTTGTGCAAATATTCTACTAAAGCCATACTAAAATGAGTTTACAGGGACTTTAACTGTATGGAAATTGATCCATCGGTAAGTGATGGTATAAGATCAAAAAAGGACAGAGTTGATGGCAAGCAGCAATAGAAGCCAGTTACCTTACAGAAGCATAAAACTCCAATGAGAAAGATACCAGTATCACAGTAGCTTTTCATGGTCCCTTAATAAATGTGTGTGAAATTCAACAACTAATTACAAAATAATGCAAAAATTAATTTCAAAATAGTACTAAAGATAGACAAAAACCAGCATATACAAATGCAAAAGAAACTATATCTATTCCAAAACAGCCAAGCTGTGAATAAGGCATGCAGCCTTCCAAACAATAGGTATATGTGAAAATATCACAAGTGACAGCCAAGAAATAACTGCGATGATATTACATGTATGTCAATTAATTTGTAATCTCACAAATTAAGTGACATTGTCATAGTCCATAGTCAGAGGGGTCAGTCGGTACAAAGGTTCATTGCATTTTTTGAATCCCAATAACACAAAAATGCATTATAGCAATGCATTAGTGGTAGTTTCTAATTTTTATATGGTTATGTTAAGTAATTAAGCATTAAAATTATGCAAAATCATTATAATTACAACATTTTTTTCATTTTAAAAGTCATATTCTTCTAGTTTACCTTGAAGTTTATTCATCACCAGCAAGGTCAGCCTGATTGTCACTATGCTGCAGTTAACACATTCCTGTGCACTTGAGCTCATTAGCCATACAAACGCATCTTGGCAGCTCACACTTCTTTGTACAATTGCACACTAGAAGGTCTAAAATAGCTTGGGATGCTGGTTGACCAGTCATCCAGTGTACCACTAGCTGAGAATCTGATTCAAATCCTTCCTTTTCAATCTTCCATTCCCTGCTTTCAGAACTTGGAATACTAGGATTCTGTTTTAAATATCTTCACCATATGGTAGCCATCAAAGAGCATGCTGATCTCTGTAAAGTGGAAGCTGATGTCTTTCAATCTCACCCTTCTTGGCAGTACCTTAGCTCATTGAGTTTATATTAGTAGATTATATATCTTAGGAGTATAGAGATGGCACATGAAATGTTCAAGCTTGTTTGTTAACTCTAATGATACATCTCGTCTCTACCCAACTCCATAAAGGTATCTAGGTAACCCTTGCTGTGACTGTCTCAGGCAAATGCACTGACAGTGTCATATGTGTGCATGTCAATTAGGGTTCGGCACACAGATATTCTCACACCAGAATCTACTTTTTTGATGTCTATTACTGTTTTCCGAATTTTTGTGCTGCACTTCTGAAACAAAGGGTACTCCAATGGCATGCATAGTGACAACATGATGAAATATCTGTATCGTCTGAGCAAATAATCATAGCCTGAAATCTGTCCTTGCATGCATCAACTTCTTCTTGATTACACTGTAGACATGGTACATGCACACATACCTGTAATGTAATTTTGAAACAAGCCTCACCAACAGTAGCTTACAATTTTGTTTTCAACCCAGCTTTTCTCTGTACTTTCATTCACTAACAATTAATTAATTAATTAAGTAATTAAGCTGGTTTTGTAAGTGGTTCCTAAGAAATACCTCCATTGCCACATTATCTGTGTAATAGCAATGCTCTGCAACTGGTGACCGGTACCAGACTCTTCACCTCACAGCATTATTTATTGAATAAATATGTATGTGTCAAAAACAACATTAATTTTCTTGCTATGATTTCCTTTTCTCAACACCATTTGTAATACTGTAGCAGCAACATCACCAAACTAATGTAGCTTGCTCACCTTTGACCTTTTGGCACAAAGTTTATTCTATCTATGATCAATGATGGATTGCTTAGGAAAATCAATAAAGCTGCTTTAGCAACGTCTCCTCAAAGCAATGTAGCACTAGTTGAGCAGTTACCAGATAATCTTGCATGTGTGGACAAAGTCCAAGGGGATGGGACAGAAAATCTTCCATCTTGAGGTGGCACCCTTGATCCATTACAATAATTCTCCCAAAATGAGATCTGTCCACCTTCAATATAGCCACTCTGCCAGTAGATTTCACTTGCTTTTTTTACACAGGCTGCTGAAACATTTTAACTTGTTCAATACTATATATTGGGTCATATAAATTTCTTTACTGGAGGGTTTTTTCTAGATGCTGATCTTTGAAATCTGAATAACATTGCTGACCAAATCAACTTCTCTAGGAGCTTTCCCAGCTGTTGATATAGTAAGGTTCTCAACTAAAAGGTTGATCCAATTACCTTGAACACATTGTTGCAACTGTTTCTTCATCTTTCTGACTTCTTGTCTGCTGTAAATCAGGATGCTGGAATTATGCTTTGTTTCCATCTACAATATTTCTTTTCTGTCTCAAGAAGGCGCTTCAATGCTCTGCTGTCATGCAATGAGCTAATAGTTACCACACACAAAGATAAATATCATAATCAGTAAAGTGTCATTGCAAATCCTCAGAATGCTAACCATGCATTAATTGTCTAGCGCACCTAAAGCGACTGCAGTATTCTAATGTACCGAGGCCATATTACAACAAACACATATAATCTGTAAATCAACAAACACCTGGTACATAATTAGTCTGGCCACGAGAGTCTAAGCTACTATGAGGTTTTTGAAGAGTGAGGATCCAGTCACTGGGTATGGTCTACTAACTACACTGACAAGATTAAATTGTCAAATCACAGCACAGTTAATTTTACAGCATATCAGACCTAAGCTACTAAGTGGTTCTTTGAAGAGTCACTATCCAGACATTAAATGCATCCTACTGAAAGTAATGCATGAGTACTTTTGTTACCATGGTTACTGTCAATGGGTGTGATTACCACATTAGTAGAACGTAAATATTATTATCATCAAACACAAGCTCAACTACGTACTTGTTTGAAACTGCTTATATGCACTTATGTACGTGATTCTTGCTGAATTTTGGGATGTATATAGTGAAAATCGCACCATAAAACCATAAGCTACCATATGATCTATGCTATCCTACTACTGGGGTATATTTAAACCTTCTCAAAAATAAACATGAACCTTATTCAACAAAGATTGTACCAATAGCCAAAATTTTAATGCCAGGCTCATGGGCTATTACTATTCATTGTAGCAATTGTCTTGGCCACTATACCTTTGGTACAGTATCGTGTCTATTTTCATACTAGCATATTTTAAAAGGCCACACTCTTTTCTTAGTGCGAATTAGATTAGATAATACTATACTTTTTGAGTTATTGAGTACCAGCATTTTTGTTGATAATATAAAGTACAATGAAATAATTTGTAGTATAGTTACCAGCATTCATCAGTGCATGTTCTTTCATCTGCACTACAATTACTGTATAAGTACTACGTACCAAATATAAAATACTAGTATATAGGTTTCAAGATTTCACATCCTTACATAACTAACACTTACGTGACACCGTAGTTCATGGGCCATAGATCTGCAATATATTTATACATATAATATGCATAGAGAAGAAAAGGACGTGCAGAAGAGTATTCATGATAGAGGAATGACAATTACTACTGCTCATTGATCTGCCCCTGTGTGTACAAGTACTTCATCCATTCACTTCCTTACATTAACACATTGTGTGGTGGGCTGAGTTATACATGTGATTCTGTACATGTGATTGTAACTATTGAATAACTGTAGTAAGAAATTATTTTGGGCATATTATCATAGAACCCATGTGATTGCACAGTGAAAATCTATACACTTGTAATCGGTTGTATTTTCAGCTACTTCATACTACATGTGCATATGCTGGAATATACATACTAAATGAGTATGCATCTAAACTATAAATTCTCTATTCTTACAAATGAATTGCGTGGTAAATAAAATACTATTAAAGTAGTGAAGTTTGTGCAATGTAATTGGTATGCTAAACCTCAATGTAGTACATAGCTATTAGTCAGTGTAATTCAGAAAAGAGTCTTGTAACAAATAGTTGTCAGAAGAAAAGTCATCCAGATGCCTGTATAAAATAAAATTATGAATATTAAATTTTGCATAGTAAAAGTTACTTACCTTGTATTAGCATTACCACATAATGGGCAGTTTGAAAATTGTGATGGTGGTGTGAAGTTTAAGTCTGGAGTAAAGTGTAACCATTTTTGTAGTAAGATCAAAATTTTGTACATTAAGCATCTGACAAAATGTTGAAGAAACTTCCTCTGAATGTAGAGCAATGAAACAATGGACAAAAATAGGGGCAAAAATATCAGAGTATATGCTACTCCAATTATGGCATCAGTGGTAAAGCTAGTGGACTCTGAGAGCACAATAACCTGTAGACATACCAACATTACTAGTAGCAAAAGAAAAAGTGCATCAAATTTGTTGAGCGTATCAATCTTGTATGGTTGTATTATGTAGTGTAGGAAAACTATTATCACACAAAATGCCATCAACACATACAGTGCAATGTAGTTATCCAAATAGTTCAGAACCACAATGATGAGGATGACTTGTCTACACAACAAATAAACTGATGCAAACCAACGACACTTGTCCTTGTAGCATCCTTGAAATTGATCCAGTAGTGGCTTTATTCTTGTAAAATTGATCTTGTGGTTTATAAAAGGTTCTAGCAGCAGCAATAGTGGCAGACCACTGACTATTACTAACTCATATAATAATGCTATTGTGCCATATGCTATATGACGACCAGTAAAATACCTGATTTCTGGAGATAAGAAACAGAAAAGTTCATGAATTCCAGTAAATCGCAGTGGCCGAAGCAATAGCAACGAAATGTCTGCAATTGAGGTGTAGGTGAGTGTGAGGATTAAACATATAGCACGAATGATCCCTCTACTGATAAAAGCTGTAAACCTCCTAGAACATCTTGCAAGCATTGCAAGCAGTACAAGGATTAATGCAATTGCTGTTGGATGACTGTAATTCAAGACATGTTGATCTATTCCACTCATTTCTTTTGCAAAACAAAGTCTCCCAAGAAAAGCTGGATTTAGCCTAACAATAAAGAAGAGAATCTTGTTCACTATAGTCAGTCCTTTAGAATAGTTCCAAATGTCTCCCAACAAGATGTCCAATACACTGTAATAGTATATGATGCCATACAAGTAGCCTACATCAATTTTGAAATACATGACCCCTAATACAACTACTATAACAATTATCCAGTACAATACTGTACACACAACTACTAGTATCGTTATTCCAGGTGTACAATCTTTGATATCAATGCAGTAGTCAAATCCATAAGATAAAGTATATCCATTGCTGCACCTACCACAAGCTGGTCCTGTCCTGTGTAGACCACATTGGTCATCATAAGTTGATGAAAGCAAGAATCTCCCTGGATTAACTTCCTTACGGGTAAAATTACAATATTTATTTGGACATCGTGATACAGATGTCTTTCCTTCAACACTACCAAACCAATAATCTTTCTTAATAGTTGTCATGTCATGTTTGCACATTACTATATTCTCACAGCTACTGTAGCACTTACATTGTTGGGAACTTTTAATGTACTCATATCCCAAATGGCACGGTACAATGACTACTTTTAATGTCAAACTAATGACACCACTATTCAGCTTCAGTGTTAATAATTTTTCTTTGTGTATTTGATTTCCAGAAATACTTATACCATGCAGCATTTTTCTTACTAAAACAAAGGATTCACTTGATACACTGTAATTGTTACAGTTCTCAATGCACTCAACGGAGAATACTGTGACTTCTGCTAGTTGATCATTGTAACCTAAAATGGATGCTTGGATTTCAACTTCTTGTCCCAGCATTATACCAGTGATATTACAGGTTGTGAAGTCACCATTACATTTAGCTGGATCAGAGAGGACTAATTTTTCTGGATGAGTGGATAATATCAATGATCCAGAAGAGTTGGGATATATAGTAAAGTTGTTTGGAATAAAAAATATTGATGTGGGATTCGACATAGATCTATTGTACATATTGATGTTTTCAACATTGTCATAAAAAATTGCACTACCAGATAGCAGTGCTGTATTACTGATCAACCACACTGCAAAAACAGCAGCCTCTGATCTTAAAATTTCACTGCAAAATGTTGAAGTAGCAATGTGTGTGGTACAGTTATTGTATACATGTTCATACTCGTGACAAAATTTTTCTTCAGAAAACAGTAACCAGTGACACTGACTATTATCTGAGCTTGACAAAGGAAAGTCAACATATATACCTCCACCAAAGAGGTCAGCATGGTTATCAATAATGTTAAGCTGAAATGATGAGTAGTTTAGCAAAACATAAGAATTGCTTAAATGCAAGGCTGCTCCTGTTGTGGCTTGATTATTCTTAATGGTAGTTTTACCCTTGCCAACGAGTATTACATTGACAAGCTCCAATGGAATTCCTGTATTGCTGATAAAGTCTCCATTTAATATCAAAAATGCTGGTATGATATAGTAATTCATTGCTACATATACAATGCTTTTGCCAGTATTGTTAATGAAAATGCAATTATCAATAGAAATTATATAACAACTTTCCAATACCGATACACTATCCAAGGAAGCATAAATAACTGTACCAGAGCCAAATCCAATGTTATTATAAAACTTGGAAACATGAATTGAACATTTGAAGCCCATTATAAAAGAACCAGTTATGTAAATTCCACCACCTTTGATATTACCAGCATGGTTTCTTACAATATTTAAGCCTGTTAAATTTGCTGAGATATTTTTTGCTTCATAAAGCTTAACTATAATGAGTCCTCCTTTTTTCTGCAAGAAATTCACAGTATTGTTTTCAATGTTTGCACTGTTCACTGCAATTGTACTATTTGCATGGTATAAGTGTACATAAAGCAAAGCACTTTGCCGGTTGCAAATAAAACTTGAATTAACAAATTCAGTCTCACTCAGAGATTTGGTTGTCAATTCAATCACAGTAGCACTATGATCTGAATTGTTTTCAAACCTACAATTTTCTATAAGCAAGTGTGATGGGGATCCCTCCACATAGAACCTTATCATATTCCTTCCAACTCTGTTACTATAAAACACACATGATGACATATACAGTTTGGGCAGTGATTTGCTGTCAATTTGCACCCATAGTGCCGATGCAGTGTCATATTCTTTAACAAGAGTGTTGTTCTGAAAAATGACTTTCTTCAGTGTAACAAATAAAAAAATTTTTAATCATTATACAAACTCCAACACCACCACGTCCACGATTAGATGAGAACACAGTCTTTTCAATTGCAATATTGACTTGGAAGTTCAGACTATTTGATAATATTAATAAGCCAGCTCCTCTAGCTATTTCTAAAACTTTTGGAGGTAATATCATATAATCAGTATCATTGACTTTACCCATATGTCCGTTGTTGCTAAAATTACAGTTTGATATAGTTATGGTGGTGTCACCGATACTTTCATTGAACACAACTGCGCCAGTAGCTGTAAAACTTTTTATTACACAATGTTTATATCCAGTTTGAGCTTGAAAGCAATAAATAATATTATGGTCAGTGTTAAATAAAAACTGAGTATTTACAATTTTCAACAGCCCTGATACCTTTCGTAAAGATAGTGCACGAAGCTTTGAGCATTTGAAAGTGCAATTTTTAATAAACAGGTTTGTAAGCTGTTTGAAACTGACTCCTCCAAGGAGTTCTTTTCTCTGAGGATCACCACACCCATCCCATGTGATCCCTTCAATAACAACATTACTACAGTTATTACAGGATAATCCACCAGTACTATTGCACATTACAATGGTGTTACCCTGTCCTCTTATTGTAATAGCATTAAGGTTGTGTAACTCTACTACTGTAGTTAATGGGACTGAGTTGGACATTATATTGACACAATCGTTACTCTGTAAATGCTGTAGTGCATAACCAAGATAATTTCTTTTGTAACGATCTTCACTACCATTTCCTTTTCTATTAGCATCCACTGTTACAGTAATTGTGTTACAATATAGTCTTGTAATTGCCAATTTAACAAGAAGTAATAAAACAAGAAAAATTATTCCCTGTAAATAGAAAATTAAGAATGATAGCTAATTTGATTGAGTAGTTACAGAGCTGTGTATAGACAGCTTATTTGTTAGTGTTCTATACAGCAGTAAGACTGCTTGATAAGCACTGTTTAACCACAAAATAATGCTTTATAAAACAAAACTCTTTTTCCAAGAATAATTAATACGCACAACGATACGACATTCTCACTTTTAAAACTCATTTGTTGAAGTAGTCTACAATAAACTTACCCTTAATCAATGCATACAATTTGGAATTAAAATTTGAGTTGGGATTTTAGCAGTAATTGCACTATAGTGGACACTTAATTCTTCATTCATAGCAGCTTGGATGTTATAACCATGACTAAATATCTTTCAATTACTGACTTACAATTACTAAAAAGTAAAGAGGCCATTATGCTTTCATTTTTAGCTATGCTCAGTTGTTATATACAAAGCATTACAAATGGAAAGCAATGCAAGATGCACCTCTACAATCACTTCGGTCACTATACAGAAAATATGACTGGATTTACGAAAAGGTATCCTTTTCCCACATTTTACATGCCATCAAACCAAACTATGTAACAATTGGTTAACTTGCCCTTAGTTTCACAATGCACAGATATTGTAACTCACTACCTCTTCAATTTTATTATAGTGTATATTGAATAGAGAAAGAAATGATGGCTGTTGATGTGATTTTTTCAACAAGTCCGTAACCAGGATTTGTCAAAGGGGGGTTCAATTTTGACACAGTAGGCATTTACTGCAGCGGAGGTCTGGGGGCGCACCCCCCAGCTGCTGACAACACTTTAATATTTGACTTCTCCTAACTGTCCTAAAATTGATAGTACGCACTTAATAACTCCAAAGAACAGTTGTAAGTGTACAATTCCTTGAATCTGACATACTGTATAATTTGAAGTTAATCTCAACTTCAGTATGTGCAGCAACTACACATGTTTGGGTTAATTTTAGTAGATACATTTCTTCTATACATTGAAATAATCAACACATGAAATTATCCATTTACTATCTACTTATCACTGTTTTGCTCAGTACTCCTCTACTCATTCAATAGCTATTATTCCCTTGTGTCACACATAAGTGACATGAAGTATCTAGGTCACATGTGACTTCTTGGCTGTACTGCACAATGTTGTGGTTTCTTAGGACAGAGACTAAGTAGGTTTACAGTGCATATGCAAGTATATAGCTAAATACACAAGGCATTTTTCCAAGGTGGTTCACATATTTGGCGGTGATTCATAAGTGCAGGGGTCTTTGGGCATAGCCCCCACCACTGACAATTTTAAACATTAAAATACTTCAAAATTACATTGATTCATGATTTCTTATTGTATGGTTAGTCCTTTATCAATATTATTACAGCTATTTTAGCTTAAATTTTCAGTTTCCAGAACCCCATGCATGCATGCCCATATACACCCCTGCACATCAGTGAAAGAGCTAGGACTTTGCAAATATACTCACGCAGATAGTTTTTATTGTGAACTTCCTTGCTATATAGTTAGCTGGCCAGCACTATCCCAATAACTAAACATTTAACTGAACATCAAGAGCATTACATGCACACAAGCATTTCTCAGGTATAGTAAGCATTTGTTGCTTAGCAGCTATATAAAAGACAGACCCCTTCAGCTACATCAGTACAATTCATTAAGGAGCTATAAATTAATAATTTGGGTTAACTAATCAAGTAATAGTAGCTAATCTGATGATTTTAGCCATGACTACATATCTGAAAAATAGGTATAGCAGTGTTCAGATAAGCACATTATAGAAGAGGTTTAGTTAATTGTTTGAAAGCTTTAACCACGAATGATTAGAGTATTTAATGACTGTTCTATTAGAGTATATCAATTTTTTAGCGAATTTTCATCCCATCCATATCTTAGCTGTGTAGAGGTGGGGCTTAGCTCCACTTTAGTTAACATCTCAGAGCAGCCTCCAGTGCCCTACATATAGCCCCTCTCTACCTTTTGGGTGCCCATGTCTTAAGTATACGCCAGCTTAAAAATTTTTTAAAAATTATTAATCCTGGAGGACAGGGGCGGATCTAGGATTTATAAAAGGGGGGGGGGCTAACTCAAGGTACTAATCTCTTAGGTAGAGGTGTGCGAAGCATGCTGGAACTAGGGGGTCTGGGGGCATGCCCCCCCCCAGGAAAATTTTGAAAAATAGATGCTAAAATACTGCAATTTGGAGACATTTCCACATAAAATTCATACCTGTAGATATTTTATATACTGCCTTTAGATTATAGGTATGGCTCTCTGAAGCATTTTGCTAATGGAAAAGTTTGGGTAGGTACAGACAACCAAGTACATGATGCACCCCTTTCACAATAGCAAAACACTGAATAGGTTCATGTTAGGATAAGAGTGTTGAAAGTGGAAAATTTTGAAATTTGAACAATACAAGATTGAATCTGAGAGCATTTTCAATGGAAATTGTGTACCTGAATTAAGTATTGCCATACATATTAACTGCACAAGTAGATGCATGAATGAAGCCCTTTAAACAGACCAATGCACTTCATTGTATGTATAAGTGCAGGCAGATTTGGAAAAATTCCATAACAGAACCAACTACATATTTCCAGTGAATGTTCTATTAGAATAGTTAGCTGACTGCTCTATTAGAGTATTTCGATCTTGTACACCTCCACTGTTGATGATCCGGGTCCTTGATGTATAAACTTTAGCATAAATCTACTGATGATACCTTGAAAAGATGTTTATAAGGTAGTTTTATGAGTATTTGTATTATTAGTGATCATATAATTATGCTAAAACAAAATTTCATTATAATACTCAGCATATTGATCAAGTAAAGCCTAAATATGAAGGGGGGGGCTTCAGCCCCCAAAGCCCCCCCCCCCCCCCCCCCTGGATCCGCACCTGGAGGGGGGTTCGTCCGAACCACTTGAACCCCCTCTGGTTATGGACCTGTTTCAATCAACTGGTTCGAGTGAATTTAGATAATTGTTTTACTGCATTCACAATTCATAAGAATAAGGGTGCATCAGTAATTACTGGCTGTCCAGTACAACAAATAAATGAATAATTAAATAACAACTTTGTGTTTTAAAATACTATGTTTATGACCTTGACAAATGCATTAATTAGCACGTTTTGTAGCAGCAATTTTCAGATTTGGTGGTGATATCATATATACCCCCAGCTTTGGACAGATTTTGAGTATTACAATGGTTCAGAATTTATCAGTGATATTGGCCAGCCATTATGTACCACTGTGAAAAAGGTGGGATATAATAATATTATGGTATTTCCAGTCACAGGCGATGGAAAGAGGGGGCTAGGGGGCTGAAGCCCCCCCCCCTCCCCCCTCCCCCCCCCTTGGTCTAAATGATATCATGCGAAATTATCCTTCTTGGAGTGGTATACAGGAGATCTACATGCAAATAATATACTTTATCTTAGGTTACTTTCCAAAGTATGTTTCTCATGATAACATGCACATCACTGATGGATGACTGGAAATGTACACAATCAAAATACTCTAATAAAGCAGTCAGACAATACTGACTGTACTCAGTACCCTTAATGGTCATTCATTTGCAATGGGATTACCTACATCTGCTACTAGATTGGTAGAAATCTTTGTATACTTCTGGAGGTACATCTGTGGACAGCATGTAGACATTGATTTAAGCTTGAACATTATGACAGTGTTTGATGGCAATGCTACACACTGTGAAAAATGAGGGATATAAGATGGTATTTCCAGTGGCGTATTGAATACAAAAAAGCTTGATGTAACCTGTAGTATACAGTACTAACAATCTCATGTAAGGCTTTAGTTAATGTGTTAAACATACTGAAACCATATATGTGATGGTATAGTGTGGGCATTATATTCAATATAAGCTATTTCAGGTAATGTGGTAAATAAACTGAAACCATATATGCAATAGTACAGTATGGATTATACTAAAGTATAAGATGAGTATAATACAGGATTTATAATAAGACTTATTTGTATTCAATATAAGCTACTGGACAATAAGCCACTGGACAATAAGCCACTGAAAACAGTGGCGGAGGAAGTAGTTGACATGAGGGGGGGCTGAGGGCGGAAACGAACTGAGGCACTACATTGTCTCTGGTTTGGTAAGGTGAGACCCCAAAAAAAGGTCACAGCCAACTGACAATAGCTGCCCACCTCACCAGCTATGCATTTATAGCTGATAAACTATAAAAAAATCCTTACATAGCACGCTACACACTGTGACTGCTTTATTAGAGTGACTGCTCTATTAGAGCATCTCGATGTTTTCAGCCTGAGGTTTCTGATACAGTACTTATTATTCCAAAATCTATAAAGATTTCACAGTTTCTGAAACATCTGGAAATCCATCCAGGTATGCCACTGGTTTTGAATTCTGTCCTTATTCACAACAGATGAGTAGTCAATTAGTAAACATGTTTGTATATAATTATATACTTCAAACGTTATACTTGATGTTTGTATCAAGACACACGGTAGTGTGTCGTGCGGCCCAAGAAGCCGGCGCGCAACCCCGTGAGTATATTGGCAGGAAGAAAGAAAACGCAATTTTCGCACCTCCGTAGCTCTGTGCTGCCTTGATGGAACAAGACACATTTTGCTGTGTAGATTCCCTCCACCTTCAGTACTCCACATTCCAAATTTGAGCGAAATCGCTTCAGGCATTCCTGAGATATGCGACTTCAAAAATTGGCTTAGTTTCTTCGTTTTTTTTTTTCTTCTTATTTTTCTTCCTCTTTTCGCACACTTACAAAAACTGCTATAAAACGCGAACGCGTTATCCGATTGCCTTGAAATTTGGCACACAGAAGGGGGGTGTAAAGGCGCATCTCGGTACCAACTTTGGCTGGAATACCATAAACAGGCAAAGAGTTATGAGCGATTATGCACGAAAAATAACACCAATATGTTGTCACGCCTACAGGGTAAACCGCGTATGGGAAGAAGCTGAAAATCGGTGGGTGAATAGGTTAACTGTTGAACCTCAAACCTTTTGTGGTTTGAAAGAAATCGAGCTAAAAACCAGGAAGATACAGCGAAAAAATCAACAGTGTGTAACAATTACGCAATCGAGATTAGCTAATTTTTCATTTTTTCATTTTATTATTATTATTATTATTATTATGCTTGCCACGCCTACCAGATAAACCACTTGGGGTAATGCTTTGAAAATCGCTGTACAGATGGAGTTATCATCTTAGAAAGGCTCTTCAATGGTGTAGAAGAATCAGACTTAAAGCCACGGAGTTATAACACGAAATCCAACTTGGTGTATCAAGTGCGAGATCGAGATACTCTAATAGAGCAGTCATCCTAATAGAGCAGTCACCCTGAACAGAATTCAAGAGATCAGTTAGAAATAAGTAACTTGTATAGAGATCAGCTACAAACAAATCACCCTGTTCAGACATCAGTTAGAAGAAGTTTTCTTGTAGAGAGTTCAGTTACAAACAAATCACCCTGTTGAAAGATCAGCTAGAAGATGTCACCTTGTAGATAGTTCAGTTACAAAGAAACCACCATGTAGAGAATTCAGCTACAAACTAGTGACCCTGTAGATACATCAGCTAGAAGAAGTTACCTTGTAGAGAGTTCAGCTACAAAGAAACCATTCTGTAAAGAGCTCAGCTGCAAACAAATCACCTATACAGAATTCAGCTACAAACAAATCACCCTGTAGAGAGATCAGCTAGAAGAAGTTACCTTGTAGATAGTTCAGCTACAAACAAATCATCCTGTAGAGAGATCAGCTAGAAGAAGTTACCTTGTAGATAGTTCAGCTACAAACAATTCACCCTGTACAGAGCTCAGTTAAAAGAGGTTTCCTTGTAGAAAGTTCAGCTACAAACAAATCACCCTGTAGAGAGATAAGTAAGAAGAAGTTACCTTGTAGATCGTTCAGCTACAAACAATTCACCCTGTAAAGAGATCAGCTAGAAGAAGTTACCTTGTAGAGAGTTCAGCTACAAAGAAACCATCATGTAGAGAATTCAGCTGCAAACAGATCATGTATAGAGAGTTCAGCTACAACAAATCTCCCTGTAGAGAGATCAGCTAGAAGAAGTTTCCTTGTAGAGAGTTCTGCTACAAACAAATCACCTTGTAGAAAGATCAGCTAGAAGAAATCACCTTGTAGAGAGTTCAGCTTCAAAGAAACAATCATGTGAGAGTTCAGGTACAAACAAATTGTCCTGTAGAGAGATCAGCTAGAAGAAGTTGCCTTGTAGAGAGTTCAGCTACAAAGAAACCATCATGTAGATAGTTCAGGTACAAACAAATCACCCTGTAGAAAGATCAGCTATAGAAGAAATCACCTTGTAGAGAGTTCAGCTATAAAGAATCTATCATGTAGAGAGTTCAACTACAAACAAATCACCCTGTAGAAAGATCAGCTATAGAAGAAATCACCTTGTAGAGAGTTCAGCTACAAAGAAACCATCATGTAGAGAGTTCAGCTACAAACAAATCGGCCTGTAGAGAGATCAGCTAGAAGAAATTACCTTGTAGAGAGTTCAGCTACAAAGAAACCATCATGTAGAGAGTTCAGCTGCAAACAAATCACCTGTAGAGAGTTAAGGTATAAACAAATCTCCCTGTAGAGAGATCAGCTAGAAGAAGTCACCTTGCAGGAGTTCAGTTACAAAGAAATAAACCATGTAGAGAGTTCAGCTGCAAACAAATCACCTGTAGAGAGTTCAGCTAGAAACAAGTCACCCTGTAGAGAGATCAGCTAGAAACAAGTCACCTTGTAGAGAGTTCAACTAGAAGAAGTCACATTGTAGAGCTACAAAGAAACTACCATGTAGAGTTCAGCTGCAAACAAATCACCCTGTAGAGAACTCAGCTACAAACAAATCGCCCTGTAGAAAGATTAGCTAGAAGAAGTTACCTTATAGGGAGTTCAGCTATGAACAGATCACCCTGTAGAGAGTTCAGCTACAAACAAATCACCCTGTAGAGAGTTCAGCTACAAACAAATCACCCTGTAGAGAGTTCAGCTAGAAACAAGTCACCCTGTAGAGAGATCAGCTAAAAACAAGTCACCCTGTAGAGAGTTCAGCTAAAAGAAGTCACATTGTAGAGAGTTCAGCTACAAAGAAACTACCACGTAGAGAGTTCAGCTGCAAACAAATCATCCTGTAGAGAGTTCAGCTAGAAGAAGTCACCTTTTAGAGAGTTCAGCTACAAAGCAACCACCATGTAAAGAGTTCAGCTGCAAAAAACTCAATCACCTTGTAGAAAGATCGGCTAGAAGAAGTTACCTTGTAGAGAGTTCAGCTACAAAGAAACCACCATGTAGAGAGTTCAGCTGCAAACGAATCACCTGTAGAGAGTTCAGCTAGAAACAAGTCACCCTGTAGAGAGTTCAGCTAGAAGAAGTCACATTGTAGAGAGTTCAGCTACAATGAAACTCCCATGTAGAGAGTTCAGCTGCAAACAAATCACCCTGTAGAGAACTCAGCTACAAACAAATATGCAGTGTAAAAAGATCAGCTAGAAGAAGTTACCTTGTAGAGAGTTCAGCTACAACGAAACCACCATGTAGAGAGTTCAGCTACAAACAAATCACCTGTAGAGAGTTCAGCTAGAAACAAGTCACCCTGTAGAGAGATCAGCTAGAAACAAGTCACCTTGTAGAGAGTTCAGCTAGAAGAAGTCACATTGTAGAGAGTTCAGCTACAAAGAAACCACCATTTAGAGAGTTCAGCTGCAAACAAATCACCCTGTAGAGAGTTCAGCTAGAAACAAGTCACCCTGTAGAGAGATCAGCTAGAAACAAGTCACCTTGTAGAGAGTTCAGCTAGAAGAAGTCACATTGTAGAGAGTTCAGCTACAAAGAAACCACCATTTAGAGAGTTCAGCTACAAAGAAACCACCATGTAGAGAGTTCAGCTGCAAACGAATCACCTGTAGAGAGTTCAGCTAGAAACAAGTCACCCTGTAGAGAGTTCAGCTAGAAGAAGTCACATTGTAGAGAGTTCAGCTACAATGAAACTCCCATGTAGAGAGTTCAGCTGCAAACAAATCACCCTGTAGAGAACTCAGCTACAAACAAATATGCAGTGTAAAAAGATCAGCTAGAAGAAGTTACCTTGTAGAGAGTTCAGCTACAACGAAACCACCATGTAGAGAGTTCAGCTACAAACAAATCACCTGTAGAGAGTTCAGCTAGAAACAAGTCACCCTGTAGAGAGATCAGCTAGAAACAAGTCACCTTGTAGAGAGTTCAGCTACAATGAAACTCCCATGTAGAGAGTTCAGCTGCAAACAAATCACCCTGTAGAGAACTCAGCTACAAACAAATATGCAGTGTAAAAAGATCAGCTAGAAGAAGTTACCTTGTAGAGAGTTCAGCTACAACGAAACCACCATGTAGAGAGTTCAGCTACAAACAAATCACCTGTAGAGAGTTCAGCTAGAAACAAGTCACCCTGTAGAGAGATCAGCTAGAAACAAGTCACCTTGTAGAGAGTTCAGCTAGAAGAAGTCACATTGTAGAGAGTTCAGCTACAAAGAAACCACCATTTAGAGAGTTCAGCTGCAAACAAATCACCCAGTAGAAAGTTCAGCTATGAACAGATCACCCTGTTGAGAGTTCAGTTAGAAACAAGGAATCCTGTAGAGAGATCACCTAGAAGTATCACCTTGTAGAGAGTTCAGCTACAAACAAATCACCTGTAGGGATTTCAGCTACAAACAAATCACCCTGTAGAGAGATCAGCTAGAAGAAGTTACCTTGTAGGGATTTCAGCTACAAAAAAATCACCCTGTAGAGAGTTCAGCTACAAAGAAACCATTCTGTAAAGAGCTCAGCTGCAAACAAATCACTTGTACAGAATTCAGCTACAAACAAATCACCCTGTAGAGAGTTCAGCAAGAAGAAATTACCTTGTAGATAGTTCAGTTACAAACAAATCACCCTGTAGAAAGATCAGTTAGAAGAAGTTACCTTGGAGAAAGTTCAGCTACAAAGAAACCATTTTGTAAAGAGCTCAGCTGCAAACAAATCACCTGTACAGAATTCAACTACGAACAAATCTCCCTGTAGAGAGATCAGCTAGAAGAAATTACCTTGTAGAGAGTTCAGCTACAAAGAAACCACCATGTAGAGAGTTCAACTGCAAAGAAATCACCCTGTAGAAAATTCTGCC